>NW_027211825.1:0-600000 GCF_036971445.1 Narcine bancroftii | reverse complement strand
AAATACATGCTTTTTTGAGAAATTAAGCAAAGTTTAAAAATATAGTCTAAAACCAGAAAACAAAATGTAGAGTAAGAAATACGTGCTTAAATTTCATTTTAAAAAAGTAAAAATAACTGCTGAAATGAATGTTCACACATTGAAATAAATGAATTTTATGAAAAGTTTAAACATAGTTTTCTCATCAATGAACTTCCTTGTGAATATATAAACAGTAAATGTAAAACGTTTGTGAGAGGTAGAGAAGTACTTTTCCACAAGCAAATAAAATGTAGATCTGGAAATTTACATCCAGATTTCGACTTCAAAAAGCAAAATATAAATGGTAAAATGAAATAACAAACATAAAAATAAATGCTTTTTTGAGAAATGTTTAAACATGGTTTTACATCTATCAAACAGCACGTGTAAAATGTTTGTCAGAGTTTTCAAAAGAACTTTTCTACAAGAAAAGAAAATATAGATCCATAAATTCACTTCTCCATTTCAATTTTAAAAAGAATATCATAAATGTTAAAACGAAACCTCAAACATAAAAATACATGCATTTTAGAGAAATGTTTAATCATTGTTTCACATCTATGAATTTTCATGTTTAAATATTAAGACCACTTGTAAAAAGTTTAATGAAGTTGTATAATTTACTTTACAAGCAGAAAGCAAACCTTAGATAAAGAAATTCACATTTAAATTTCAATGTCAAAACATATAAATAACTGCTAATATCAAGCTGCAAACATTGAAATAAATGTTTTTAGCAAAAGTTTAAACAGTTTTCTCAGCTATGAAGTATATTGTAAATAGTTTAACAGCACATGTAAAATATTTGTCAGAAGTTTATAAGTACTTTTCTATAAGAAAATAAAATATAGGTCCATAAATTCACTTCTGCATTTTAATTTTAAAAAGAATAACAGAAATGTTAAAAAGAAAGTACAAACATAAAAAATACATGCTATTTTGAGAAATTTTAAACTGTGTTTGACATCTATGAATTTTTATGTATCAGTATTAATAGCCTTTTTAAAATTTTAAGCAAAGTGTAAAAATATAGTTTAAAACCAGAAAACAAAATGTAGAGAAAGAAATACGTGCTTAAATTTCATTTTAAAAAAGTAAAAATAACTGCTGAAATGAACGTTCACACATTGAAATAAATGCATTTTGTGAAAAGATTAAACATAATTGTCTCATCAATGAACTTCCTTGTGAATATATAAACAGTACATGTAAAACGTTTGTGAGAGGTAGAAAAGTACTTTTCCACAAGCAAATAAAATGTTGATCTGGAAATTTACATCCAGATTTCAATTTTAAAAAGCAAAATATAAATGGTAAAATGAAATAACAAACATAAAAATGAATGCTTTTTTGAGAAATGTTTAAACATGGTTTTACATCTATCAAACAGCACGTGTAAAATGTTTGTCAGAGTTTTCAAAAGAACTTTTCTACAAGAAAAGAAAATATAGATCCATAAATTCACTTCTCCATTTCAATTTAAAAAGAATATCATAAATGTTAAAACGAAACCTCAAACATAAAAATACATGCTTTTTAGAGAAATGTTTAATCATTGTTTCACATCTATGAATTTTCATGTTTAAATATTAAGACCACTTGTAAAAAGTTTAATGAAGTTGTATAATTTACTTTACAAGCAGAAAGCAAACCTTAGATAAAGAAATTCACATTTAAATTTCAATGTCAAAACATATAAATAACTGCTAATATCAAGCTGCAAACATTGAAATAAATGTTTTTAGCAAAAGTTTAAACAGTTTTATCAGCTATGAAGTATATTGCAAATAGTTTAACAGCACATGTAAAATATTTGTCAGAGGTTTTAAAAGTACTTTTCTATAAGAAAATAAAATATATGTCCATAAATTCACTTCTGCATTTTAATTTAAAAAAGAATAACAGAAATGTTAAAAAGAAAGTACAAACATAAAAAATACATGCTATTTTGAGAAATTTTAAACTGTGTTTGACATCTATGAATTTTTATGTATCAGTATTAATAGCCTTTTTAAAATTTTAAGCAAAGTGTAAAAATATAGTTTAAAACCAGAAAACAAAATGTAGAGAAAGAAATACGTGCTTAAATTTCATTTTAAAAAAGTAAAAATAACTGCTAAAATGAATGTTCACACATTGAAATAAATGCATTTTAGGAAAAGATTAAACACAGTTTTCTCATCTGTGAACTTCCTTGTGAATATATAAACAGTACATGTAAAACGTTTGAGAGAGGTTGAAAAGTAATTTTCTACAAGCAAATAAAATGTAGATCTGGAAATTCACATCCAGATTTCAATTTTAAAAAGCTAAATATAAATGGTAAAATGAAATAACAAACATAAAAATGAATGCTTTTTTTTTAGAAATGTTTAAACATGGTTTCACATCTATGAAACAGCACATGTAAAATGGTTGTCAGAGGATTTAAAAGTACTTTTCTACAAGAAACAATATATAGATCCATAAATTCACTTCTGCATTTCAATTTTAAAAAGAATATCATAAATGTTAAAATGACACCTCAAACATAAAAATACATGCTTTTTTGAGAAATTAAGCAAAGTTTAAAAATATAGTCTAAAACCAGAAAACAAAATGTAGAGTAAGAAATACGTGCTTAAATTTCATTTTAAAAAAGTAAAAATAACTGCTGAAATGAATGTTCACACATTGAAATAAATGAATTTTATGAAAAGTTTAAACATAGTTTTCTCATCAATGAACTTCCTTGTGAATATATAAACAGTAAATGTAAAACGTTTGTGAGAGGTAGAGAAGTACTTTTCCACAAGCAAATAAAATGTAGATCTGGAAATTTACATCCAGATTTCGACTTCAAAAAGCAAAATATAAATGGTAAAATGAAATAACAAACATAAAAATAAATGCTTTTTTGAGAAATGTTTAAACATGGTTTTACATCTATCAAACAGCACGTGTAAAATGTTTTTCAGAGTTTTCAAAAGAACTTTTCTACAAGAAAAGAAAATATAGATCCATAAATTCACTTCTCCATTTCAATTTTAAAAAGAATATCATAAATGTTAAAACGAAACCTCAAACATAAAAATACATGCATTTTAGAGAAATGTTTAATCATTGTTTCACATCTATGAATTTTCATGTTTAAATATTAAGACCACTTGTAAAAAGTTTAAAGAAGTTGTATAATTTACTTTACAAGCAGAAAGCAAACCTTAGATAAAGAAATTCACATTTAAATTTCAATGTCAAAACATATAAATAACTGCTAATATCAAGCTGCAAACATTGAAATAAATGTTTTTAGCAAAAGTTTAAACAGTTTTATCAGCTATGAAGTATATTGTAAATAGTTTAACAGCACATGTAAAATATTTGTCAGAAGTTTATAAGTACTTTTCTATAAGAAAATAAAATATAGGTCCATAAATTCACTTCTGCATTTTAATTTTAAAAAGAATAACAGAAATGTTAAAAAGAAAGTACAAACATAAAAAATACATGCTATTTTGAGAAATTTTAAACTGTGTTTGACATCTATGAATTTTTATGTATCAGTATTAATAGCCTTTTTAAAATTTTAAGCAAAGTGTAAAAATATAGTTTAAAACCAGAAAACAAAATGTAGAGAAAGAAATACGTGCTTAAATTTCATTTTAAAAAAGTAAAAATAACTGCTAAAATGAATGTTCACACATTGAAATAAATGCATTTTAGGAAAAGATTAAACATAGTTTTCTCATCAATGAACTTCCTTGTGAATATATAAACAGTATATGTAAAACGTTTGTGAGAGGTGGAAAAGTACTTTTCTACAATCAAATAAAATGTAGATCTGGAAATTTACATCCAGATTTCAATTTTAAAAAGCAAAATATAAATGGTAAAATGAAATAACAAACATAAAAATGAATGCTTTTTTGAGAAATGTTTAAACATGGTTTTACATCTATCAAACAGCACGTGTAAAATGCTTGTCAGAGTTTTCAAAAGAACTTTTCTTCAAGAAAAGAAAATATAGATCCATAAATTCACTTCTCCATTTCAATTTTAAAAAGAAAATCATAAATGTTAAAACGAAACCTCAAATATAAAAATACATGCTTTTTAGAGAAATGTTTAATCATTGTTTCACATCTATGAATTTTCATGTTTAAATATTAAGACCACTTGTAAAAAGTTTAAAGAAGTTGTATAATTTACTTTACAAGCAGGAAGCAAAGCTTAGATAAAGAAATTCACATTTAAATTTCAATGTCAAAACATATAAATAACTGCTAATATCAAGCTGCAAACATTGAAATAAATGTTTTTAGCAAAAGTTTAAACAGTTTTCTCAGCTATGAAGTATATTGTAAATAGTTTCACAGCACATGTAAAATATTGGTCAGAGGATTTAAAAGTACTTTTCTACAAGAAAAGAATATATAGCTCCATAAATGCACTTTTGCATTTCAATTTTAAAAAGAATAACAGAAATGTTAAAATGAAACTACAAACATAAAAATATATGCTTCTTTGAGAAATTAAGCAAAGTTTAAAAATATAGTTTAAAACCAGAAAACAAAATGTAGAGAAAGAAATACGTGCTTAAATTTCATTTTAAAAAAGTAAAAATAACTGCTGAAATGAACGTTCACACATTGAAATAAATGCATTTTGTGAAAAGATTAAACATAATTTTCTCATCAATGAACTTCCTTGTGAATATATAAACAGTACATGTAAAACGTTTGTGAGAGGTAGAAAAGTACTTTTCCACAAGCAAATAAAATGTTGATCTGGAAATTTACATCCAGATTCCAATTTTAAAAAGCAAAATATAAATGGTAAAATGAAATAACAAACATAAAAATGAATGCTTTTTTGAGAAATGTTTAAACATGGTTTTACATCTATCAAACAGCACGTGTAAAATGTTTGTCAGAGTTTTCAAAAGAACTTTTCTACAAGAAAAGAAAATATAGATCCATAAATTCACTTCTCCATTTCAATTTTAAAAAGAATATCATAAATGTTAAAACGAAACCTCAAACATAAAAATAGATACTTTTTAGAGAAATGTTTAATCATTGTTTCACATCTATGAATTTTCATGTTTAAATATTAAGACCACTTGTAAAAAGTTTAATGAAGTTGTATAATTTACTTTACAAGCAGAAAGCAAACCTTAGATAAAGAAATTCACATTTAAATTTCAATGTCAAAACATATAAATAACTGCTAATATCAAGCTGCAAACATTGAAATAAATGTTTTTAGCAAAAGTTTAAACAGTTTTATCAGCTATGAAGTATATTGCAAATAGTTTAACAGCACATGTAAAATAATTGTCAGAGGTTTTAAAAGTACTTTTCTATAAGAAAATAAAATATAGGTCCATAAAATCACTTCTGCATTTTAATTTTAAAAAGAATAACAGAAATGTTAAAAAGAAAGTACAAACATAAAAAATACATGCTATTTTGAGAAATTTTAAACTGTGTTTGACATCTATGAATTTTTATGTATCAGTATTAATAGCCTTTTTAAAATTTTAAGCAAAGTTTAAAAATATAGTTCAAAACCAGAAAACAAAATGTAGAGAAAGAAATACGTGCTTAAAAAAGTAAAAATAACTGCTAAAATGAATGTTCACACATTGAAATAAATGCATTTTAGGAAAAGATTAAACACAGTTTTCTCATCTGTGAACTTCCTTGTGAATATATAAACAGTACATGTAAAACGTTTGAGAGAGGTTGAAAAGTAATTTTCTACAAGCAAATAAAATGTAGATCTGGAAATTCACATCCAGATTTCAATTTTAAAAAGCTAAATATAAATGGTAAAATGAAATAACAAACATAAAAATGAATGCTTTTTTTTTAGAAATGTTTAAACATGGTTTCACATCTATGAAACAGCACATGTAAAATGGTTGTCAGAGGATTTAAAAGTACTTTTCTACAAGAAACAATATATAGATCCATAAATTCACTTCTGCATTTCAATTTTAAAAAGAATATCATAAATGTTAAAATGACACCTCAAACATAAAAATACATGCTTTTTTGAGAAATTAAGCAAAGTTTAAAAATATAGTCTAAAACCAGAAAACAAAATGTAGAGTAAGAAATACGTGCTTAAATTTCATTTTAAAAAAGTAAAAATAACTGCTGAAATGAATGTTCACACATTGAAATAAATGAATTTTATGAAAAGTTTAAACATAGTTTTCTCATCAATGAACTTCCTTGTGAATATATAAACAGTAAATGTAAAACGTTTGTGAGAGGTAGAGAAGTACTTTTCCACAAGCAAATAAAATGTAGATCTGGAAATTTACATCCAGATTTCGACTTCAAAAAGCAAAATATAAATGGTAAAATGAAATAACAAACATAAAAATAAATGCTTTTTTGAGAAATGTTTAAACATGGTTTTACATCTATCAAACAGCACGTGTAAAATGTTTGTCAGAGTTTTCAAAAGAACTTTTCTACAAGAAAAGAAAATATAGATCCATAAATTCACTTCTCCATTTCAATTTTAAAAAGAATATCATAAATGTTAAAACGAAACCTCAAACATAAAAATACATGCATTTTAGAGAAATGTTTAATCATTGTTTCACATCTATGAATTTTCATGTTTAAATATTAAGACCACTTGTAAAAAGTTTAAAGAAGTTGTATAATTTACTTTACAAGCAGAAAGCAAACCTTAGATAAAGAAATTCACATTTAAATTTCAATGTCAAAACATATAAATAACTGCTAATATCAAGCTGCAAACATTGAAATAAATGTTTTTAGCAAAAGTTTAAACAGTTTTCTCAGCTATGAAGTATATTGTAAATAGTTTAACAGCACATGTAAAATATTTGTCAGAAGTTTATAAGTACTTTTCTATAAGAAAATAAAATATAGGTCCATAAATTCACTTCTGCATTTTAATTTTAAAAAGAATAACAGAAATGTTAAAAAGAAAGTACAAACATAAAAAATACATGCTATTTTGAGAAATTTTAAACTGTGTTTGACATCTATGAATTTTTATGTATCAGTATTAATAGCCTTTTTAAAATTTTAAGCAAAGTGTAAAAATATAGTTTAAAACCAGAAAACAAAATGTAGAGAAAGAAATACGTGCTTAAATTTCATTTTAAAAAAGTAAAAATAACTGCTAAAATGAATTTTCACACATTGAAATAAATGCATTTTAGGAAAAGATTAAACATAGTTTTCTCATCAATGAACTTCCTTGTGAATATATAAACAGTATATGTAAAACGTTTGTGAGAGGTGGAAAAGTACTTTTCTACAATCAAATAAAATGTAGATCTGGAAATTTACATCCAGATTTCAATTTTAGAAAGCAAAATATAAATGGTAAAATGAAATAACAAACATAAAAATGAATGCTTTTTTCAGAAATGTTTAAACATGGTTTTACATCTATCAAACAGCACGTGTAAAATGTTTGTCAGAGTTTTCAAAAGAACTTTTCTACAAGAAAAGAAAATATAGATCCATAAATTCACTTCTCCATTTCAATTTTAAAAAGAATATCATAAATGTTAAAACGAAACCTCAAACATAAAAATAGATACTTTTTAGAGAAATGTTTAATCATTGTTTCACATCTATGAATTTTCATGTTTAAATATTAAGACCACTTGTAAAAAGTTTAATGAAGTTGTATAATTTACTTTACAAGCAGAAAGCAAACCTTAGATAAAGAAATTCACATTTAAATTTCAATGTCAAAACATATAAATAACTGCTAATATCAAGCTGCAAACATTGAAATAAATGTTTTTAGCAAAAGTTTAAACAGTTTTCTCAGCTATGAAGTATATTGTAAATAGTTTCACAGCACATATAAAATATTGGTCAGAGGTTTTAAAAGTACTTTTCTACAAGAAAAGAATATATAGCTCCATAAATGCACTTTTGCATTTCAATTTTAAAAAGAATAACAGAAATGTTAAAATGAAACTACAAACATAAAAATATATGCTTCTTTGAGAAATTAAGCAAAGTTTAAAAATATAGTTTAAAACCAGAAAACAAAATGTAGAGAAAGAAATACGTGCTTAAATTTCATTTTAAAAAAGTAAAAATAACTGCTGAAATGAACGTTCACACATTGAAATAAATGCATTTTGTGAAAAGATTAAACATAATTTTCTCATCAATGAACTTCCTTGTGAATATATAAACAGTACATGTAAAACGTTTGTGAGAGGTAGAAAAGTACTTTTCCACAAGCAAATAAAATGTTGATCTGGAAATTTACATCCAGATTCCAATTTTAAAAAGCAAAATATAAATGGTAAAATGAAATAACAAACATAAAAATGAATGCTTTTTTGAGAAATGTTTAAACATGGTTTTACATCTATCAAACAGCACGTGTAAAATGTTTGTCAGAGTTTTCAAAATAACTTTTCTACAAGAAAAGAAAATATAGATCCATAAATTCACTTCTCCATTTCAATTTTAAAAAGAATATCATAAATGTTAAAACGAAACCTCAAACATAAAAATAGATACTTTTTAGAGAAATGTTTAATCATTGTTTCACATCTATGAATTTTCATGTTTAAATATTAAGACCACTTGTAAAAAGTTTAATGAAGTTGTATAATTTACTTTACAAGCAGAAAGCAAACCTTAGATAAAGAAATTCACATTTAAATTTCAATGTCAAAACATATAAATAACTGCTAATATCAAGCTGCAAACATTGAAATAAATGTTTTTAGCAAAAGTTTAAACAGTTTTATCAGCTATGAAGTATATTGCAAATAGTTTAACAGCACATGTAAAATATTTGTCAGAGGTTTTAAAAGTACTTTTCTATAAGAAAATAAAATATAGGTCCATAAATTCACTTCTGCATTTTAATTTTAAAAAAGAATAACAGAAATGTTAAAAAGAAAGTACAAACATAAAAAATACATGCTATTTTGAGAAATTTTAAACTGTGTTTGACATCTATGAATTTTTATGTATCAGTATTAATAGCCTTTTTAAAATTTTAAGCAAAGTTTAAAAATATAGTTCAAAACCAGAAAACAAAATGTAGAGAAAGAAATACGTGCTTAAAAAAGTAAAAATAACTGCTAAAATGAATGTTCACACATTGAAATAAATGCATTTTAGGAAAAGATTAAACACAGTTTTCTCATCTGTGAACTTCCTTGTGAATATATAAACAGTACATGTAAAACGTTTGAGAGAGGTTGAAAAGTAATTTTCTACAAGCAAATAAAATGTAGATCTGGAAATTCACATCCAGATTTCAATTTTAAAAAGCTAAATATAAATGGTAAAATGAAATAACAAACATAAAAATGAATGCTTTTTTTTTAGAAATGTTTAAACATGGTTTCACATCTATGAAACAGCACATGTAAAATGGTTGTCAGAGGATTTAAAAGTACTTTTCTACAAGAAACAATATATAGATCCATAAATTCACTTCTGCATTTCAATTTTAAAAAGAATATCATAAATGTTAAAATGACACCTCAAACATAAAAATACATGCTTTTTTGAGAAATTAAGCAAAGTTTAAAAATATAGTCTAAAACCAGAAAACAAAATGTAGAGTAAGAAATACGTGCTTAAATTTCATTTTAAAAAAGTAAAAATAACTGCTGAAATGAATGTTCACACATTGAAATAAATGAATTTTATGAAAAGTTTAAACATAGTTTTCTCATCAATGAACTTCCTTGTGAATATATAAACAGTAAATGTAAAACGTTTGTGAGAGGTAGAGAAGTACTTTTCCACAAGCAAATAAAATGTAGATCTGGAAATTTACATCCAGATTTCGACTTCAAAAAGCAAAATATAAATGGTAAAATGAAATAACAAACATAAAAATAAATGCTTTTTTGAGAAATGTTTAAACATGGTTTTACATCTATCAAACAGCACGTGTAAAATGTTTGTCAGAGTTTTCAAAAGAACTTTTCTACAAGAAAAGAAAATATAGATCCATAAATTCACTTCTCCATTTCAATTTTAAAAAGAATATCATAAATGTTAAAACGAAACCTCAAACATAAAAATACATGCATTTTAGAGAAATGTTTAATCATTGTTTCACATCTATGAATTTTCATGTTTAAATATTAAGACCACTTGTAAAAAGTTTAAAGAAGTTGTATAATTTACTTTACAAGCAGAAAGCAAACCTTAGATAAAGAAATTCACATTTAAATTTCAATGTCAAAACATATAAATAACTGCTAATATCAAGCTGCAAACATTGAAATAAATGTTTTTAGCAAAAGTTTAAACAGTTTTCTCAGCTATGAAGTATATTGTAAATAGTTTAACAGCACATGTAAAATATTTGTCAGAAGTTTATAAGTACTTTTCTATAAGAAAATAAAATATAGGTCCATAAATTCACTTCTGCATTTTAATTTTAAAAAGAATAACAGAAATGTTAAAAAGAAAGTACAAACATAAAAAATACATGCTATTTTGAGAAATTTTAAACTGTGTTTGACATCTATGAATTTTTATGTATCAGTATTAATAGCCTTTTTAAAATTTTAAGCAAAGTGTAAAAATATAGTTTAAAACCAGAAAACAAAATGTAGAGAAAGAAATACGTGCTTAAATTTCATTTTAAAAAAGTAAAAATAACTGCTAAAATGAATGTTCACACATTGAAATAAATGCATTTTAGGAAAAGATTAAACATAGTTTTCTCATCAATGAACTTCCTTGTGAATATATAAACAGTATATGTAAAACGTTTGTGAGAGGTGGAAAAGTACTTTTCTACAATCAAATAAAATGTAGATCTGGAAATTTACATCCAGATTTCAATTTTAAAAAGCAAAATATAAATGGTAAAATGAAATAACAAACATAAAAATGAATGCTTTTTTCAGAAATGTTTAAACATGGTTTTACATCTATCAAACAGCACGTGTAAAATGTTTGTCAGAGTTTTCAAAAGAACTTTTCTACAAGAAAAGAAAATATAGATCCATAAATTCACTTCTCCATTTCAATTTTAAAAAGAATATCATAAATGTTAAAACGAAACCTCAAACATAAAAATAGATACTTTTTAGAGAAATGTTTAATCATTGTTTCACATCTATGAATTTTCATGTTTAAATATTAAGACCACTTGTAAAAAGTTTAATGAAGTTGTATAATTTACTTTACAAGCAGAAAGCAAACCTTAGATAAAGAAATTCACATTTAAATTTCAATGTCAAAACATATAAATAACTGCTAATATCAAGCTGCAAACATTGAAATAAATGTTTTTAGCAAAAGTTTAAACAGTTTTCTCAGCTATGAAGTATATTGTAAATAGTTTCACAGCACATATAAAATATTGGTCAGAGGTTTTAAAAGTACTTTTCTACAAGAAAAGAATATATAGCTCCATAAATGCACTTTTGCATTTCAATTTTAAAAAGAATAACAGAAATGTTAAAATGAAACTACAAACATAAAAATATATGCTTCTTTGAGAAATTAAGCAAAGTTTAAAAATATAGTTTAAAACCAGAAAACAAAATGTAGAGAAAGAAATACGTGCTTAAATTTCATTTTAAAAAAGTAAAAATAACTGCTGAAATGAACGTTCACACATTGAAATAAATGCATTTTGTGAAAAGATTAAACATAATTTTCTCATCAATGAACTTCCTTGTGAATATATAAACAGTACATGTAAAACGTTTGTGAGAGGTAGAAAAGTACTTTTCCACAAGCAAATAAAATGTTGATCTGGAAATTTACATCCAGATTCCAATTTTAAAAAGCAAAATATAAATGGTAAAATGAAATAACAAACATAAAAATGAATGCTTTTTTGAGAAATGTTTAAACATGGTTTTACATCTATCAAACAGCACGTGTAAAATGTTTGTCAGAGTTTTCAAAATAACTTTTCTACAAGAAAAGAAAATATAGATCCATAAATTCACTTCTCCATTTCAATTTTAAAAAGAATATCATAAATGTTAAAACGAAACCTCAAACATAAAAATAGATACTTTTTAGAGAAATGTTTAATCATTGTTTCACATCTATGAATTTTCATGTTTAAATATTAAGACCACTTGTAAAAAGTTTAATGAAGTTGTATAATTTACTTTACAAGCAGAAAGCAAACCTTAGATAAAGAAATTCACATTTAAATTTCAATGTCAAAACATATAAATAACTGCTAATATCAAGCTGCAAACATTGAAATAAATGTTTTTAGCAAAAGTTTAAACAGTTTTATCAGCTATGAAGTATATTGCAAATAGTTTAACAGCACATGTAAAATATTTGTCAGAGGTTTTAAAAGTACTTTTCTATAAGAAAATAAAATATAGGTCCATAAATTCACTTCTGCATTTTAATTTTAAAAAAGAATAACAGAAATGTTAAAAAGAAAGTACAAACATAAAAAATACATGCTATTTTGAGAAATTTTAAACTGTGTTTGACATCTATGAATTTTTATGTATCAGTATTAATAGCCTTTTTAAAATTTTAAGCAAAGTTTAAAAATATAGTTCAAAACCAGAAAACAAAATGTAGAGAAAGAAATACGTGCTTAAAAAAGTAAAAATAACTGCTAAAATGAATGTTCACACATTGAAATAAATGCATTTTAGGAAAAGATTAAACACAGTTTTCTCATCTGTGAACTTCCTTGTGAATATATAAACAGTACATGTAAAACGTTTGAGAGAGGTTGAAAAGTAATTTTCTACAAGCAAATAAAATGTAGATCTGGAAATTCACATCCAGATTTCAATTTTAAAAAGCTAAATATAAATGGTAAAATGAAATAACAAACATAAAAATGAATGCTTTTTTTTTAGAAATGTTTAAACATGGTTTCACATCTATGAAACAGCACATGTAAAATGGTTGTCAGAGGATTTAAAAGTACTTTTCTACAAGAAACAATATATAGATCCATAAATTCACTTCTGCATTTCAATTTTAAAAAGAATATCATAAATGTTAAAATGACACCTCAAACATAAAAATACATGCTTTTTTGAGAAATTAAGCAAAGTTTAAAAATATAGTCTAAAACCAGAAAACAAAATGTAGAGTAAGAAATACGTGCTTAAATTTCATTTTAAAAAAGTAAAAATAACTGCTGAAATGAATGTTCACACATTGAAATAAATGAATTTTATGAAAAGTTTAAACATAGTTTTCTCATCAATGAACTTCCTTGTGAATATATAAACAGTAAATGTAAAACGTTTGTGAGAGGTAGAGAAGTACTTTTCCACAAGCAAATAAAATGTAGATCTGGAAATTTACATCCAGATTTCGACTTCAAAAAGCAAAATATAAATGGTAAAATGAAATAACAAACATAAAAATAAATGCTTTTTTGAGAAATGTTTAAACATGGTTTTACATCTATCAAACAGCACGTGTAAAATGTTTGTCAGAGTTTTCAAAAGAACTTTTCTACAAGAAAAGAAAATATAGATCCATAAATTCACTTCTCCATTTCAATTTTAAAAAGAATATCATAAATGTTAAAACGAAACCTCAAACATAAAAATACATGCATTTTAGAGAAATGTTTAATCATTGTTTCACATCTATGAATTTTCATGTTTAAATATTAAGACCACTTGTAAAAAGTTTAAAGAAGTTGTATAATTTACTTTACAAGCAGAAAGCAAACCTTAGATAAAGAAATTCACATTTAAATTTCAATGTCAAAACATATAAATAACTGCTAATATCAAGCTGCAAACATTGAAATAAATGTTTTTAGCAAAAGTTTAAACAGTTTTCTCAGCTATGAAGTATATTGTAAATAGTTTAACAGCACATGTAAAATATTTGTCAGAAGTTTATAAGTACTTTTCTATAAGAAAATAAAATATAGGTCCATAAATTCACTTCTGCATTTTAATTTTAAAAAGAATAACAGAAATGTTAAAAAGAAAGTACAAACATAAAAAATACATGCTATTTTGAGAAATTTTAAACTGTGTTTGACATCTATGAATTTTTATGTATCAGTATTAATAGCCTTTTTAAAATTTTAAGCAAAGTGTAAAAATATAGTTTAAAACCAGAAAACAAAATGTAGAGAAAGAAATACGTGCTTAAATTTCATTTTAAAAAAGTAAAAATAACTGCTAAAATGAATGTTCACACATTGAAATAAATGCATTTTAGGAAAAGATTAAACATAGTTTTCTCATCAATGAACTTCCTTGTGAATATATAAACAGTATATGTAAAACGTTTGTGAGAGGTGGAAAAGTACTTTTCTACAATCAAATAAAATGTAGATCTGGAAATTTACATCCAGATTTCAATTTTAAAAAGCAAAATATAAATGGTAAAATGAAATAACAAACATAAAAATGAATGCTTTTTTCAGAAATGTTTAAACATGGTTTTACATCTATCAAACAGCACGTGTAAAATGTTTGTCAGAGTTTTCAAAAGAACTTTTCTACAAGAAAAGAAAATATAGATCCATAAATTCACTTCTCCATTTCAATTTTAAAAAGAATATCATAAATGTTAAAACGAAACCTCAAACATAAAAATAGATACTTTTTAGAGAAATGTTTAATCATTGTTTCACATCTATGAATTTTCATGTTTAAATATTAAGACCACTTGTAAAAAGTTTAATGAAGTTGTATAATTTACTTTACAAGCAGAAAGCAAACCTTAGATAAAGAAATTCACATTTAAATTTCAATGTCAAAACATATAAATAACTGCTAATATCAAGCTGCAAACATTGAAATAAATGTTTTTAGCAAAAGTTTAAACAGTTTTCTCAGCTATGAAGTATATTGTAAATAGTTTCACAGCACATATAAAATATTGGTCAGAGGTTTTAAAAGTACTTTTCTACAAGAAAAGAATATATAGCTCCATAAATGCACTTTTGCATTTCAATTTTAAAAAGAATAACAGAAATGTTAAAATGAAACTACAAACATAAAAATATATGCTTCTTTGAGAAATTAAGCAAAGTTTAAAAATATAGTTTAAAACCAGAAAACAAAATGTAGAGAAAGAAATACGTGCTTAAATTTCATTTTAAAAAAGTAAAAATAACTGCTGAAATGAACGTTCACACATTGAAATAAATGCATTTTGTGAAAAGATTAAACATAATTTTCTCATCAATGAACTTCCTTGTGAATATATAAACAGTACATGTAAAACGTTTGTGAGAGGTAGAAAAGTACTTTTCCACAAGCAAATAAAATGTTGATCTGGAAATTTACATCCAGATTCCAATTTTAAAAAGCAAAATATAAATGGTAAAATGAAATAACAAACATAAAAATGAATGCTTTTTTGAGAAATGTTTAAACATGGTTTTACATCTATCAAACAGCACGTGTAAAATGTTTGTCAGAGTTTTCAAAATAACTTTTCTACAAGAAAAGAAAATATAGATCCATAAATTCACTTCTCCATTTCAATTTTAAAAAGAATATCATAAATGTTAAAACGAAACCTCAAACATAAAAATAGATACTTTTTAGAGAAATGTTTAATCATTGTTTCACATCTATGAATTTTCATGTTTAAATATTAAGACCACTTGTAAAAAGTTTAATGAAGTTGTATAATTTACTTTACAAGCAGAAAGCAAACCTTAGATAAAGAAATTCACATTTAAATTTCAATGTCAAAACATATAAATAACTGCTAATATCAAGCTGCAAACATTGAAATAAATGTTTTTAGCAAAAGTTTAAACAGTTTTATCAGCTATGAAGTATATTGCAAATAGTTTAACAGCACATGTAAAATATTTGTCAGAGGTTTTAAAAGTACTTTTCTATAAGAAAATAAAATATAGGTCCATAAATTCACTTCTGCATTTTAATTTTAAAAAAGAATAACAGAAATGTTAAAAAGAAAGTACAAACATAAAAAATACATGCTATTTTGAGAAATTTTAAACTGTGTTTGACATCTATGAATTTTTATGTATCAGTATTAATAGCCTTTTTAAAATTTTAAGCAAAGTTTAAAAATATAGTTCAAAACCAGAAAACAAAATGTAGAGAAAGAAATACGTGCTTAAAAAAGTAAAAATAACTGCTAAAATGAATGTTCACACATTGAAATAAATGCATTTTAGGAAAAGATTAAACACAGTTTTCTCATCTGTGAACTTCCTTGTGAATATATAAACAGTACATGTAAAACGTTTGAGAGAGGTTGAAAAGTAATTTTCTACAAGCAAATAAAATGTAGATCTGGAAATTCACATCCAGATTTCAATTTTAAAAAGCTAAATATAAATGGTAAAATGAAATAACAAACATAAAAATGAATGCTTTTTTTTTAGAAATGTTTAAACATGGTTTCACATCTATGAAACAGCACATGTAAAATGGTTGTCAGAGGATTTAAAAGTACTTTTCTACAAGAAACAATATATAGATCCATAAATTCACTTCTGCATTTCAATTTTAAAAAGAATATCATAAATGTTAAAATGACACCTCAAACATAAAAATACATGCTTTTTTGAGAAATTAAGCAAAGTTTAAAAATATAGTCTAAAACCAGAAAACAAAATGTAGAGTAAGAAATACGTGCTTAAATTTCATTTTAAAAAAGTAAAAATAACTGCTGAAATGAATGTTCACACATTGAAATAAATGAATTTTATGAAAAGTTTAAACATAGTTTTCTCATCAATGAACTTCCTTGTGAATATATAAACAGTAAATGTAAAACGTTTGTGAGAGGTAGAGAAGTACTTTTCCACAAGCAAATAAAATGTAGATCTGGAAATTTACATCCAGATTTCGACTTCAAAAAGCAAAATATAAATGGTAAAATGAAATAACAAACATAAAAATAAATGCTTTTTTGAGAAATGTTTAAACATGGTTTTACATCTATCAAACAGCACGTGTAAAATGTTTGTCAGAGTTTTCAAAAGAACTTTTTTACAAGAAAAGAAAATATAGATCCATAAATTCACTTCTCCATTTCAATTTTAAAAAGAATATCATAAATGTTAAAACGAAACCTCAAACATAAAAATACATGCATTTTAGAGAAATGTTTAATCATTGTTTCACATCTATGAATTTTCATGTTTAAATATTAAGACCACTTGTAAAAAGTTTAAAGAAGTTGTATAATTTACTTTACAAGCAGAAAGCAAACCTTAGATAAAGAAATTCACATTTAAATTTCAATGTCAAAACATATAAATAACTGCTAATATCAAGCTGCAAACATTGAAATAAATGTTTTTAGCAAAAGTTTAAACAGTTTTCTCAGCTATGAAGTATATTGTAAATAGTTTAACAGCACATGTAAAATATTTGTCAGAAGTTTATAAGTACTTTTCTATAAGAAAATAAAATATAGGTCCATAAATTCACTTCTGCATTTTAATTTTAAAAAGAATAACAGAAATGTTAAAAAGAAAGTACAAACATAAAAAATACATGCTATTTTGAGAAATTTTAAACTGTGTTTGACATCTATGAATTTTTATGTATCAGTATTAATAGCCTTTTTAAAATTTTAAGCAAAGTGTAAAAATATAGTTTAAAACCAGAAAACAAAATGTAGAGAAAGAAATACGTGCTTAAATTTCATTTTAAAAAAGTAAAAATAACTGCTAAAATGAATGTTCACACATTGAAATAAATGCATTTTAGGAAAAGATTAAACATAGTTTTCTCATCAATGAACTTCCTTGTGAATATATAAACAGTATATGTAAAACGTTTGTGAGAGGTGGAAAAGTACTTTTCTACAATCAAATAAAATGTAGATCTGGAAATTTACATCCAGATTTCAATTTTAAAAAGCAAAATATAAATGGTAAAATGAAATAACAAACATAAAAATGAATGCTTTTTTGAGAAATGTTTAAACATGGTTTTACATCTATCAAACAGCACGTGTAAAATGTTTGTCAGAGTTTTCAAAAGAACTTTTCTTCAAGAAAAGAAAATATAGATCCATAAATTCACTTCTCCATTTCAATTTTAAAAAGAAAATCATAAATGTTAAAACGAAACCTCAAATATAAAAATACATGCTTTTTAGAGAAATGTTTAATCATTGTTTCACATCTATGAATTTTCATGTTTAAATATTAAGACCACTTGTAAAAAGTTTAAAGAAGTTGTATAATTTACTTTACAAGCAGAAAGCAAACCTTAGATAAAGAAATTCACATTTAAATTTCAATGTCAAAACATATAAATAACTGCTAATATCAAGCTGCAAACATTGAAATAAATGTTTTTAGCAAAAGTTTAAACAGTTTTCTCAGCTATGAAGTATATTGTAAATAGTTTCACAGCACATATAAAATATTGGTCAGAGGTTTTAAAAGTACTTTTCTACAAGAAAAGAATATATAGCTCCATAAATGCACTTTTGCATTTCAATTTTAAAAAGAATAACAGAAATGTTAAAATGAAACTACAAACATAAAAATATATGCTTCTTTGAGAAATTAAGCAAAGTTTAAAAATATAGTTTAAAACCAGAAAACAAAATGTAGAGAAAGAAATACGTGCTTAAATTTCATTTTAAAAAAGTAAAAATAACTGCTGAAATGAACGTTCACACATTGAAATAAATGCATTTTGTGAAAAGATTAAACATAATTTTCTCATCAATGAACTTCCTTGTGAATATATAAACAGTACATGTAAAACGTTTGTGAGAGGTAGAAAAGTACTTTTCCACAAGCAAATAAAATGTTGATCTGGAAATTTACATCCAGATTCCAATTTTAAAAAGCAAAATATAAATGGTAAAATGAAATAACAAACATAAAAATGAATGCTTTTTTGAGAAATGTTTAAACATGGTTTTACATCTATCAAACAGCACGTGTAAAATGTTTGTCAGAGTTTTCAAAATAACTTTTCTACAAGAAAAGAAAATATAGATCCATAAATTCACTTCTCCATTTCAATTTTAAAAAGAATATCATAAATGTTAAAACGAAACCTCAAACATAAAAATAGATACTTTTTAGAGAAATGTTTAATCATTGTTTCACATCTATGAATTTTCATGTTTAAATATTAAGACCACTTGTAAAAAGTTTAATGAAGTTGTATAATTTACTTTACAAGCAGAAAGCAAACCTTAGATAAAGAAATTCACATTTAAATTTCAATGTCAAAACATATAAATAACTGCTAATATCAAGCTGCAAACATTGAAATAAATGTTTTTAGCAAAAGTTTAAACAGTTTTATCAGCTATGAAGTATATTGCAAATAGTTTAACAGCACATGTAAAATATTTGTCAGAGGTTTTAAAAGTACTTTTCTATAAGAAAATAAAATATAGGTCCATAAATTCACTTCTGCATTTTAATTTTAAAAAAGAATAACAGAAATGTTAAAAAGAAAGTACAAACATAAAAAATACATGCTATTTTGAGAAATTTTAAACTGTGTTTGACATCTATGAATTTTTATGTATCAGTATTAATAGCCTTTTTAAAATTTTAAGCAAAGTTTAAAAATATAGTTCAAAACCAGAAAACAAAATGTAGAGAAAGAAATACGTGCTTAAAAAAGTAAAAATAACTGCTAAAATGAATGTTCACACATTGAAATAAATGCATTTTAGGAAAAGATTAAACACAGTTTTCTCATCTGTGAACTTCCTTGTGAATATATAAACAGTACATGTAAAACGTTTGAGAGAGGTTGAAAAGTAATTTTCTACAAGCAAATAAAATGTAGATCTGGAAATTCACATCCAGATTTCAATTTTAAAAAGCTAAATATAAATGGTAAAATGAAATAACAAACATAAAAATGAATGCTTTTTTTTTAGAAATGTTTAAACATGGTTTCACATCTATGAAACAGCACATGTAAAATGGTTGTCAGAGGATTTAAAAGTACTTTTCTACAAGAAACAATATATAGATCCATAAATTCACTTCTGCATTTCAATTTTAAAAAGAATATCATAAATGTTAAAATGACACCTCAAACATAAAAATACATGCTTTTTTGAGAAATTAAGCAAAGTTTAAAAATATAGTCTAAAACCAGAAAACAAAATGTAGAGTAAGAAATACGTGCTTAAATTTCATTTTAAAAAAGTAAAAATAACTGCTGAAATGAATGTTCACACATTGAAATAAATGAATTTTATGAAAAGTTTAAACATAGTTTTCTCATCAATGAACTTCCTTGTGAATATATAAACAGTAAATGTAAAACGTTTGTGAGAGGTAGAGAAGTACTTTTCCACAAGCAAATAAAATGTAGATCTGGAAATTTACATCCAGATTTCGACTTCAAAAAGCAAAATATAAATGGTAAAATGAAATAACAAACATAAAAATAAATGCTTTTTTGAGAAATGTTTAAACATGGTTTTACATCTATCAAACAGCACGTGTAAAATGTTTGTCAGAGTTTTCAAAAGAACTTTTCTACAAGAAAAGAAAATATAGATCCATAAATTCACTTCTCCATTTCAATTTTAAAAAGAATATCATAAATGTTAAAACGAAACCTCAAACATAAAAATACATGCATTTTAGAGAAATGTTTAATCATTGTTTCACATCTATGAATTTTCATGTTTAAATATTAAGACCACTTGTAAAAAGTTTAAAGAAGTTGTATAATTTACTTTACAAGCAGAAAGCAAACCTTAGATAAAGAAATTCACATTTAAATTTCAATGTCAAAACATATAAATAACTGCTAATATCAAGCTGCAAACATTGAAATAAATGTTTTTAGCAAAAGTTTAAACAGTTTTCTCAGCTATGAAGTATATTGTAAATAGTTTCACAGCACATGTAAAATATTGGTCAGAGGTTTTAAAAGTACTTTTCTACATGAAAAGAATATATAGCTCCATAAATGCACTTTTGCATTTCAATTTTAAAAAGAATAACAGAAATGTTAAAATGAAACTACAAACATAAAAATATATGCTTTTTTGAGAAATTAAGCAAAGTTTAAAAATATAGTTTAAAACCAGAAAACAAAATGTAGAGAAAGAAATACGTGCTTAAATTTCATTTTAAAAAAGTAAAAATAACTGCTGAAATGAACGTTCACACATTGAAATAAATGCATTTTGTGAAAAGATTAAACATAATTGTCTCATCAATGAACTTCCTTGTGAATATATAAACAGTACATGTAAAACGTTTGTGAGAGGTAGAAAAGTACTTTTCCACAAGCAAATAAAATGTTGATCTGGAAATTTACATCCAGATTTCAATTTTAAAAAGCAAAATATAAATGGTAAAATGAAATAACAAACATAAAAATGAATGCTTTTTTGAGAAATGTTTAAACATGGTTTTACATCTATCAAACAGCACGTGTAAAATGTTTGTCAGAGTTTTCAAAAGAACTTTTCTACAAGAAAAGAAAATATAGATCCATAAATTCACTTCTCCATTTCAATTTAAAAAGAATATCATAAATGTTAAAACGAAACCTCAAACATAAAAATACATGCTTTTTAGAGAAATGTTTAATCATTGTTTCACATCTATGAATTTTCATGTTTAAATATTAAGACCACTTGTAAAAAGTTTAATGAAGTTGTATAATTTACTTTACAAGCAGAAAGCAAACCTTAGATAAAGAAATTCACATTTAAATTTCAATGTCAAAACATATAAATAACTGCTAATATCAAGCTGCAAACATTGAAATAAATGTTTTTAGCAAAAGTTTAAACAGTTTTATCAGCTATGAAGTATATTGCAAATAGTTTAACAGCACATGTAAAATATTTGTCAGAGGTTTTAAAAGTACTTTTCTATAAGAAAATAAAATATATGTCCATAAATTCACTTCTGCATTTTAATTTAAAAAAGAATAACAGAAATGTTAAAAAGAAAGTACAAACATAAAAAATACATGCTATTTTGAGAAATTTTAAACTGTGTTTGACATCTATGAATTTTTATGTATCAGTATTAATAGCCTTTTTAAAATTTTAAGCAAAGTGTAAAAATATAGTTTAAAACCAGAAAACAAAATGTAGAGAAAGAAATACGTGCTTAAATTTCATTTTAAAAAAGTAAAAATAACTGCTAAAATGAATGTTCACACATTGAAATAAATGCATTTTAGGAAAAGATTAAACACAGTTTTCTCATCTGTGAACTTCCTTGTGAATATATAAACAGTACATGTAAAACGTTTGAGAGAGGTTGAAAAGTAATTTTCTACAAGCAAATAAAATGTAGATCTGGAAATTCACATCCAGATTTCAATTTTAAAAAGCTAAATATAAATGGTAAAATGAAATAACAAACATAAAAATGAATGCTTTTTTTTTAGAAATGTTTAAACATGGTTTCACATCTATGAAACAGCACATGTAAAATGGTTGTCAGAGGATTTAAAAGTACTTTTCTACAAGAAACAATATATAGATCCATAAATTCACTTCTGCATTTCAATTTTAAAAAGAATATCATAAATGTTAAAATGACACCTCAAACATAAAAATACATGCTTTTTTGAGAAATTAAGCAAAGTTTAAAAATATAGTCTAAAACCAGAAAACAAAATGTAGAGTAAGAAATACGTGCTTAAATTTCATTTTAAAAAAGTAAAAATAACTGCTGAAATGAATGTTCACACATTGAAATAAATGAATTTTATGAAAAGTTTAAACATAGTTTTCTCATCAATGAACTTCCTTGTGAATATATAAACAGTAAATGTAAAACGTTTGTGAGAGGTAGAGAAGTACTTTTCCACAAGCAAATAAAATGTAGATCTGGAAATTTACATCCAGATTTCGACTTCAAAAAGCAAAATATAAATGGTAAAATGAAATAACAAACATAAAAATAAATGCTTTTTTGAGAAATGTTTAAACATGGTTTTACATCTATCAAACAGCACGTGTAAAATGTTTTTCAGAGTTTTCAAAAGAACTTTTCTACAAGAAAAGAAAATATAGATCCATAAATTCACTTCTCCATTTCAATTTTAAAAAGAATATCATAAATGTTAAAACGAAACCTCAAACATAAAAATACATGCATTTTAGAGAAATGTTTAATCATTGTTTCACATCTATGAATTTTCATGTTTAAATATTAAGACCACTTGTAAAAAGTTTAAAGAAGTTGTATAATTTACTTTACAAGCAGAAAGCAAACCTTAGATAAAGAAATTCACATTTAAATTTCAATGTCAAAACATATAAATAACTGCTAATATCAAGCTGCAAACATTGAAATAAATGTTTTTAGCAAAAGTTTAAACAGTTTTATCAGCTATGAAGTATATTGTAAATAGTTTAACAGCACATGTAAAATATTTGTCAGAAGTTTATAAGTACTTTTCTATAAGAAAATAAAATATAGGTCCATAAATTCACTTCTGCATTTTAATTTTAAAAAGAATAACAGAAATGTTAAAAAGAAAGTACAAACATAAAAAATACATGCTATTTTGAGAAATTTTAAACTGTGTTTGACATCTATGAATTTTTATGTATCAGTATTAATAGCCTTTTTAAAATTTTAAGCAAAGTGTAAAAATATAGTTTAAAACCAGAAAACAAAATGTAGAGAAAGAAATACGTGCTTAAATTTCATTTTAAAAAAGTAAAAATAACTGCTAAAATGAATGTTCACACATTGAAATAAATGCATTTTAGGAAAAGATTAAACATAGTTTTCTCATCAATGAACTTCCTTGTGAATATATAAACAGTATATGTAAAACGTTTGTGAGAGGTGGAAAAGTACTTTTCTACAATCAAATAAAATGTAGATCTGGAAATTTACATCCAGATTTCAATTTTAAAAAGCAAAATATAAATGGTAAAATGAAATAACAAACATAAAAATGAATGCTTTTTTGAGAAATGTTTAAACATGGTTTTACATCTATCAAACAGCACGTGTAAAATGCTTGTCAGAGTTTTCAAAAGAACTTTTCTTCAAGAAAAGAAAATATAGATCCATAAATTCACTTCTCCATTTCAATTTTAAAAAGAAAATCATAAATGTTAAAACGAAACCTCAAATATAAAAATACATGCTTTTTAGAGAAATGTTTAATCATTGTTTCACATCTATGAATTTTCATGTTTAAATATTAAGACCACTTGTAAAAAGTTTAAAGAAGTTGTATAATTTACTTTACAAGCAGGAAGCAAAGCTTAGATAAAGAAATTCACATTTAAATTTCAATGTCAAAACATATAAATAACTGCTAATATCAAGCTGCAAACATTGAAATAAATGTTTTTAGCAAAAGTTTAAACAGTTTTCTCAGCTATGAAGTATATTGTAAATAGTTTCACAGCACATGTAAAATATTGGTCAGAGGATTTAAAAGTACTTTTCTACAAGAAAAGAATATATAGCTCCATAAATGCACTTTTGCATTTCAATTTTAAAAAGAATAACAGAAATGTTAAAATGAAACTACAAACATAAAAATATATGCTTCTTTGAGAAATTAAGCAAAGTTTAAAAATATAGTTTAAAACCAGAAAACAAAATGTAGAGAAAGAAATACGTGCTTAAATTTCATTTTAAAAAAGTAAAAATAACTGCTGAAATGAACGTTCACACATTGAAATAAATGCATTTTGTGAAAAGATTAAACATAATTTTCTCATCAATGAACTTCCTTGTGAATATATAAACAGTACATGTAAAACGTTTGTGAGAGGTAGAAAAGTACTTTTCCACAAGCAAATAAAATGTTGATCTGGAAATTTACATCCAGATTCCAATTTTAAAAAGCAAAATATAAATGGTAAAATGAAATAACAAACATAAAAATGAATGCTTTTTTGAGAAATGTTTAAACATGGTTTTACATCTATCAAACAGCACGTGTAAAATGTTTGTCAGAGTTTTCAAAAGAACTTTTCTACAAGAAAAGAAAATATAGATCCATAAATTCACTTCTCCATTTCAATTTTAAAAAGAATATCATAAATGTTAAAACGAAACCTCAAACATAAAAATAGATACTTTTTAGAGAAATGTTTAATCATTGTTTCACATCTATGAATTTTCATGTTTAAATATTAAGACCACTTGTAAAAAGTTTAATGAAGTTGTATAATTTACTTTACAAGCAGAAAGCAAACCTTAGATAAAGAAATTCACATTTAAATTTCAATGTCAAAACATATAAATAACTGCTAATATCAAGCTGCAAACATTGAAATAAATGTTTTTAGCAAAAGTTTAAACAGTTTTATCAGCTATGAAGTATATTGCAAATAGTTTAACAGCACATGTAAAATAATTGTCAGAGGTTTTAAAAGTACTTTTCTATAAGAAAATAAAATATAGGTCCATAAAATCACTTCTGCATTTTAATTTTAAAAAGAATAACAGAAATGTTAAAAAGAAAGTACAAACATAAAAAATACATGCTATTTTGAGAAATTTTAAACTGTGTTTGACATCTATGAATTTTTATGTATCAGTATTAATAGCCTTTTTAAAATTTTAAGCAAAGTTTAAAAATATAGTTCAAAACCAGAAAACAAAATGTAGAGAAAGAAATACGTGCTTAAAAAAGTAAAAATAACTGCTAAAATGAATGTTCACACATTGAAATAAATGCATTTTAGGAAAAGATTAAACACAGTTTTCTCATCTGTGAACTTCCTTGTGAATATATAAACAGTACATGTAAAACGTTTGAGAGAGGTTGAAAAGTAATTTTCTACAAGCAAATAAAATGTAGATCTGGAAATTCACATCCAGATTTCAATTTTAAAAAGCTAAATATAAATGGTAAAATGAAATAACAAACATAAAAATGAATGCTTTTTTTTTAGAAATGTTTAAACATGGTTTCACATCTATGAAACAGCACATGTAAAATGGTTGTCAGAGGATTTAAAAGTACTTTTCTACAAGAAACAATATATAGATCCATAAATTCACTTCTGCATTTCAATTTTAAAAAGAATATCATAAATGTTAAAATGACACCTCAAACATAAAAATACATGCTTTTTTGAGAAATTAAGCAAAGTTTAAAAATATAGTCTAAAACCAGAAAACAAAATGTAGAGTAAGAAATACGTGCTTAAATTTCATTTTAAAAAAGTAAAAATAACTGCTGAAATGAATGTTCACACATTGAAATAAATGAATTTTATGAAAAGTTTAAACATAGTTTTCTCATCAATGAACTTCCTTGTGAATATATAAACAGTAAATGTAAAACGTTTGTGAGAGGTAGAGAAGTACTTTTCCACAAGCAAATAAAATGTAGATCTGGAAATTTACATCCAGATTTCGACTTCAAAAAGCAAAATATAAATGGTAAAATGAAATAACAAACATAAAAATAAATGCTTTTTTGAGAAATGTTTAAACATGGTTTTACATCTATCAAACAGCACGTGTAAAATGTTTGTCAGAGTTTTCAAAAGAACTTTTCTACAAGAAAAGAAAATATAGATCCATAAATTCACTTCTCCATTTCAATTTTAAAAAGAATATCATAAATGTTAAAACGAAACCTCAAACATAAAAATACATGCATTTTAGAGAAATGTTTAATCATTGTTTCACATCTATGAATTTTCATGTTTAAATATTAAGACCACTTGTAAAAAGTTTAAAGAAGTTGTATAATTTACTTTACAAGCAGAAAGCAAACCTTAGATAAAGAAATTCACGTTTAAATTTCAATGTCAAAACATATAAATAACTGCTAATATCAAGCTGCAAACATTGAAATAAATGTTTTTAGCAAAAGTTTAAACAGTTTTCTCAGCTATGAAGTATATTGTAAATAGTTTAACAGCACATGTAAAATATTTGTCAGAAGTTTATAAGTACTTTTCTATAAGAAAATAAAATATAGGTCCATAAATTCACTTCTGCATTTTAATTTTAAAAAGAATAACAGAAATGTTAAAAAGAAAGTACAAACATAAAAAATACATGCTATTTTGAGAAATTTTAAACTGTGTTTGACATCTATGAATTTTTATGTATCAGTATTAATAGCCTTTTTAAAATTTTAAGCAAAGTGTAAAAATATAGTTTAAAACCAGAAAACAAAATGTAGAGAAAGAAATACGTGCTTAAATTTCATTTTAAAAAAGTAAAAATAACTGCTAAAATGAATGTTCACACATTGAAATAAATGCATTTTAGGAAAAGATTAAACATAGTTTTCTCATCAATGAACTTCCTTGTGAATATATAAACAGTATATGTAAAACGTTTGTGAGAGGTGGAAAAGTACTTTTCTACAATCAAATAAAATGTAGATCTGGAAATTTACATCCAGATTTCAATTTTAAAAAGCAAAATATAAATGGTAAAATGAAATAACAAACATAAAAATGAATGCTTTTTTCAGAAATGTTTAAACATGGTTTTACATCTATCAAACAGCACGTGTAAAATGTTTGTCAGAGTTTTCAAAAGAACTTTTCTACAAGAAAAGAAAATATAGATCCATAAATTCACTTCTCCATTTCAATTTTAAAAAGAATATCATAAATGTTAAAACGAAACCTCAAACATAAAAATAGATACTTTTTAGAGAAATGTTTAATCATTGTTTCACATCTATGAATTTTCATGTTTAAATATTAAGACCACTTGTAAAAAGTTTAATGAAGTTGTATAATTTACTTTACAAGCAGAAAGCAAACCTTAGATAAAGAAATTCACATTTAAATTTCAATGTCAAAACATATAAATAACTGCTAATATCAAGCTGCAAACATTGAAATAAATGTTTTTAGCAAAAGTTTAAACAGTTTTATCAGCTATGAAGTATATTGCAAATAGTTTAACAGCACATGTAAAATATTTGTCAGAGGTTTTAAAAGTACTTTTCTATAAGAAAATAAAATATAGGTCCATAAATTCACTTCTGCATTTTAATTTTAAAAAGAATAACAGAAATGTTAAAAAGAAAGTACAAACATAAAAAATACATGCTATTTTGAGAAATTTTAAACTGTGTTTGACATCTATGAATTTTTATGTATCAGTATTAATAGCCTTTTTAAAATTTTAAGCAAAGTTTAAAAATATAGTTCAAAACCAGAAAACAAAATGTAGAGAAAGAAATACGTGCTTAAATTTCATTTTAAAAAAGTAAAAATAACTGCTAAAATGAATGTTCACACATTGAAATAAATGCATTTTAGGAAAAGATTAAACACAGTTTTCTCATCTGTGAACTTCCTTGTGAATATATAAACAGTACATGTAAAACGTTTGAGAGAGGTTGAAAAGTAATTTTCTACAAGCAAATAAAATGTAGATCTGGAAATTCACATCCAGATTTCAATTTTAAAAAGCTAAATATAAATGGTAAAATGAAATAACAAACATAAAAATGAATGCTTTTTTTTAGAAATGTTTAAACATGGTTTCACATCTATGAAACAGCACATGTAAAATGGTTGTCAGAGGATTTAAAAGTACTTTTCTACAAGAAACAATATATAGATCCATAAATTCACTTCTGCATTTCAATTTTAAAAAGAATATCATAAATGTTAAAATGACACCTCAAACATAAAAATACATGCTTTTTTGAGAAATTAAGCAAAGTTTAAAAATATAGTCTAAAACCAGAAAACAAAATGTAGAGTAAGAAATACGTGCTTAAATTTCATTTTAAAAAAGTAAAAATAACTGCTGAAATGAATGTTCACACATTGAAATAAATGAATTTTATGAAAAGTTTAAACATAGTTTTCTCATCAATGAACTTCCTTGTGAATATATAAACAGTAAATGTAAAACGTTTGTGAGAGGTAGAGAAGTACTTTTCCACAAGCAAATAAAATGTAGATCTGGAAATTTACATCCAGATTTCGACTTCAAAAAGCAAAATATAAATGGTAAAATGAAATAACAAACATAAAAATAAATGCTTTTTTGAGAAATGTTTAAACATGGTTTTACATCTATCAAACAGCACGTGTAAAATGTTTGTCAGAGTTTTCAAAAGAACTTTTCTACAAGAAAAGAAAATATAGATCCATAAATTCACTTCTCCATTTCAATTTTAAAAAGAATATCATAAATGTTAAAACGAAACCTCAAACATAAAAATACATGCATTTTAGAGAAATGTTTAATCATTGTTTCACATCTATGAATTTTCATGTTTAAATATTAAGACCACTTGTAAAAAGTTTAATGAAGTTGTATAATTTACTTTACAAGCAGAAAGCAAACCTTAGATAAAGAAATTCACATTTAAATTTCAATGTCAAAACATATAAATAACTGCTAATATCAAGCTGCAAACATTGAAATAAATGTTTTTAGCAAAAGTTTAAACAGTTTTCTCAGCTATGAAGTATATTGTAAATAGTTTAACAGCACATGTAAAATATTTGTCAGAAGTTTATAAGTACTTTTCTATAAGAAAATAAAATATAGGTCCATAAATTCACTTCTGCATTTTAATTTTAAAAAGAATAACAGAAATGTTAAAAAGAAAGTACAAACATAAAAAATACATGCTATTTTGAGAAATTTTAAACTGTGTTTGACATCTATGAATTTTTATGTATCAGTATTAATAGCCTTTTTAAAATTTTAAGCAAAGTGTAAAAATATAGTTTAAAACCAGAAAACAAAATGTAGAGAAAGAAATACGTGCTTAAATTTCATTTTAAAAAAGTAAAAATAACTGCTGAAATGAACGTTCACACATTGAAATAAATGCATTTTGTGAAAAGATTAAACATAATTGTCTCATCAATGAACTTCCTTGTGAATATATAAACAGTACATGTAAAACGTTTGTGAGAGGTAGAAAAGTACTTTTCCACAAGCAAATAAAATGTTGATCTGGAAATTTACATCCAGATTTCAATTTTAAAAAGCAAAATATAAATGGTAAAATGAAATAACAAACATAAAAATGAATGCTTTTTTGAGAAATGTTTAAACATGGTTTTACATCTATCAAACAGCACGTGTAAAATGTTTGTCAGAGTTTTCAAAAGAACTTTTCTACAAGAAAAGAAAATATAGATCCATAAATTCACTTCTCCATTTCAATTTAAAAAGAATATCATAAATGTTAAAACGAAACCTCAAACATAAAAATACATGCTTTTTAGAGAAATGTTTAATCATTGTTTCACATCTATGAATTTTCATGTTTAAATATTAAGACCACTTGTAAAAAGTTTAATGAAGTTGTATAATTTACTTTACAAGCAGAAAGCAAACCTTAGATAAAGAAATTCACATTTAAATTTCAATGTCAAAACATATAAATAACTGCTAATATCAAGCTGCAAACATTGAAATAAATGTTTTTAGCAAAAGTTTAAACAGTTTTATCAGCTATGAAGTATATTGCAAATAGTTTAACAGCACATGTAAAATATTTGTCAGAGGTTTTAAAAGTACTTTTCTATAAGAAAATAAAATATATGTCCATAAATTCACTTCTGCATTTTAATTTAAAAAAGAATAACAGAAATGTTAAAAAGAAAGTACAAACATAAAAAATACATGCTATTTTGAGAAATTTTAAACTGTGTTTGACATCTATGAATTTTTATGTATCAGTATTAATAGCCTTTTTAAAATTTTAAGCAAAGTGTAAAAATATAGTTTAAAACCAGAAAACAAAATGTAGAGAAAGAAATACGTGCTTAAATTTCATTTTAAAAAAGTAAAAATAACTGCTAAAATGAATGTTCACACATTGAAATAAATGCATTTTAGGAAAAGATTAAACACAGTTTTCTCATCTGTGAACTTCCTTGTGAATATATAAACAGTACATGTAAAACGTTTGAGAGAGGTTGAAAAGTAATTTTCTACAAGCAAATAAAATGTAGATCTGGAAATTCACATCCAGATTTCAATTTTAAAAAGCTAAATATAAATGGTAAAATGAAATAACAAACATAAAAATGAATGCTTTTTTTTTAGAAATGTTTAAACATGGTTTCACATCTATGAAACAGCACATGTAAAATGGTTGTCAGAGGATTTAAAAGTACTTTTCTACAAGAAACAATATATAGATCCATAAATTCACTTCTGCATTTCAATTTTAAAAAGAATATCATAAATGTTAAAATGACACCTCAAACATAAAAATACATGCTTTTTTGAGAAATTAAGCAAAGTTTAAAAATATAGTCTAAAACCAGAAAACAAAATGTAGAGTAAGAAATACGTGCTTAAATTTCATTTTAAAAAAGTAAAAATAACTGCTGAAATGAATGTTCACACATTGAAATAAATGAATTTTATGAAAAGTTTAAACATAGTTTTCTCATCAATGAACTTCCTTGTGAATATATAAACAGTAAATGTAAAACGTTTGTGAGAGGTAGAGAAGTACTTTTCCACAAGCAAATAAAATGTAGATCTGGAAATTTACATCCAGATTTCGACTTCAAAAAGCAAAATATAAATGGTAAAATGAAATAACAAACATAAAAATAAATGCTTTTTTGAGAAATGTTTAAACATGGTTTTACATCTATCAAACAGCACGTGTAAAATGTTTTTCAGAGTTTTCAAAAGAACTTTTCTACAAGAAAAGAAAATATAGATCCATAAATTCACTTCTCCATTTCAATTTTAAAAAGAATATCATAAATGTTAAAACGAAACCTCAAACATAAAAATACATGCATTTTAGAGAAATGTTTAATCATTGTTTCACATCTATGAATTTTCATGTTTAAATATTAAGACCACTTGTAAAAAGTTTAAAGAAGTTGTATAATTTACTTTACAAGCAGAAAGCAAACCTTAGATAAAGAAATTCACATTTAAATTTCAATGTCAAAACATATAAATAACTGCTAATATCAAGCTGCAAACATTGAAATAAATGTTTTTAGCAAAAGTTTAAACAGTTTTATCAGCTATGAAGTATATTGTAAATAGTTTAACAGCACATGTAAAATATTTGTCAGAAGTTTATAAGTACTTTTCTATAAGAAAATAAAATATAGGTCCATAAATTCACTTCTGCATTTTAATTTTAAAAAGAATAACAGAAATGTTAAAAAGAAAGTACAAACATAAAAAATACATGCTATTTTGAGAAATTTTAAACTGTGTTTGACATCTATGAATTTTTATGTATCAGTATTAATAGCCTTTTTAAAATTTTAAGCAAAGTGTAAAAATATAGTTTAAAACCAGAAAACAAAATGTAGAGAAAGAAATACGTGCTTAAATTTCATTTTAAAAAAGTAAAAATAACTGCTAAAATGAATGTTCACACATTGAAATAAATGCATTTTAGGAAAAGATTAAACATAGTTTTCTCATCAATGAACTTCCTTGTGAATATATAAACAGTATATGTAAAACGTTTGTGAGAGTTGGAAAAGTACTTTTCTACAATCAAATAAAATGTAGATCTGGAAATTTACATCCAGATTTCAATTTTAAAAAGCAAAATATAAATGGTAAAATGAAATAACAAACATAAAAATGAATGCTTTTTTGAGAAATGTTTAAACATGGTTTTACATCTATCAAACAGCACGTGTAAAATGCTTGTCAGAGTTTTCAAAAGAACTTTTCTTCAAGAAAAGAAAATATAGATCCATAAATTCACTTCTCCATTTCAATTTTAAAAAGAAAATCATAAATGTTAAAACGAAACCTCAAATATAAAAATACATGCTTTTTAGAGAAATGTTTAATCATTGTTTCACATCTATGAATTTTCATGTTTAAATATTAAGACCACTTGTAAAAAGTTTAAAGAAGTTGTATAATTTACTTTACAAGCAGGAAGCAAAGCTTAGATAAAGAAATTCACATTTAAATTTCAATGTCAAAACATATAAATAACTGCTAATATCAAGCTGCAAACATTGAAATAAATGTTTTTAGCAAAAGTTTAAACAGTTTTCTCAGCTATGAAGTATATTGTAAATAGTTTCACAGCACATGTAAAATATTGGTCAGAGGATTTAAAAGTACTTTTCTACAAGAAAAGAATATATAGCTCCATAAATGCACTTTTGCATTTCAATTTTAAAAAGAATAACAGAAATGTTAAAATGAAACTACAAACATAAAAATATATGCTTCTTTGAGAAATTAAGCAAAGTTTAAAAATATAGTTTAAAACCAGAAAACAAAATGTAGAGAAAGAAATACGTGCTTAAATTTCATTTTAAAAAAGTAAAAATAACTGCTGAAATGAACGTTCACACATTGAAATAAATGCATTTTGTGAAAAGATTAAACATAATTTTCTCATCAATGAACTTCCTTGTGAATATATAAACAGTACATGTAAAACGTTTGTGAGAGGTAGAAAAGTACTTTTCCACAAGCAAATAAAATGTTGATCTGGAAATTTACATCCAGATTCCAATTTTAAAAAGCAAAATATAAATGGTAAAATGAAATAACAAACATAAAAATGAATGCTTTTTTGAGAAATGTTTAAACATGGTTTTACATCTATCAAACAGCACGTGTAAAATGTTTGTCAGAGTTTTCAAAAGAACTTTTCTACAAGAAAAGAAAATATAGATCCATAAATTCACTTCTCCATTTCAATTTTAAAAAGAATATCATAAATGTTAAAACGAAACCTCAAACATAAAAATAGATACTTTTTAGAGAAATGTTTAATCATTGTTTCACATCTATGAATTTTCATGTTTAAATATTAAGACCACTTGTAAAAAGTTTAATGAAGTTGTATAATTTACTTTACAAGCAGAAAGCAAACCTTAGATAAAGAAATTCACATTTAAATTTCAATGTCAAAACATATAAATAACTGCTAATATCAAGCTGCAAACATTGAAATAAATGTTTTTAGCAAAAGTTTAAACAGTTTTATCAGCTATGAAGTATATTGCAAATAGTTTAACAGCACATGTAAAATAATTGTCAGAGGTTTTAAAAGTACTTTTCTATAAGAAAATAAAATATAGGTCCATAAAATCACTTCTGCATTTTAATTTTAAAAAGAATAACAGAAATGTTAAAAAGAAAGTACAAACATAAAAAATACATGCTATTTTGAGAAATTTTAAACTGTGTTTGACATCTATGAATTTTTATGTATCAGTATTAATAGCCTTTTTAAAATTTTAAGCAAAGTTTAAAAATATAGTTCAAAACCAGAAAACAAAATGTAGAGAAAGAAATACGTGCTTAAAAAAGTAAAAATAACTGCTAAAATGAATGTTCACACATTGAAATAAATGCATTTTAGGAAAAGATTAAACACAGTTTTCTCATCTGTGAACTTCCTTGTGAATATATAAACAGTACATGTAAAACGTTTGAGAGAGGTTGAAAAGTAATTTTCTACAAGCAAATAAAATGTAGATCTGGAAATTCACATCCAGATTTCAATTTTAAAAAGCTAAATATAAATGGTAAAATGAAATAACAAACATAAAAATGAATGCTTTTTTTTTAGAAATGTTTAAACATGGTTTCACATCTATGAAACAGCACATGTAAAATGGTTGTCAGAGGATTTAAAAGTACTTTTCTACAAGAAACAATATATAGATCCATAAATTCACTTCTGCATTTCAATTTTAAAAAGAATATCATAAATGTTAAAATGACACCTCAAACATAAAAATACATGCTTTTTTGAGAAATTAAGCAAAGTTTAAAAATATAGTCTAAAACCAGAAAACAAAATGTAGAGTAAGAAATACGTGCTTAAATTTCATTTTAAAAAAGTAAAAATAACTGCTGAAATGAATGTTCACACATTGAAATAAATGAATTTTATGAAAAGTTTAAACATAGTTTTCTCATCAATGAACTTCCTTGTGAATATATAAACAGTAAATGTAAAACGTTTGTGAGAGGTAGAGAAGTACTTTTCCACAAGCAAATAAAATGTAGATCTGGAAATTTACATCCAGATTTCGACTTCAAAAAGCAAAATATAAATGGTAAAATGAAATAACAAACATAAAAATAAATGCTTTTTTGAGAAATGTTTAAACATGGTTTTACATCTATCAAACAGCACGTGTAAAATGTTTGTCAGAGTTTTCAAAAGAACTTTTCTACAAGAAAAGAAAATATAGATCCATAAATTCACTTCTCCATTTCAATTTTAAAAAGAATATCATAAATGTTAAAACGAAACCTCAAACATAAAAATACATGCATTTTAGAGAAATGTTTAATCATTGTTTCACATCTATGAATTTTCATGTTTAAATATTAAGACCACTTGTAAAAAGTTTAAAGAAGTTGTATAATTTACTTTACAAGCAGAAAGCAAACCTTAGATAAAGAAATTCACATTTAAATTTCAATGTCAAAACATATAAATAACTGCTAATATCAAGCTGCAAACATTGAAATAAATGTTTTTAGCAAAAGTTTAAACAGTTTTCTCAGCTATGAAGTATATTGTAAATAGTTTAACAGCACATGTAAAATATTTGTCAGAAGTTTATAAGTACTTTTCTATAAGAAAATAAAATATAGGTCCATAAATTCACTTCTGCATTTTAATTTTAAAAAGAATAACAGAAATGTTAAAAAGAAAGTACAAACATAAAAAATACATGCTATTTTGAGAAATTTTAAACTGTGTTTGACATCTATGAATTTTTATGTATCAGTATTAATAGCCTTTTTAAAATTTTAAGCAAAGTGTAAAAATATAGTTTAAAACCAGAAAACAAAATGTAGAGAAAGAAATACGTGCTTAAATTTCATTTTAAAAAAGTAAAAATAACTGCTAAAATGAATGTTCACACATTGAAATAAATGCATTTTAGGAAAAGATTAAACATAGTTTTCTCATCAATGAACTTCCTTGTGAATATATAAACAGTATATGTAAAACGTTTGTGAGAGGTGGAAAAGTACTTTTCTACAATCAAATAAAATGTAGATCTGGAAATTTACATCCAGATTTCAATTTTAAAAAGCAAAATATAAATGGTAAAATGAAATAACAAACATAAAAATGAATGCTTTTTTCAGAAATGTTTAAACATGGTTTTACATCTGTCAAACAGCACGTGTAAAATGTTTGTCAGAGTTTTCAAAAGAACTTTTCTACAAGAAAAGAAAATATAGATCCATAAATTCACTTCTCCATTTCAATTTTAAAAAGAATATCATAAATGTTAAAACGAAACCTCAAACATAAAAATAGATACTTTTTAGAGAAATGTTTAATCATTGTTTCACATCTATGAATTTTCATGTTTAAATATTAAGACCACTTGTAAAAAGTTTAATGAAGTTGTATAATTTACTTTACAAGCAGAAAGCAAACCTTAGATAAAGAAATTCACATTTAAATTTCAATGTCAAAACATATAAATAACTGCTAATATCAAGTTGCAAACATTGAAATAAATGTTTTTAGCAAAAGTTTAAACAGTTTTATCAGCTATGAAGTATATTGCAAATAGTTTAACAGCACATGTAAAATATTTGTCAGAGGTTTTAAAAGTACTTTTCTATAAGAAAATAAAATATAGGTCCATAAATTCACTTCTGCATTTTAATTTTAAAAAGAATAACAGAAATGTTAAAAAGAAAGTACAAACATAAAAAATACATGCTATTTTGAGAAATTTTAAACTGTGTTTGACATCTATGAATTTTTATGTATCAGTATTAATAGCCTTTTTAAAATTTTAAGCAAAGTTTAAAAATATAGTTCAAAACCAGAAAACAAAATGTAGAGAAAGAAATACGTGCTTAAATTTCATTTTAAAAAAGTAAAAATAACTGCTAAAATGAATGTTCACACATTGAAATAAATGCATTTTAGGAAAAGATTAAACACAGTTTTCTCATCTGTGAACTTCCTTGTGAATATATAAACAGTACATGTAAAACGTTTGAGAGAGGTTGAAAAGTAATTTTCTACAAGCAAATAAAATGTAGATCTGGAAATTCACATCCAGATTTCAATTTTAAAAAGCTAAATATAAATGGTAAAATGAAATAACAAACATAAAAATGAATGCTTTTTTTTAGAAATGTTTAAACATGGTTTCACATCTATGAAACAGCACATGTAAAATGGTTGTCAGAGGATTTAAAAGTACTTTTCTACAAGAAACAATATATAGATCCATAAATTCACTTCTGCATTTCAATTTTAAAAAGAATATCATAAATGTTAAAATGACACCTCAAACATAAAAATACATGCTTTTTTGAGAAATTAAGCAAAGTTTAAAAATATAGTCTAAAACCAGAAAACAAAATGTAGAGTAAGAAATACGTGCTTAAATTTCATTTTAAAAAAGTAAAAATAACTGCTGAAATGAATGTTCACACATTGAAATAAATGAATTTTATGAAAAGTTTAAACATAGTTTTCTCATCAATGAACTTCCTTGTGAATATATAAACAGTAAATGTAAAACGTTTGTGAGAGGTAGAGAAGTACTTTTCCACAAGCAAATAAAATGTAGATCTGGAAATTTACATCCAGATTTCGACTTCAAAAAGCAAAATATAAATGGTAAAATGAAATAACAAACATAAAAATAAATGCTTTTTTGAGAAATGTTTAAACATGGTTTTACATCTATCAAACAGCACGTGTAAAATGTTTGTCAGAGTTTTCAAAAGAACTTTTCTACAAGAAAAGAAAATATAGATCCATAAATTCACTTCTCCATTTCAATTTTAAAAAGAATATCATAAATGTTAAAACGAAACCTCAAACATAAAAATACATGCATTTTAGAGAAATGTTTAATCATTGTTTCACATCTATGAATTTTCATGTTTAAATATTAAGACCACTTGTAAAAAGTTTAATGAAGTTGTATAATTTACTTTACAAGCAGAAAGCAAACCTTAGATAAAGAAATTCACATTTAAATTTCAATGTCAAAACATATAAATAACTGCTAATATCAAGCTGCAAACATTGAAATAAATGTTTTTAGCAAAAGTTTAAACAGTTTTCTCAGCTATGAAGTATATTGTAAATAGTTTAACAGCACATGTAAAATATTTGTCAGAAGTTTATAAGTACTTTTCTATAAGAAAATAAAATATAGGTCCATAAATTCACTTCTGCATTTTAATTTTAAAAAGAATAACAGAAATGTTAAAAAGAAAGTACAAACATAAAAAATACATGCTATTTTGAGAAATTTTAAACTGTGTTTGACATCTATGAATTTTTATGTATCAGTATTAATAGCCTTTTTAAAATTTTAAGCAAAGTGTAAAAATATAGTTTAAAACCAGAAAACAAAATGTAGAGAAAGAAATACGTGCTTAAATTTCATTTTAAAAAAGTAAAAATAACTGCTAAAATGAATGTTCACACATTGAAATAAATGCATTTTAGGAAAAGATTAAACATAGTTTTCTCATCAATGAACTTCCTTGTGAATATATAAACAGTATATGTAAAACGTTTGTGAGAGGTGGAAAAGTACTTTTCTACAATCAAATAAAATGTAGATCTGGAAATTTACATCCAGATTTCAATTTTAAAAAGCAAAATATAAATGGTAAAATGAAATAACAAACATAAAAATGAATGCTTTTTTGAGAAATGTTTAAACATGGTTTTACATCTATCAAACAGCACGTGTAAAATGTTTGTCAGAGTTTTCAAAAGAACTTTTCTTCAAGAAAAGAAAATATAGATCCATAAATTCACTTCTCCATTTCAATTTTAAAAAGAAAATCATAAATGTTAAAACGAAACCTCAAATATAAAAATACATGCTTTTTAGAGAAATGTTTAATCATTGTTTCACATCTATGAATTTTCATGTTTAAATATTAAGACCACTTGTAAAAAGTTTAAAGAAGTTGTATAATTTACTTTACAAGCAGGAAGCAAAGCTTAGATAAAGAAATTCACATTTAAATTTCAATGTCAAAACATATAAATAACTGCTAATATCAAGCTGCAAACATTGAAATAAATGTTTTTAGCAAAAGTTTAAACAGTTTTCTCAGCTATGAAGTATATTGTAAATAGTTTCACAGCACATATAAAATATTGGTCAGAGGTTTTAAAAGTACTTTTCTACAAGAAAAGAATATATAGCTCCATAAATGCACTTTTGCATTTCAATTTTAAAAAGAATAACAGAAATGTTAAAATGAAACTACAAACATAAAAATATATGCTTCTTTGAGAAATTAAGCAAAGTTTAAAAATATAGTTTAAAACCAGAAAACAAAATGTAGAGAAAGAAATACGTGCTTAAATTTCATTTTAAAAAAGTAAAAATAACTGCTGAAATGAACGTTCACACATTGAAATAAATGCATTTTGTGAAAAGATTAAACATAATTTTCTCATCAATGAACTTCCTTGTGAATATATAAACAGTACATGTAAAACGTTTGTGAGAGGTAGAAAAGTACTTTTCCACAAGCAAATAAAATGTTGATCTGGAAATTTACATCCAGATTCCAATTTTAAAAAGCAAAATATAAATGGTAAAATGAAATAACAAACATAAAAATGAATGCTTTTTTGAGAAATGTTTAAACATGGTTTTACATCTATCAAACAGCACGTGTAAAATGTTTGTCAGAGTTTTCAAAATAACTTTTCTACAAGAAAAGAAAATATAGATCCATAAATTCACTTCTCCATTTCAATTTTAAAAAGAATATCATAAATGTTAAAACGAAACCTCAAACATAAAAATAGATACTTTTTAGAGAAATGTTTAATCATTGTTTCACATCTATGAATTTTCATGTTTAAATATTAAGACCACTTGTAAAAAGTTTAATGAAGTTGTATAATTTACTTTACAAGCAGAAAGCAAACCTTAGATAAAGAAATTCACATTTAAATTTCAATGTCAAAACATATAAATAACTGCTAATATCAAGCTGCAAACATTGAAATAAATGTTTTTAGCAAAAGTTTAAACAGTTTTATCAGCTATGAAGTATATTGCAAATAGTTTAACAGCACATGTAAAATATTTGTCAGAGGTTTTAAAAGTACTTTTCTATAAGAAAATAAAATATAGGTCCATAAATTCACTTCTGCATTTTAATTTTAAAAAGAATAACAGAAATGTTAAAAAGAAAGTACAAACATAAAAAATACATGCTATTTTGAGAAATTTTAAACTGTGTTTGACATCTATGAATTTTTATGTATCAGTATTAATAGCCTTTTTAAAATTTTAAGCAAAGTTTAAAAATATAGTTCAAAACCAGAAAACAAAATGTAGAGAAAGAAATACGTGCTTAAAAAAGTAAAAATAACTGCTAAAATGAATGTTCACACATTGAAATAAATGCATTTTAGGAAAAGATTAAACACAGTTTTCTCATCTGTGAACTTCCTTGTGAATATATAAACAGTACATGTAAAACGTTTGAGAGAGGTTGAAAAGTAATTTTCTACAAGCAAATAAAATGTAGATCTGGAAATTCACATCCAGATTTCAATTTTAAAAAGCTAAATATAAATGGTAAAATGAAATAACAAACATAAAAATGAATGCTTTTTTTTTAGAAATGTTTAAACATGGTTTCACATCTATGAAACAGCACATGTAAAATGGTTGTCAGAGGATTTAAAAGTACTTTTCTACAAGAAACAATATATAGATCCATAAATTCACTTCTGCATTTCAATTTTAAAAAGAATATCATAAATGTTAAAATGACACCTCAAACATAAAAATACATGCTTTTTTGAGAAATTAAGCAAAGTTTAAAAATATAGTCTAAAACCAGAAAACAAAATGTAGAGTAAGAAATACGTGCTTAAATTTCATTTTAAAAAAGTAAAAATAACTGCTGAAATGAATGTTCACACATTGAAATAAATGAATTTTATGAAAAGTTTAAACATAGTTTTCTCATCAATGAACTTCCTTGTGAATATATAAACAGTAAATGTAAAACGTTTGTGAGAGGTAGAGAAGTACTTTTCCACAAGCAAATAAAATGTAGATCTGGAAATTTACATCCAGATTTCGACTTCAAAAAGCAAAATATAAATGGTAAAATGAAATAACAAACATAAAAATAAATGCTTTTTTGAGAAATGTTTAAACATGGTTTTACATCTATCAAACAGCACGTGTAAAATGTTTGTCAGAGTTTTCAAAAGAACTTTTTTACAAGAAAAGAAAATATAGATCCATAAATTCACTTCTCCATTTCAATTTTAAAAAGAATATCATAAATGTTAAAACGAAACCTCAAACATAAAAATACATGCATTTTAGAGAAATGTTTAATCATTGTTTCACATCTATGAATTTTCATGTTTAAATATTAAGACCACTTGTAAAAAGTTTAAAGAAGTTGTATAATTTACTTTACAAGCAGAAAGCAAACCTTAGATAAAGAAATTCACATTTAAATTTCAATGTCAAAACATATAAATAACTGCTAATATCAAGCTGCAAACATTGAAATAAATGTTTTTAGCAAAAGTTTAAACAGTTTTCTCAGCTATGAAGTATATTGTAAATAGTTTAACAGCACATGTAAAATATTTGTCAGAAGTTTATAAGTACTTTTCTATAAGAAAATAAAATATAGGTCCATAAATTCACTTCTGCATTTTAATTTTAAAAAGAATAACAGAAATGTTAAAAAGAAAGTACAAACATAAAAAATACATGCTATTTTGAGAAATTTTAAACTGTGTTTGACATCTATGAATTTTTATGTATCAGTATTAATAGCCTTTTTAAAATTTTAAGCAAAGTGTAAAAATATAGTTTAAAACCAGAAAACAAAATGTAGAGAAAGAAATACGTGCTTAAATTTCATTTTAAAAAAGTAAAAATAACTGCTAAAATGAATGTTCACACATTGAAATAAATGCATTTTAGGAAAAGATTAAACATAGTTTTCTCATCAATGAACTTCCTTGTGAATATATAAACAGTATATGTAAAACGTTTGTGAGAGGTGGAAAAGTACTTTTCTACAATCAAATAAAATGTAGATCTGGAAATTTACATCCAGATTTCAATTTTAAAAAGCAAAATATAAATGGTAAAATGAAATAACAAACATAAAAATGAATGCTTTTTTGAGAAATGTTTAAACATGGTTTTACATCTATCAAACAGCACGTGTAAAATGTTTGTCAGAGTTTTCAAAAGAACTTTTCTTCAAGAAAAGAAAATATAGATCCATAAATTCACTTCTCCATTTCAATTTTAAAAAGAAAATCATAAATGTTAAAACGAAACCTCAAATATAAAAATACATGCTTTTTAGAGAAATGTTTAATCATTGTTTCACATCTATGAATTTTCATGTTTAAATATTAAGACCACTTGTAAAAAGTTTAAAGAAGTTGTATAATTTACTTTACAAGCAGAAAGCAAACCTTAGATAAAGAAATTCACATTTAAATTTCAATGTCAAAACATATAAATAACTGCTAATATCAAGCTGCAAACATTGAAATAAATGTTTTTAGCAAAAGTTTAAACAGTTTTCTCAGCTATGAAGTATATTGTAAATAGTTTCACAGCACATGTAAAATATTTGTCAGAGGTTTTAAAAGTACTTTTCTACATGAAAAGAATATATAGCTCCATAAATGCACTTTTGCATTTCAATTTTAAAAAGAATAACAGAAATGTTAAAATGAAACTACAAACATAAAAATATATGCTTTTTTGAGAAATTAAGCAAAGTTTAAAAATATAGTTTAAAACCAGAAAACAAAATGTAGAGAAAGAAATACGTGCTTAAATTTCATTTTAAAAAAGTAAAAATAACTGCTGAAATGAACGTTCACACATTGAAATAAATGCATTTTGTGAAAAGATTAAACATAATTGTCTCATCAATGAACTTCCTTGTGAATATATAAACAGTACATGTAAAACGTTTGTGAGAGGTAGAAAAGTACTTTTCCACAAGCAAATAAAATGTTGATCTGGAAATTTACATCCAGATTTCAATTTTAAAAAGCAAAATATAAATGGTAAAATGAAATAACAAACATAAAAATGAATGCTTTTTTGAGAAATGTTTAAACATGGTTTTACATCTATCAAACAGCACGTGTAAAATGTTTGTCAGAGTTTTCAAAAGAACTTTTCTACAAGAAAAGAAAATATAGATCCATAAATTCACTTCTCCATTTCAATTTAAAAAGAATATCATAAATGTTAAAACGAAACCTCAAACATAAAAATACATGCTTTTTAGAGAAATGTTTAATCATTGTTTCACATCTATGAATTTTCATGTTTAAATATTAAGACCACTTGTAAAAAGTTTAATGAAGTTGTATAATTTACTTTACAAGCAGAAAGCAAACCTTAGATAAAGAAATTCACATTTAAATTTCAATGTCAAAACATATAAATAACTGCTAATATCAAGCTGCAAACATTGAAATAAATGTTTTTAGCAAAAGTTTAAACAGTTTTATCAGCTATGAAGTATATTGCAAATAGTTTAACAGCACATGTAAAATATTTGTCAGAGGTTTTAAAAGTACTTTTCTATAAGAAAATAAAATATATGTCCATAAATTCACTTCTGCATTTTAATTTAAAAAAGAATAACAGAAATGTTAAAAAGAAAGTACAAACATAAAAAATACATGCTATTTTGAGAAATTTTAAACTGTGTTTGACATCTATGAATTTTTATGTATCAGTATTAATAGCCTTTTTAAAATTTTAAGCAAAGTGTAAAAATATAGTTTAAAACCAGAAAACAAAATGTAGAGAAAGAAATACGTGCTTAAATTTCATTTTAAAAAAGTAAAAATAACTGCTAAAATGAATGTTCACACATTGAAATAAATGCATTTTAGGAAAAGATTAAACACAGTTTTCTCATCTGTGAACTTCCTTGTGAATATATAAACAGTACATGTAAAACGTTTGAGAGAGGTTGAAAAGTAATTTTCTACAAGCAAATAAAATGTAGATCTGGAAATTCACATCCAGATTTCAATTTTAAAAAGCTAAATATAAATGGTAAAATGAAATAACAAACATAAAAATGAATGCTTTTTTTTTAGAAATGTTTAAACATGGTTTCACATCTATGAAACAGCACATGTAAAATGGTTGTCAGAGGATTTAAAAGTACTTTTCTACAAGAAACAATATATAGATCCATAAATTCACTTCTGCATTTCAATTTTAAAAAGAATATCATAAATGTTAAAATGACACCTCAAACATAAAAATACATGCTTTTTTGAGAAATTAAGCAAAGTTTAAAAATATAGTCTAAAACCAGAAAACAAAATGTAGAGTAAGAAATACGTGCTTAAATTTCATTTTAAAAAAGTAAAAATAACTGCTGAAATGAATGTTCACACATTGAAATAAATGAATTTTATGAAAAGTTTAAACATAGTTTTCTCATCAATGAACTTCCTTGTGAATATATAAACAGTAAATGTAAAACGTTTGTGAGAGGTAGAGAAGTACTTTTCCACAAGCAAATAAAATGTAGATCTGGAAATTTACATCCAGATTTCGACTTCAAAAAGCAAAATATAAATGGTAAAATGAAATAACAAACATAAAAATAAATGCTTTTTTGAGAAATGTTTAAACATGGTTTTACATCTATCAAACAGCACGTGTAAAATGTTTTTCAGAGTTTTCAAAAGAACTTTTCTACAAGAAAAGAAAATATAGATCCATAAATTCACTTCTCCATTTCAATTTTAAAAAGAATATCATAAATGTTAAAACGAAACCTCAAACATAAAAATACATGCATTTTAGAGAAATGTTTAATCATTGTTTCACATCTATGAATTTTCATGTTTAAATATTAAGACCACTTGTAAAAAGTTTAAAGAAGTTGTATAATTTACTTTACAAGCAGAAAGCAAACCTTAGATAAAGAAATTCACATTTAAATTTCAATGTCAAAACATATAAATAACTGCTAATATCAAGCTGCAAACATTGAAATAAATGTTTTTAGCAAAAGTTTAAACAGTTTTATCAGCTATGAAGTATATTGTAAATAGTTTAACAGCACATGTAAAATATTTGTCAGAAGTTTATAAGTACTTTTCTATAAGAAAATAAAATATAGGTCCATAAATTCACTTCTTCATTTTAATTTTAAAAAGAATAACAGAAATGTTAAAAAGAAAGTAGAAACATAAAAAAATACATGCTATTTTGAGAAATTTTAAACTGTGTTTGACAACTATGAATTTTTATGTTTCAGTATTAATAGCCTTTTTAAAATTTTAAGCAAAGTTTAAAAATATAGTTTAAAACCAGAAAACAAAATGTAGAGAAAGAAATACGTGCTTAAATTTCATTTTAAAAAAGTAAAAATAACTGCTAAAATGAATGTTCACACATTGAAATAAATGCATTTTAGGAAAAGATTAAACACAGTTTTCTCATCTGTGAACTTCCTTGTGAATATATAAACAGTACATGTAAAACGTTTGAGAGAGGTTGAAAACTACTTTTCTACAAGCAAATAAAATGTAGATCTGGAAATTCACATCCAGATTTCAATTTTAAAAAGCTAAATATAAATGGTAAAATGAAATAACAAACATAAAAATGAATGCTTTTTTTTAGAAATGTTTAAACATGGTTTCACATCTATGAAACAGCACATGTAAAATGGTTGTCAGAGGATTTAAAAGTACTTTTCTACAAGAAAAAATATATAGATCCATAAATTCACTTCTGCATTTCAATTTTAAAAAGAATATCATAAATGTTAAAATGAAACCTCAAACATAAAAATACATGCTTTTTTGAGAAATTAAGCAAAGTTTAAAAATATAGTTTAAAACCAGAAAACAAAATGTAGAGAAAGAAATACGTGCTTAAATTTCATTTTAAAAAAACTAAATATAACTGCTCAAATGAATGTTCACACATTGAAATAAATGCATTTTATGAAAAGATTAAACATAGTTTTCTCATCAATGAACTTCCTTGTGAATATATAAACAGTATATGTAAAACGTTTGTGAGAGGTGGAAAAGTACTTTTCTACAATCAAATAAAATGTTGATCTGGAAATTTACATCCAGATTTCAATTTTAAAAAGCAAAATATAAATGGTAAAATGAAATAACAAACATAAAAATAAATGCTTTTTTGAGAAATGTTTAAACATGGTTTTACATCTATCAAACAGCACGTGTAAAATGTTTGTCAGAGTTTTCAAAAGAACTTTTCTTCAAGAAAAGGAAATATAGATCCATAAATTCACTTCTCCATTTCAATTTTAAAAAGAAAATCATAAATGTTAAAACGAAACCTCAAACATAAAAATACATGCTTTTTAGAGAAATGTTTAATCATTGTTTCACATCTATGAATTTTCATGTTTAAATATTAAGACCACTTGTAAAAAGTTTAAAGATGTTGTATAATTTACTTTACAAGCAGAAAGCAAACCTTAGATAAAGAAATTCACATTTAAATTTCAATGTCAAAACATATAAATAACTGCTAATATCAAGCTGCAAACATTGAAATAAATGTTTTTAGCAAAAGTTTAAACAGTTTTATCAGCTATGAAGTATATTGTAAATAGTTTAACAGCACATGTAAAATATTTGTCAGAGGTTTATAAGTTCTTTTCTATAAGAAAATAAAATATAGGTCCATAAATTCACTTCTGCATTTTAATTTTAAAAAGAATAACAGAAATGTTAAAAAGAAAGTGCAAACATAAAAAATACATGCTATTTTGAGAAATTTTAAACTGTGTTTGACATCTATGAATTTTTATGTTTCAGTATTAATAGCCTTTTTAAAATTTTAAGCAAAGTGTAAAAATATAGTTTAAAACCAGAAAACAAAATGTAGAGAAAGAAATACGTGCTTAAATTTCATTTTAAAAAAGTAAAAAGAACTGCTAAAATGAATGTTCACACATTGAAATAAATGCATTTTATGGAAAGATTAAACATAGTTTTCTCATCAATGAACTTCCTTGTGAATATATAAACAGTATATGTAAAACGTTTCTGAGAGGTGGAAAAGTACTTTTCTACAATCAAATAAAATGTAGATCTGGAAATTTACATCCAGATTTCGACTTTAAAAAGCAAAATATAAATGGTAAAATGAAATAACAAACATAAAAATAAATGCTTTTTTGAGAAATGTTTAAACATGTTTTCACATCTATGTAACCGGACATGTAAAATGTTTGTCAGGGGTTTTAAATGTACTTTTCTATAAGAAAGCGAAAATATAGATCCATAAATTCACTTCTGCATTTCAAATTAAAAAAGAATATCATAAATGTTGAAACGAAACCTCAAACATAAAAATACATGCTTTTTAGAGAAATGTTTAAACATTGTTTCACATCTATGAATTTTCATGTTTCAATATTAAGAACACTTGTAAAAAGTTTAAAGAAGTTGTATAATGTACTTTACAGGCAGTAAGCAAACCGTAGAAAAAAAAAATCGCCTTTAAATTTCAATGTCAAAACGTATAAATAACTGCTAATATCAAGCTGCAAACATTGAAATAAATGTTTTTAGCAAAAGTTTAAACAGTTTTCTCAGCTATGAAGTATAATGTAAACAGTTTCACAGCACATGTAAAATATTTGTCAGAGGTTTTAAAAGTACTTTTCTACAAGAAAAGAATATATAGCTCCATAAATGCACTTTTGCATTTCAATTTTAAAAAGAATAACAGAAATGTTAAAATGAAACTACAAACATAAAAATATATGCTTTTTTGAGAAATTAAGCAAAGTTTAAAAATATAGTTTAAAACCAGAAAACAAAATGTAGAGAAAGAAATACGTGCTTAAATTTCATTTTAAAAAAGTAAAAATAACTGCTGAAATGAACGTTCACACATTGAAATAAATGCATTTTGTGAAAAGATTAAACATAATTTTCTCATCAATGAACTTCCTTGTGAATATATAAACAGTACATGTAAAACGTTTGTGAGAGGTAGAAAAGTACTTTTCCACAAGCAAATAAAATGTAGATCTGGAAATTTACATCCAGATTTCAATTTTAAAAAGCAAAATATAAATGGTAAAATGAAATAACAAACATAAAAATGAATGCTTTTTTGAGAAATGTTTAAACATGGTTTTACATCTATCAAACAGCACGTGTAAAATGTTTGTCAGAGTTTTCAAAAGAACTTTTCTACAAGAAAAGAAAATATAGATCCATAAATTCACTTCTCCATTTCAATTTTAAAAAGAAAATCATAAATTTTAAAACGAAACCTCAAACATAAAAATACATGCTTTTTAGAGAAATGTTTAATCATTGTTTCACATCTACGAATTTTCATGTTTAAATATTAAGACCTCTTGTAAAAAGTTTAAAGAAGTTGTATAATTTACTTTACAAGCAGAAAGCAAACCTTAGATAAAGAAATTCACATTTAAATTTCAATGTCAAAACATATAAATAACTGCTAATATCAAGCTGCAAACATTGAAATAAATGTTTTTAGCAAAAGTTTAAACAGTTTTCTCAGCTATGAAGTATATTGTAAATAGTTTAACAGCACATGTAAAATATTTGTCAGAAGTTTATAAGTACTTTTCTATAAGAAAATAAAATATAGGTCCATAAATTCACTTCTGCATTTTAATTTTAAAAAGAATAACAGAAATGTTAAAAAGAAAGTACAAACATAAAAAATACATGCTATTTTGAGAAATTTTAAACTGTGTTTGACATCTATGAATTTTTATGTTTCAGTATTAATAGTCTTTTTAAAATTTTAAGCAAAGTGTAAAAATATAGTTTAAAACCAGAAAACAAAATGTAGAGAAAGAAATACGTGCTTAAATTTCATTTTAAAAAAGTAAAAATAACTGCTAAAATGAATGTTCACACATTGAAATAAATGCATTTTAGGAAAAGATTAAACACAGTTTTCTCATCTGTGAACTTCCTTGTGAATATATAAACAGTACATGTAAAACGTTTGAGAGAGGTTGAAAAGTAATTTTCTACAAGCAAATAAAATGTAGATCTGGAAATTCACATCCAGATTTCAATTTTAAAAAGCTAAATATAAATGGTAAAATGAAATAACAAACATAAAAATGAATGCTTTTTTTTTAGAAATGTTTAAACATGGTTTCACATCTATGAAACAGCACATGTAAAATGGTTGTCAGAGGATTTAAAAGTACTTTTCTACAAGAAACAATATATAGATCCATAAATTCACTTCTGCATTTCAATTTTAAAAAGAATATCATAAATGTTAAAATGACACCTCAAACATAAAAATACATGCTTTTTTGAGAAATTAAGCAAAGTTTAAAAATATAGTCTAAAACCAGAAAACAAAATGTAGAGTAAGAAATACGTGCTTAAATTTCATTTTAAAAAAGTAAAAATAACTGCTGAAATGAATGTTCACACATTGAAATAAATGAATTTTATGAAAAGTTTAAACATAGTTTTCTCATCAATGAACTTCCTTGTGAATATATAAACAGTAAATGTAAAACGTTTGTGAGAGGTAGAGAAGTACTTTTCCACAAGCAAATAAAATGTAGATCTGGAAATTTACATCCAGATTTCGACTTCAAAAAGCAAAATATAAATGGTAAAATGAAATAACAAACATAAAAATAAATGCTTTTTTGAGAAATGTTTAAACATGGTTTTACATCTATCAAACAGCACGTGTAAAATGTTTGTCAGAGTTTTCAAAAGAACTTTTCTACAAGAAAAGAAAATATAGATCCATAAATTCACTTCTCCATTTCAATTTTAAAAAGAATATCATAAATGTTAAAACGAAACCTCAAACATAAAAATACATGCATTTTAGAGAAATGTTTAATCATTGTTTCACATCTATGAATTTTCATGTTTAAATATTAAGACCACTTGTAAAAAGTTTAAAGAAGTTGTATAATTTACTTTACAAGCAGAAAGCAAACCTTAGATAAAGAAATTCACATTTAAATTTCAATGTCAAAACATATAAATAACTGCTAATATCAAGCTGCAAACATTGAAATAAATGTTTTTAGCAAAAGTTTAAACAGTTTTCTCAGCTATGAAGTATATTGTAAATAGTTTAACAGCACATGTAAAATATTTGTCAGAAGTTTATAAGTACTTTTCTATAAGAAAATAAAATATAGGTCCATAAATTCACTTCTGCATTTTAATTTTAAAAAGAATAACAGAAATGTTAAAAAGAAAGTACAAACATAAAAAATACATGCTATTTTGAGAAATTTTAAACTGTGTTTGACATCTATGAATTTTTATGTATCAGTATTAATAGCCTTTTTAAAATTTTAAGCAAAGTGTAAAAATATAGTTTAAAACCAGAAAACAAAATGTAGAGAAAGAAATACGTGCTTAAATTTCATTTTAAAAAAGTAAAAATAACTGCTAAAATGAATGTTCACACATTGAAATAAATGCATTTTAGGAAAAGATTAAACATAGTTTTCTCATCAATGAACTTCCTTGTGAATATATAAACAGTATATGTAAAACGTTTGTGAGAGGTGGAAAAGTACTTTTCTACAATCAAATAAAATGTAGATCTGGAAATTTACATCCAGATTTCGACTTTAAAAAGCAAAATATAAATGGTAAAATGAAATAACAAACATAAAAATAAATGCTTTTTTGAGAAATGTTTAAACATGGTTTTACATCTATCAAACAGCACGTGTAAAATGTTTGTCAGAGTTTTCAAAAGAACTTTTCTTCAAGAAAAGAAAATATAGATCCATAAATTCACTTCTCCATTTCAATTTTAAAAACAAAATCATAAATGTTAAAACGAAACCTCAAACATAAAAATACATGCTTTTTAGAGAAATGTTTAATCATTGTTTCACATCTATGAATTTTCATGTTTAAATATTAAGACCACTTGTAAAAAGTTTAAAGAAGTTGTATAATTTACTTTACAAGCAGGAAGCAAAGCTTAGATAAAGAAATTCACATTTAAATTTCAATGTCAAAACATATAAATAACTGCTAATATCAAGCTGCAAACATTGAAATAAATGTTTTTAGCAAAAGTTTAAACAGTTTTCTCAGCTATGAAGTATATTGTAAATAGTTTCACAGCACATGTAAAATATTTGTCAGAGGTTTTAAAAGTACTTTTCTACAAGAAAAGAATATATAGCTCCATAAATGCACTTTTGCATTTCAATTTTAAAAAGAATAACAGAAATGTTAAAATGAAACTACAAACATAAAAATATATGCTTCTTTGAGAAATTAAGCAAAGTTTAAAAATATAGTTTAAAACCAGAAAACAAAATGTAGAGAAAGAAATACGTGCTTAAATTTCATTTTAAAAAAGTAAAAATAACTGCTGAAATGAACGTTCACACATTGAAATAAATGCATTTTGTGAAAAGATTAAACATAATTTTCTCATCAATGAACTTCCTTGTGAATATATAAACAGTACATGTAAAACGTTTGTGAGAGGTAGTAAAGTACTTTTCCACAAGCAAATAAAATGTTGATCTGGAAATTTACATCCAGATTCCAATTTTAAAAAAGCAAAATATAAATGGTAAAATGAAATAACAAACATAAAAATGAATGCTTTTTTGAGAAATGTTTAAACATGGTTTTACATCTATCAAACAGCACGTGTAAAATGTTTGTCAGAGTTTTCAAAAGAACTTTTCTACAAGAAAAGAAAATATAGATCCATAAATTCACTTCTCCATTTCAATTTTAAAAAGAATATCATAAATGTTAAAACGAAACCTCAAACATAAAAATAGATACTTTTTAGAGAAATGTTTAATCATTGTTTCACATCTATGAATTTTCATGTTTAAATATTAAGACCACTTGTAAAAAGTTTAATGAAGTTGTATAATTTACTTTACAAGCAGAAAGCAAACCTTAGATAAAGAAATTCACATTTAAATTTCAATGTCAAAACATATAAATAACTGCTAATATCAAGCTGCAAACATTGAAATAAATGTTTTTAGCAAAAGTTTAAACAGTTTTATCAGCTATGAAGTATATTGCAAATAGTTTAACAGCACATGTAAAATATTTGTCAGAGGTTTTAAAAGTACTTTTCTATAAGAAAATAAAATATAGGTCCATAAATTCACTTCTGCATTTTAATTTTAAAAAGAATAACAGAAAGGTTAAAAAGAAAGTACAAACATAAAAAATACATCCTATTTTGACAAATTTTAAACTGTGTTTGACATCTATGAATTTTTATGTATCAGTATTAATAGCCTTTTTAAAATTTTAAGCAAAGTTTAAAAATATAGTTCAAAACCAGAAAACAAAATGTAGAGAAAGAAATACGTGCTTAAATTTCATTTTAAAAAAGTAAAAATAACTGCTAAAATGAATGTTCACACATTGAAATAAATGCATTTTAGGAAAAGATTAAACACAGTTTTCTCATCTGTGAACTTCCTTGTGAATATATAAACAGTACATGTAAAACGTTTGAGAGAGGTTGAAAAGTAATTTTCTACAAGCAAATAAAATGTAGATCTGGAAATTCACATCCAGATTTCAATTTTAAAAAGCTAAATATAAATGGTAAAATGAAATAACAAACATAAAAATGAATGCTTTTTTTTTAGAAATGTTTAAACATGGTTTCACATCTATGAAACAGCACATGTAAAATGGTTGTCAGAGGATTTAAAAGTACTTTTCTACAAGAAACAATATATAGATCCATAAATTCACTTCTGCATTTCAATTTTAAAAAGAATATCATAAATGTTAAAATGACACCTCAAACATAAAAATACATGCTTTTTTGAGAAATTAAGCAAAGTTTAAAAATATAGTCTAAAACCAGAAAACAAAATGTAGAGTAAGAAATACGTGCTTAAATTTCATTTTAAAAAAGTAAAAATAACTGCTGAAATGAATGTTCACACATTGAAATAAATGAATTTTATGAAAAGTTTAAACATAGTTTTCTCATCAATGAACTTCCTTGTGAATATATAAACAGTAAATGTAAAACGTTTGTGAGAGGTAGAGAAGTACTTTTCCACAAGCAAATAAAATGTAGATCTGGAAATTTACATCCAGATTTCGACTTCAAAAAGCAAAATATAAATGGTAAAATGAAATAACAAACATAAAAATAAATGCTTTTTTGAGAAATGTTTAAACATGGTTTTACATCTATCAAACAGCACGTGTAAAATGTTTTTCAGAGTTTTCAAAAGAACTTTTCTACAAGAAAAGAAAATATAGATCCATATATTCACTTCTCCATTTCAATTTTAAAAAGAATATCATAAATGTTAAAACGAAACCTCAAACATAAAAATACATGCATTTTAGAGAAATGTTTAATCATTGTTTCACATCTATGAATTTTCATGTTTAAATATTAAGACCACTTGTAAAAAGTTTAAAGAAGTTGTATAATTTACTTTACAAGCAGAAAGCAAACCTTAGATAAAGAAATTCACATTTAAATTTCAATGTCAAAACATATAAATAACTGCTAATATCAAGCTGCAAACATTGAAATAAATGTTTTTAGCAAAAGTTTAAACAGTTTTCTCAGCTATGAAGTATATTGTAAATAGTTTAACAGCACATGTAAAATATTTGTCAGAAGTTTATAAGTACTTTTCTATAAGAAAATAAAATATAGGTCCATAAATTCACTTCTTCATTTTAATTTTAAAAAGAATAACAGAAATGTTAAAAAGAAAGTACAAACATAAAAAAATACATGCTATTTTGAGAAATTTTAAACTGTGTTTGACAACTATGAATTTTTATGTTTCAGTATTAATAGCCTTTTTAAAATTTTAAGCAAAGTTTAAAAATATAGTTTAAAACCAGAAAACAAAATGTAGAGAAAGAAATACGTGCTTAAATTTCATTTTAAAAAAGTAAAAATAACTGCTAAAATGAATGTTCACACATTGAAATAAATGCATTTTAGGAAAAGATTAAACACAGTTTTCTCATCTGTGAACTTCCTTGTGAATATATAAACAGTACATGTAAAACGTTTGAGAGAGGTTGAAAAGTACTTTTCTACAAGCAAATAAAATGTAGATCTGGAAATTCACATCCAGATTTCAATTTTAAAAAGCTAAATATAAATGGTAAAATGAAATAACAAACATAAAAATGAATGCTTTTTTTTAGAAATGTTTAAACATGGTTTCACATCTATGAAACAGCACATGTAAAATGGTTGTCAGAGGATTTAAAAGTACTTTTCTACAAGAAAAAATATATAGATCCATAAATTCACTTCTGCATTTCAATTTTAAAAAGAATATCATAAATGTTAAAATGAAACCTCAAACATAAAAATACATGCTTTTTTGAGAAATTAAGCAAAGTTTAAAAATATAGTTTAAAACCAGAAAACAAAATGTAGAGAAAGAAATACGTGCTTAAATTTCATTTTAAAAAAACTAAATATAACTGCTCAAATGAATGTTCACACATTGAAATAAATGCATTTTATGAAAAGATTAAACATAGTTTTCTCATCAATGAACTTCCTTGTGAATATATAAACAGTATATGTAAAACGTTTGTGAGAGGTGGAAAAGTACTTTTCTACAATCAAATAAAATGTTGATCTGGAAATTTACATCCAGATTTCAATTTTAAAAAGCAAAATATAAATGGTAAAATGAAATAACAAACATAAAAATAAATGCTTTTTTGAGAAATGTTTAAACATGGTTTTACATCTATCAAACAGCACGTGTAAAATGTTTGTCAGAGTTTTCAAAAGAACTTTTCTTCAAGAAAAGGAAATATAGATCCATAAATTCACTTCTCCATTTCAATTTTAAAAAGAAAATCATAAATGTTAAAACGAAACCTCAAACATAAAAATACATGCTTTTTAGAGAAATGTTTAATCATTGTTTCACATCTATGAATTTTCATGTTTAAATATTAAGACCACTTGTAAAAAGTTTAAAGATGTTGTATAATTTACTTTACAAGCAGAAAGCAAACCTTAGATAAAGAAATTCACATTTAAATTTCAATGTCAAAACATATAAATAACTGCTAATATCAAGCTGCAAACATTGAAATAAATGTTTTTAGCAAAAGTTTAAACAGTTTTATCAGCTATGAAGTATATTGTAAATAGTTTAACAGCACATGTAAAATATTTGTCAGAGGTTTATAAGTTCTTTTCTATAAGAAAATAAAATATAGGTCCATAAATTCACTTCTGCATTTTAATTTTAAAAAGAATAACAGAAATGTTAAAAAGAAAGTGCAAACATAAAAAATACATGCTATTTTGAGAAATTTTAAACTGTGTTTGACATCTATGAATTTTTATGTTTCAGTATTAATAGCCTTTTTAAAATTTTAAGCAAAGTGTAAAAATATAGTTTAAAACCAGAAAACAAAATGTAGAGAAAGAAATACGTGCTTAAATTTCATTTTAAAAAAGTAAAAAGAACTGCTAAAATGAATGTTCACACATTGAAATAAATGCATTTTATGGAAAGATTAAACATAGTTTTCTCATCAATGAACTTCCTTGTGAATATATAAACAGTATATGTAAAACGTTTCTGAGAGGTGGAAAAGTACTTTTCTACAATCAAATAAAATGTAGATCTGGAAATTTACATCCAGATTTCGACTTTAAAAAGCAAAATATAAATGGTAAAATGAAATAACAAACATAAAAATAAATGCTTTTTTGAGAAATGTTTAAACATGTTTTCACATCTATGTAACCGGACATGTAAAATGTTTGTCAGGGGTTTTAAATGTACTTTTCTATAAGAAAGCGAAAATATAGATCCATAAATTCACTTCTGCATTTCAAATTAAAAAAGAATATCATAAATGTTGAAACGAAACCTCAAACATAAAAATACATGCTTTTTAGAGAAATGTTTAAACATTGTTTCACATCTATGAATTTTCATGTTTCAATATTAAGAACACTTGTAAAAAGTTTAAAGAAGTTGTATAATGTACTTTACAGGCAGTAAGCAAACCGTAGAAAAAAAAAATCGCCTTTAAATTTCAATGTCAAAACGTATAAATAACTGCTAATATCAAGCTGCAAACATTGAAATAAATGTTTTTAGCAAAAGTTTAAACAGTTTTCTCAGCTATGAAGTATAATGTAAACAGTTTCACAGCACATGTAAAATATTTGTCAGAGGTTTTAAAAGTACTTTTCTACAAGAAAAGAATATATAGCTCCATAAATGCACTTTTGCATTTCAATTTTAAAAAGAATAACAGAAATGTTAAAATGAAACTACAAACATAAAAATATATGCTTTTTTGAGAAATTAAGCAAAGTTTAAAAATATAGTTTAAAACCAGAAAACAAAATGTAGAGAAAGAAATACGTGCTTAAATTTCATTTTAAAAAAGTAAAAATAACTGCTGAAATGAACGTTCACACATTGAAATAAATGCATTTTGTGAAAAGATTAAACATAATTTTCTCATCAATGAACTTCCTTGTGAATATATAAACAGTACATGTAAAACGTTTGTGAGAGGTAGAAAAGTACTTTTCCACAAGCAAATAAAATGTAGATCTCGAAATTTACATCCAGATTTCAATTTTAAAAAGCAAAATATAAATGGTAAAATGAAATAACAAACATAAAAATGAATGCTTTTTTGAGAAATGTTTAAACATGGTTTTACATCTATCAAACAGCACGTGTAAAATGTTTGTCAGAGTTTTCAAAAGAACTTTTCTACAAGAAAAGAAAATATAGATCCATAAATTCACTTCTCCATTTCAATTTTAAAAAGAAAATCATAAATTTTAAAACGAAACCTCAAACATAAAAATACATGCTTTTTAGAGAAATGTTTAATCATTGTTTCACATCTACGAATTTTCATGTTTAAATATTAAGACCTCTTGTAAAAAGTTTAAAGAAGTTGTATAATTTACTTTACAAGCAGAAAGCAAACCTTAGATAAAGAAATTCACATTTAAATTTCAATGTCAAAACATATAAATAACTGCTAATATCAAGCTGCAAACATTGAAATAAATGTTTTTAGCAAAAGTTTAAACAGTTTTCTCAGCTATGAAGTATATTGTAAATAGTTTAACAGCACATGTAAAATATTTGTCAGAAATTTATAAGTACTTTTCTATAAGAAAATAAAATATAGGTCCATAAATTCACTTCTGCATTTTAATTTTAAAAAGAATAACAGAAATGTTAAAAAGAAAGTACAAACATAAAAAATACATGCTATTTTGAGAAATTTTAAACTGTGTTTGACATCTATGAATTTTTATGTTTCAGTATTAATAGTCTTTTTAAAATTTTAAGCAAAGTGTAAAAATATAGTTTAAAACCAGAAAACAAAATGTAGAGAAAGAAATACGTGCTTAAATTTCATTTTAAAAAAGTAAAAATAACTGCTAAAATGAATGTTCACACATTGAAATAAATGCATTTTAGGAAAAGATTAAACACAGTTTTCTCATCTGTGAACTTCCTTGTGAATATATAAACAGTACATGTAAAACGTTTGAGAGAGGTTGAAAAGTAATTTTCTACAAGCAAATAAAATGTAGATCTGGAAATTCACATCCAGATTTCAATTTTAAAAAGCTAAATATAAATGGTAAAATGAAATAACAAACATAAAAATGAATGCTTTTTTTTTAGAAATGTTTAAACATGGTTTCACATCTATGAAACAGCACATGTAAAATGGTTGTCAGAGGATTTAAAAGTACTTTTCTACAAGAAACAATATATAGATCCATAAATTCACTTCTGCATTTCAATTTTAAAAAGAATATCATAAATGTTAAAATGACACCTCAAACATAAAAATACATGCTTTTTTGAGAAATTAAGCAAAGTTTAAAAATATAGTCTAAAACCAGAAAACAAAATGTAGAGTAAGAAATACGTGCTTAAATTTCATTTTAAAAAAGTAAAAATAACTGCTGAAATGAATGTTCACACATTGAAATAAATGAATTTTATGAAAAGTTTAAACATAGTTTTCTCATCAATGAACTTCCTTGTGAATATATAAACAGTAAATGTAAAACGTTTGTGAGAGGTAGAGAAGTACTTTTCCACAAGCAAATAAAATGTAGATCTGGAAATTTACATCCAGATTTCGACTTCAAAAAGCAAAATATAAATGGTAAAATGAAATAACAAACATAAAAATAAATGCTTTTTTGAGAAATGTTTAAACATGGTTTTACATCTATCAAACAGCACGTGTAAAATGTTTGTCAGAGTTTTCAAAAGAACTTTTCTACAAGAAAAGAAAATATAGATCCATAAATTCACTTCTCCATTTCAATTTTAAAAAGAATATCATAAATGTTAAAACGAAACCTCAAACATAAAAATACATGCATTTTAGAGAAATGTTTAATCATTGTTTCACATCTATGAATTTTCATGTTTAAATATTAAGACCACTTGTAAAAAGTTTAAAGAAGTTGTATAATTTACTTTACAAGCAGAAAGCAAACCTTAGATAAAGAAATTCACATTTAAATTTCAATGTCAAAACATATAAATAACTGCTAATATCAAGCTGCAAACATTGAAATAAATGTTTTTAGCAAAAGTTTAAACAGTTTTCTCAGCTATGAAGTATATTGTAAATAGTTTAACAGCACATGTAAAATATTTGTCAGAAGTTTATAAGTACTTTTCTATAAGAAAATAAAATATAGGTCCATAAATTCACTTCTGCATTTTAATTTTAAAAAGAATAACAGAAATGTTAAAAAGAAAGTACAAACATAAAAAATACATGCTATTTTGAGAAATTTTAAACTGTGTTTGACATCTATGAATTTTTATGTATCAGTATTAATAGCCTTTTTAAAATTTTAAGCAAAGTGTAAAAATATAGTTTAAAACCAGAAAACAAAATGTAGAGAAAGAAATACGTGCTTAAATTTCATTTTAAAAAAGTAAAAATAACTGCTAAAATGAATGTTCACACATTGAAATAAATGCATTTTAGGAAAAGATTAAACATAGTTTTCTCATCAATGAACTTCCTTGTGAATATATAAACAGTATATGTAAAACGTTTGTGAGAGGTGGAAAAGTACTTTTCTACAATCAAATAAAATGTAGATCTGGAAATTTACATCCAGATTTCGACTTTAAAAAGCAAAATATAAATGGTAAAATGAAATAACAAACATAAAAATAAATGCTTTTTTGAGAAATGTTTAAACATGGTTTTACATCTATCAAACAGCACGTGTAAAATGTTTGTCAGAGTTTTCAAAAGAACTTTTCTTCAAGAAAAGAAAATATAGATCCATAAATTCACTTCTCCATTTCAATTTTAAAAACAAAATCATAAATGTTAAAACGAAACCTCAAACATAAAAATACATGCTTTTTAGAGAAATGTTTAATCATTGTTTCACATCTATGAATTTTCATGTTTAAATATTAAGACCACTTGTAAAAAGTTTAAAGAAGTTGTATAATTTACTTTACAAGCAGGAAGCAAAGCTTAGATAAAGAAATTCACATTTAAATTTCAATGTCAAAACATATAAATAACTGCTAATATCAAGCTGCAAACATTGAAATAAATGTTTTTAGCAAAAGTTTAAACAGTTTTCTCAGCTATGAAGTATATTGTAAATAGTTTCACAGCACATGTAAAATATTTGTCAGAGGTTTTAAAAGTACTTTTCTACAAGAAAAGAATATATAGCTCCATAAATGCACTTTTGCATTTCAATTTTAAAAAGAATAACAGAAATGTTAAAATGAAACTACAAACATAAAAATATATGCTTCTTTGAGAAATTAAGCAAAGTTTAAAAATATAGTTTAAAACCAGAAAACAAAATGTAGAGAAAGAAATACGTGCTTAAATTTCATTTTAAAAAAGTAAAAATAACTGCTGAAATGAACGTTCACCCATTGAAATAAATGCATTTTGTGAAAAGATTAAACATAATTTTCTCATCAATGAACTTCCTTGTGAATATATAAACAGTACATGTAAAACGTTTGTGAGAGGTAGTAAAGTACTTTTCCACAAGCAAATAAAATGTTGATCTGGAAATTTACATCCAGATTCCAATTTTAAAAAAGCAAAATATAAATGGTAAAATGAAATAACAAACATAAAAATGAATGCTTTTTTGAGAAATGTTTAAACATGGTTTTACATCTATCAAACAGCACGTGTAAAATGTTTGTCAGAGTTTTCAAAAGAACTTTTCTACAAGAAAAGAAAATATAGATCCATAAATTCACTTCTCCATTTCAATTTTAAAAAGAATATCATAAATGTTAAAACGAAACCTCAAACATAAAAATAGATACTTTTTAGAGAAATGTTTAATCATTGTTTCACATCTATGAATTTTCATGTTTAAATATTAAGACCACTTGTAAAAAGTTTAATGAAGTTGTATAATTTACTTTACAAGCAGAAAGCAAACCTTAGATAAAGAAATTCACATTTAAATTTCAATGTCAAAACATATAAATAACTGCTAATATCAAGCTGCAAACATTGAAATAAATGTTTTTAGCAAAAGTTTAAACAGTTTTATCAGCTATGAAGTATATTGCAAATAGTTTAACAGCACATGTAAAATATTTGTCAGAGGTTTTAAAAGTACTTTTCTATAAGAAAATAAAATATAGGTCCATAAATTCACTTCTGCATTTTAATTTTAAAAAGAATAACAGAAAGGTTAAAAAGAAAGTACAAACATAAAAAATACATCCTATTTTGACAAATTTTAAACTGTGTTTGACATCTATGAATTTTTATGTATCAGTATTAATAGCCTTTTTAAAATTTTAAGCAAAGTTTAAAAATATAGTTCAAAACCAGAAAACAAAATGTAGAGAAAGAAATACGTGCTTAAATTTCATTTTAAAAAAGTAAAAATAACTGCTAAAATGAATGTTCACACATTGAAATAAATGCATTTTAGGAAAAGATTAAACACAGTTTTCTCATCTGTGAACTTCCTTGTGAATATATAAACAGTACATGTAAAACGTTTGAGAGAGGTTGAAAAGTAATTTTCTACAAGCAAATAAAATGTAGATCTGGAAATTCACATCCAGATTTCAATTTTAAAAAGCTAAATATAAATGGTAAAATGAAATAACAAACATAAAAATGAATGCTTTTTTTTTAGAAATGTTTAAACATGGTTTCACATCTATGAAACAGCACATGTAAAATGGTTGTCAGAGGATTTAAAAGTACTTTTCTACAAGAAACAATATATAGATCCATAAATTCACTTCTGCATTTCAATTTTAAAAAGAATATCATAAATGTTAAAATGACACCTCAAACATAAAAATACATGCTTTTTTGAGAAATTAAGCAAAGTTTAAAAATATAGTCTAAAACCAGAAAACAAAATGTAGAGTAAGAAATACGTGCTTAAATTTCATTTTAAAAAAGTAAAAATAACTGCTGAAATGAATGTTCACACATTGAAATAAATGAATTTTATGAAAAGTTTAAACATAGTTTTCTCATCAATGAACTTCCTTGTGAATATATAAACAGTAAATGTAAAACGTTTGTGAGAGGTAGAGAAGTACTTTTCCACAAGCAAATAAAATGTAGATCTGGAAATTTACATCCAGATTTCGACTTCAAAAAGCAAAATATAAATGGTAAAATGAAATAACAAACATAAAAATAAATGCTTTTTTGAGAAATGTTTAAACATGGTTTTACATCTATCAAACAGCACGTGTAAAATGTTTTTCAGAGTTTTCAAAAGAACTTTTCTACAAGAAAAGAAAATATAGATCCATATATTCACTTCTCCATTTCAATTTTAAAAAGAATATCATAAATGTTAAAACGAAACCTCAAACATAAAAATACATGCATTTTAGAGAAATGTTTAATCATTGTTTCACATCTATGAATTTTCATGTTTAAATATTAAGACCACTTGTAAAAAGTTTAAAGAAGTTGTATAATTTACTTTACAAGCAGAAAGCAAACCTTAGATAAAGAAATTCACATTTAAATTTCAATGTCAAAACATATAAATAACTGCTAATATCAAGCTGCAAACATTGAAATAAATGTTTTTAGCAAAAGTTTAAACAGTTTTCTCAGCTATGAAGTATATTGTAAATAGTTTAACAGCACATGTAAAATATTTGTCAGAAGTTTATAAGTACTTTTCTATAAGAAAATAAAATATAGGTCCATAAATTCACTTCTTCATTTTAATTTTAAAAAGAATAACAGAAATGTTAAAAAGAAAGTACAAACATAAAAAAATACATGCTATTTTGAGAAATTTTAAACTGTGTTTGACAACTATGAATTTTTATGTTTCAGTATTAATAGCCTTTTTAAAATTTTAAGCAAAGTTTAAAAATATAGTTCAAAACCAGAAAACAAAATGTAGAGAAAGAAATACGTGCTTAAATTTCATTTTAAAAAAGTAAAAATAACTGCTAAAATGAATGTTCACACATTGAAATAAATGCATTTTAGGAAAAGATTAAACACAGTTTTCTCATCTGTGAACTTCCTTGTGAATATATAAACAGTACATGTAAAACGTTTGAGAGAGGTTGAAAAGTAATTTTCTACAAGCAAATAAAATGTAGATCTGGAAATTCACATCCAGATTTCAATTTTAAAAAGCTAAATATAAATGGTAAAATGAAATAACAAACATAAAAATGAATGCTTTTTTTTTAGAAATGTTTAAACATGGTTTCACATCTATGAAACAGCACATGTAAAATGGTTGTCAGAGGATTTAAAAGTACTTTTCTACAAGAAACAATATATAGATCCATAAATTCACTTCTGCATTTCAATTTTAAAAAGAATATCATAAATGTTAAAATGACACCTCAAACATAAAAATACATGCTTTTTTGAGAAATTAAGCAAAGTTTAAAAATATAGTCTAAAACCAGAAAACAAAATGTAGAGTAAGAAATACGTGCTTAAATTTCATTTTAAAAAAGTAAAAATAACTGCTAAAATGAATGTTCACACATTGAAATAAATGCATTTTAGGAAAAAATTAAACATAGTTTTCTCATCAATGAACTTCCTTGTGAATATATAAACAGTATATGTAAAACGTTTGTGAGAGGTGGAAAAGTACTTTTCTACAATCAAATAAAATGTAGATCTGGAAATTTACATCCAGATTTCAATTTTAAAAAGCAAAATATAAATGGTAATATGAAATAACAAACATAAAAATGAATGCTTTTTTGAGAAATGTTTAAACATGGTTTGACATCTATCAAACAGCACGTGTAAAATGTTTGTCAGAGTTTTCAAAAGAACTTTTCTTCAAGAAAAGAAAATATAGATCCATAAATTCACTTCTCCATTTCAATTTAAAAAGAAAATCATAAATGTTAAAACGAAACCTCAAACATAAAAATACATGCTTTTTAGAGAAATGTTTAATCATTGTTTCACATCTATGAATTTTCATGTTTAAATATTAAGACCACTTGTAAAAAGTTTAAAGAAGTTGTATAATTTACTTTACAAGCAGAAAGCAAACCTTAGATAAAGAAATTCACATTTAAATTTCAATGTCAAAACATATAAATAACTGCTAATATCAAGCTGCAAACATTGAAATAAATGTTTTTAGCAAAAGTTTAAACAGTTTTATCAGCTATGAAGTATATTGTAAATAGTTTAACAGCACATGTAAAATATTTGTCAGAGGTTTATAAGTACTTTTCTATAAGAAAATAAAATATAGGTCCATAAATTCACTTCTGCATTTTAATTTTAAAAAGAATAACAGAAATGTTAAAAAGAAAGTACATACATAAAAAATACATGCTATTTTGAGAAATTTTAAACTGTGTTTGACATCTATGAATTTTTATGTTTCAGTATTAATAGCCTTTTTAAAATTTTAAGCAAAGTTTAAAAATATAGTTTAAAACCAGAAAACAAAATGTAGAGAAAGAAATACGTGCTTAAATTTCATTTTAAAAAAGTAAAAATAACTGCTAAAATGAATGTTCACACATTGAAATAAATGCATTTTAGGAAAAGATTAAACACAGTTTTCTCATCTGTGAAATTCCTTGTGAACATATAAACAGTACATGTAAAACGTTTGAGAGAGGTTGAAAAGTACTTTTCTACAAGCAAATAAAATGTAGATCTGGAAATTCACATCCAGATTTCAATTTTAAAAAGCTAAATATAAATGGTAAAATGAAATAACAAACATAAAAATGAATGCTTTTTTTTAGAAATGTTTAAACATGGTTTCACATCTATGAAACAGCATATGTAAAATGTTTGTCAGAGGATTTAAAAGTACTTTTCTACAAGAAAAAATATATAGATCCATAAATTCACTTCTGCATTTCAATTTTAAAAAGAATATCATAAATGTTAAAATGAAACCTCAAACATAAAAATACATGCTTTTTTGAGAAATTAAGCAAAGTTTAAAAATATAGTTTAAAACCAGAAAACAAAATGTAGATAAAGAAATACGTGCTTAAATTTCATTTTAAAAAAGTAAAAATAACTGCTAAAATGAATGTTCACACATTGAAATAAATGCATTTTAGGAAAAGATTAAACATAGTTTTCTCATCTATGAACTTCCTTGTGAATATATAAACAGTATATGTAAAACGTTTGTGAGAGGTGGAAAAGTACTTTTCTACAATCAAATAAAATGTAGATCTGGAAATTTACATCCAGATTTCGACTTTAAAAAGCAAAATATAAATGGTAAAATGAAATAACAAACATAAAAATAAATGCTTTTTTGAGAAATGTTTAAACATGGTTTTACATCTATCAAACAGCACGTGTAAAATGTTTGTCAGAGTTTTCAAAAGAACTTTTCTTCAAGAAAAGAAAATATAGATCCATAAATTCACTTCTCCATTTCAATTTTAAAAAGAAAATCATAAATGTTAAAACGAAACCTCAAACATAAAAATACATGCTTTTTAGAGAAATGTTTAATCATTGTTTCACATCTATGAATTTTCATGTTTAAATATTAAGACCACTTGTAAAAAGTTTAAAGAAGTTGTATAATTTACTTTACAAGCAGGAAGCAAAGCTTAGATAAAGAAATTCACATTTAAATTTCAATGTCAAAACATATAAATAACTGCTAATATCAAGCTGCAAACATTGAAATAAATGTTTTTAGCAAAAGTTTAAACAGTTTTCTCAGCTATGAAGTATATTGTAAATAGTTTCATAGCACATGTAAAATATTTGTCAGAGGTTTTAAAAGTACTTTTCTACAAGAAAAGAATATATAGCTCCATAAATGCACTTTTGCATTTCAATTTTAAAAAGAATAACAGAAATGTTAAAATGAAACTACAAACATAAAAATATATGCTTCTTTGAGAAATTAAGCAAAGTTTAAAAATATAGTTTAAAACCAGAAAACAAAATGTAGAGAAAGAAATACGTGCTTAAATTTCATTTTAAAAAAGTAAAAATAACTGCTGAAATGAACGTTCACACATTGAAATAAATGCATTTTGTGAAAAGATTAAACATAATTTTCTCATCAATGAACTTCCTTGTGAATATATAAACAGTACATGTAAAACGTTTGTGAGAGGTAGTAAAGTACTTTTCCACAAGCAAATAAAATGTTGATCTGGAAATTTACATCCAGATTCCAATTTTAAAAAAGCAAAATATAAATGGTAAAATGAAATAACAAACATAAAAATGAATGCTTTTTTGAGAAATGTTTAAACATGGTTTTACATCTATCAAACAGCACGTGTAAAATGTTTGTCAGAGTTTTCAAAAGAACTTTTCTACAAGAAAAGAAAATATAGATCCATAAATTCACTTCTCCATTTCAATTTTAAAAAGAATATCATAAATGTTAAAACGAAACCTCAAACATAAAAATAGATACTTTTTAGAGAAATGTTTAATCATTGTTTCACATCTATGAATTTTCATGTTTAAATATTAAGACCACTTGTAAAAAGTTTAAAGAAGTTGTATAATTTACTTTACAAGCAGAAAGCAAACCTTAGATAAAGAAATTCACATTTAAATTTCAATGTCAAAACATATAAATAACTGCTAATATCAAGCTGCAAACATTGAAATAAATGTTTTTAGCAAAAGTTTAAACAGTTTTATCAGCTATGAAGTATATTGCAAATAGTTTAACAGCACATGTAAAATATTTGTCAGAGGTTTTAAAAGTACTTTTCTATAAGAAAATAAAATATAGGTCCATAAATTCACTTCTGCATTTTAATTTTAAAAAGAATAACAGAAAGGTTAAAAAGAAAGTACAAACATAAAAAATACATCCTATTTTGACAAATTTTAAACTGTGTTTGACATCTATGAATTTTTATGTATCAGTATTAATAGCCTTTTTAAAATTTTAAGCAAAGTTTAAAAATATAGTTCAAAACCAGAAAACAAAATGTAGAGAAAGAAATACGTGCTTAAATTTCATTTTAAAAAAGTAAAAATAACTGCTAAAATGAATGTTCACACATTGAAATAAATGCATTTTAGGAAAAGATTAAACACAGTTTTCTCATCTGTGAACTTCCTTGTGAATATATAAACAGTACATGTAAAACGTTTGAGAGAGGTTGAAAAGTAATTTTCTACAAGCAAATAAAATGTAGATCTGGAAATTCACATCCAGATTTCAATTTTAAAAAGCTAAATATAAATGGTAAAATGAAATAACAAACATAAAAATGAATGCTTTTTTTTTTAGAAATGTTTAAACATGGTTTCACATCTATGAAACAGCACATGTAAAATGGTTGTCAGAGGATTTAAAAGTACTTTTCTACAAGAAACAATATATAGATCCATAAATTCACTTCTGCATTTCAATTTTAAAAAGAATATCATAAATGTTAAAATGACACCTCAAACATAAAAATACATGCTTTTTTGAGAAATTAAGCAAAGTTTAAAAATATAGTCTAAAACCAGAAAACAAAATGTAGAGTAAGAAATACGTGCTTAAATTTCATTTTAAAAAAGTAAAAATAACTGCTGAAATGAATGTTCACACATTGAAATAAATGAATTTTATGAAAAGTTTAAACATAGTTTTCTCATCAATGAACTTCCTTGTGAATATATAAACAGTAAATGTAAAACGTTTGTGAGAGGTAGAGAAGTACTTTTCCACAAGCAAATAAAATGTAGATCTGGAAATTTACATCCAGATTTCGACTTCAAAAAGCAAAATATAAATGGTAAAATGAAATAACAAACATAAAAATAAATGCTTTTTTGAGAAATGTTTAAACATGGTTTTACATCTATCAAACAGCACGTGTAAAATGTTTTTCAGAGTTTTCAAAAGAACTTTTCTACAAGAAAAGAAAATATAGATCCATAAATTCACTTCTCCATTTCAATTTTAAAAAGAATATCATAAATGTTAAAACGAAACCTCAAACATAAAAATACATGCATTTTAGAGAAATGTTTAATCATTGTTTCACATCTATGAATTTTCATGTTTAAATATTAAGACCACTTGTAAAAAGTTTAAAGAAGTTGTATAATTTACTTTACAAGCAGAAAGCAAACCTTAGATAAAGAAATTCACATTTAAATTTCAATGTCAAAACATATAAATAACTGCTAATATCAAGCTGCAAACATTGAAATAAATGTTTTTAGCAAAAGTTTAAACAGTTTTCTCAGCTATGAAGTATATTGTAAATAGTTTAACAGCACATGTAAAATATTTGTCAGAGGTTTATAAGTTCTTTTCTATAAGAAAATAAAATATAGGTCCATAAATTCACTTCTGCATTTTAATTTTAAAAAGAATAACAGAAATGTTAAAAAGAAAGTGCAAACATAAAAAATACATGCTATTTTGAGAAATTTTAAACTGTGTTTGACATCTATGAATTTTTATGTTTCAGTATTAATAGCCTTTTTAAAATTTTAAGCAAAGTGTAAAAATATAGTTTAAAACCAGAAAACAAAATGTAGAGAAAGAAATACGTGCTTAAATTTCATTTTAAAAAAGTAAAAAGAACTGCTAAAATGAATGTTCACACATTGAAATAAATGCATTTTATGGAAAGATTAAACATAGTTTTCTCATCAATGAACTTCCTTGTGAATATATAAACAGTATATGTAAAACGTTTGTGAGAGGTGGAAAAGTACTTTTCTACAATCAAATAAAATGTAGATCTGGAAATTTACATCCAGATTTCGACTTTAAAAAGCAAAATATAAATGGTAAAATGAAATAACAAACATAAAAATAAATGCTTTTTTGAGAAATGTTTAAACATGTTTTCACATCTATGTAACCGGACATGTAAAATGTTTGTCAGGGGTTTTAAATGTACTTTTCTATAAGAAAGCGAAAATATAGATCCATAAATTCACTTCTGCATTTCAAATTAAAAAAGAATATCATAAATGTTGAAACGAAACCTCAAACATAAAAATACATGCTTTTTAGAGAAATGTTTAAACATTGTTTCACATCTATGAATTTTCATGTTTAAATATTAAGACCACTTGTAAAAAGTTTAAAGAAGTTGTATAATGTACTTTACAGGCAGTAAGCAAACCGTAGGAAAAAAAAATCGCCTTTAAATTTCAATGTCAAAACGTATAAATAACTGCTAATATCAAGCTGCAAACATTGAAATAAATGTTTTTAGCAAAAGTTTAAACAGTTTTCTCAGCTATGAAGTATAATGTAAACAGTTTCACAGCACATGTAAAATATTTGTCAGAGGTTTTAAAAGTACTTTTCTACAAGAAAAGAATATATAGCTCCATAAATGCACTTTTGCATTTCAATTTTAAAAAGAATAACAGAAATGTTAAAATGAAACTACAAACATAAAAATATATGCTTTTTTGAGAAATTAAGCAAAGTTTAAAAATATAGTTTAAAACCAGAAAACAAAATGTAGAGAAAGAAATACGTGCTTAAATTTCATTTTAAAAAAGTAAAAATAACTGCTGAAATGAACGTTCACACATTGAAATAAATGCATTTTGTGAAAAGATTAAACATAATTTTCTCATCAATGAACTTCCTTGTGAATATATAAACAGTACATGTAAAACGTTTGTGAGAGGTAGAAAAGTACTTTTCCACAAGCAAATAAAATGTAGATCTGGAAATTTACATCCAGATTTCAATTTTAAAAAGCAAAATATAAATGGTAAAATGAAATAACAAACATAAAAATGAATGCTTTTTTGAGAAATGTTTAAACATGGTTTTACATCTATCAAACAGCACGTGTAAAATGTTTGTCAGAGTTTTCAAAAGAACTTTTCTACAAGAAAAGAAAATATAGATCCATAAATTCACTTCTCCATTTCAATTTTAAAAAGAAAATCATAAATTTTAAAACGAAACCTCAAACATAAAAATACATGCTTTTTAGAGAAATGTTTAATCATTGTTTCACATCTACGAATTTTCATGTTTAAATATTAAGACCACTTGTAAAAAGTTTAAAGAAGTTGTATAATTTACTTTACAAGCAGAAAGCAAACCTTAGATAAAGAAATTCACATTTAAATTTTAATGTCAAAACATATAAATAACTGCTAATATCAAGCTGCAAACATTGAAATAAATGTTTTTAGCAAAAGTTTAAACAGTTTTATCAGCTATGAAGTATATTGTAAATAGTTTAACAGCACATGTAAAATATTTGTCAGAGGTTTATAAGTACTTTTCTATAAGAAAATAAATTATAGGTCCATAAATTCACTTCTGCATTTTAATTTTAAAAAGAATAACAGAAATGTTAAAAAGAAAGTACAAACATAAAAAATACATGCTATTTTGAGAAATTTTAAACTGTGTTTGACATCTATGAATTTTTATGTTTCAGTATTAATAGTCTTTTTAAAATTTTAAGCAAAGTTTAAAAATATAGTTTAAAACCAGAAAACAAAATGTAGAGAAAGAAATACGTGCTTAAATTTCATTTTAAAAAAGTAAAAATAACTGCTAAAATGAATGTTCACACATTGAAATAAATGCATTTTAGGAAAAGATTAAACACAGTTTTCTCATCTGTGAACTTCCTTGTGAATATATAAACAGTACATGTAAAACGTTTGAGAGAGGTTGAAAAGTAATTTTCTACAAGCAAATAAAATGTAGATCTGGAAATTCACATCCAGATTTCAATTTTAAAAAGCTAAATATAAATGGTAAAATGAAATAACAAACATAAAAATGAATGCTTTTTTTTTAGAAATGTTTAAACATGGTTTCACATCTATGAAACAGCACATGTAAAATGGTTGTCAGAGGATTTAAAAGTACTTTTCTACAAGAAACAATATATAGATCCATAAATTCACTTCTGCATTTCAATTTTAAAAAGAATATCATAAATGTTAAAATGACACCTCAAACATAAAAATACATGCTTTTTTGAGAAATTAAGCAAAGTTTAAAAATATAGTCTAAAACCAGAAAACAAAATGTAGAGTAAGAAATACGTGCTTAAATTTCATTTTAAAAAAGTAAAAATAACTGCTGAAATGAATGTTCACACATTGAAATAAATGAATTTTATGAAAAGTTTAAACATAGTTTTCTCATCAATGAACTTCCTTGTGAATATATAAACAGTAAATGTAAAACGTTTGTGAGAGGTAGAGAAGTACTTTTCCACAAGCAAATAAAATGTAGATCTGGAAATTTACATCCAGATTTCGACTTCAAAAAGCAAAATATAAATGGTAAAATGAAATAACAAACATAAAAATAAATGCTTTTTTGAGAAATGTTTAAACATGGTTTTACATCTATACAACAGCACGTGTAAAATGTTTGTCAGAGTTTTCAAAAGAACTTTTCTTCAAGAAAAGAAAATATAGATCCATAAATTCACTTCTCCATTTCAATTTTAAAAAGAATATCATAAATGTTAAAACGAAACCTCAAACATAAAAATACATGCATTTTAGAGAAATGTTTAATCATTGTTTCACATCTATGAATTTTCATGTTTAAATATTAAGACCACTTGTAAAAAGTTTAAAGAAGTTGTATAATTTACTTTACAAGCAGAAAGCAAACCTTAGATAAAGAAATTCACATTTAAATTTCAATGTCAAAACATATAAATAACTGCTAATATCAAGCTGCAAACATTGAAATAAATGTTTTTAGCAAAAGTTTAAACAGTTTTCTCAGCTATGAAGTATATTGTAAATAGTTTAACAGCACATGTAAAATATTTGTCAGAAGTTTATAAGTACTTTTCTATAAGAAAATAAAATATAGGTCCATAAATTCACTTCTGCATTTTAATTTTAAAAAGAATAACAGAAATGTTAAAAAGAAAGTACAAACATAAAAAATACATGCTATTTTGAGAAATTTTAAACTGTGTTTGACATCTATGAATTTTTATGTATCAGTATTAATAGCCTTTTTAAAATTTTAAGCAAAGTGTAAAAATATAGTTTAAAACCAGAAAACAAAATGTAGAGAAAGAAATACGTGCTTAAATTTCATTTTAAAAAAGTAAAAATAACTGCTAAAATGAATGTTCACACATTGAAATAAATGCATTTTAGGAAAAGATTAAACATAGTTTTCTCATCAATGAACTTCCTTGTGAATATATAAACAGTATATGTAAAACGTTTGTGAGAGGTGGAAAAGTACTTTTCTACAATCAAATAAAATGTAGATCTGGAAATTTACATCCAGATTTCAATTTTAAAACGCAAAATATAAATGGTAAAATGAAATAACAAACATAAAAATGAATGCTTTTTTGAGAAATGTTTAAACATGGTTTTACATCTATCAAACAGCACGTGTAAAATGTTTGTCAGAGTTTTCAAAAGAACTTTTCTTCAAGAAAAGAAAATATAGATCCATAAATTCACTTCTCCATTTCAATTTTAAAAAGAAAATCATAAATGTTAAAACGAAACCTCAAACATAAAAATACATGCTTTTTAGAGAAATGTTTAATCATTGTTTCACATCTATGAATTTTCATGTTTAAATATTAAGACCACTTGTAAAAAGTTTAAAGAAGTTGTATAATTTACTTTACAAGCAGAAAGCAAACCTTAGATAAAGAAATTCACATTTAAATTTCAATGTCAAAACATATAAATAACTGCTAATATCAAGCTGCAAACATTGAAATAAATGTTTTTAGCAAAAGTTTAAACAGTTTTATCAGCTATGAAGTATATTGTAAATAGTATAACAGCACATGTAAAATATTTGTCAGAGGTTTATAAGTACTTTTCTATAAGAAAATAAAATATAGGTCCATAAATTCACTTCTGCATTTTAATTTTAAAAAGAATAACAGAAATGTTAAAAAGAAAGTACAAACATAAAAAATACATGCTATTTTGAGAAATTTTAAACTGTGTTTGATATCTATGAATTTTTATGTTTCAGTATTAATAGCCTTTTTAAAATTTTAAGCAAAGTTTAAAAATATAGTTTAAAACCAGAAAACAAAATGTAGAGAAAGAAATACGTGCTTAAATTTCATTTTAAAAAAGTAAAAATAACTGCTAAAATGAATGTTCACACATTGAAATAAATGCATTTTAGGAAAAGATTAAACACAGTTTTCTCATCTGTGAACTTCCTTGTGAATATATAAACAGTACATGTAAAACGTTTGAGAGAGGTTGAAAAGTAATTTTCTACAAGCAAATAAAATGTAGATCTGGAAATTCACATCCAGATTTCAATTTTAAAAAGCTAAATATAAATGGTAAAATGAAATAACAAACATAAAAATGAATGCTTTTTTTTTAGAAATGTTTAAACATGGTTTCACATCTATGAAACAGCACATGTAAAATGGTTGTCAGAGGATTTAAAAGTACTTTTCTACAAGAAACAATATATAGATCCATAAATTCACTTCTGCATTTCAATTTTAAAAAGAATATCATAAATGTTAAAATGACACCTCAAACATAAAAATACATGCTTTTTTGAGAAATTAAGCAAAGTTTAAAAATATAGTCTAAAACCAGAAAACAAAATGTCGAGTAAGAAATACGTGCTTAAATTTCATTTTAAAAAAGTAAAAATAACTGCTGAAATGAATGTTCACACATTGAAATAAATGAATTTTATGAAAAGTTTAAACATAGTTTTCTCATCAATGAACTTCCTTGTGAATATATAAACAGTAAATGTAAAACGTTTGTGAGAGGTAGAGAAGTACTTTTCCACAAGCAAATAAAATGTAGATCTGGAAATTTACATCCAGATTTCGACTTCAAAAAGCAAAATATAAATGGTAAAATGAAATAACAAACATAAAAATAAATGCTTTTTTGAGAAATGTTTAAACATGGTTTTACATCTATCAAACAGCACGTGTAAAATGTTTGTCAGAGTTTTCAAAAGAACTTTTCTTCAAGAAAAGAAAATATAGATCCATAAATTCACTTCTCCATTTCAATTTTAAAAAGAATATCATAAATGTTAAAACGAAACCTCAAACATAAAAATACATGCATTTTAGAGAAATGTTTAATCATTGTTTCACATCTATGAATTTTCATGTTTAAATATTAAGACCACTTGTAAAAAGTTTAAAGAAGTTGTATAATTTACTTTACAAGCAGAAAGCAAACCTTAGATAAAGAAATTCACATTTAAATTTCAATGTCAAAACATATAAATAACTGCTAATATCAAGCTGCAAACATTGAAATAAATGTTTTTAGCAAAAGTTTAAACAGTTTTCTCAGCTATGAAGTATATTGTAAATAGTTTAACAGCACATGTAAAATATTTGTCAGAAGTTTATAAGTACTTTTCTATAAGAAAATAAAATATAGGTCCATAAATTCACTTCTGCATTTTAATTTTAAAAAGAATAACAGAAATGTTAAAAAGAAAGTACAAACATAAAAAATACATGCTATTTTGAGAAATTTTAAACTGTGTTTGACATCTATGAATTTTTATGTATCAGTATTAATAGCCTTTTTAAAATTTTAAGCAAAGTGTAAAAATATAGTTTAAAACCAGAAAACAAAATGTAGAGAAAGAAATACGTGCTTAAATTTCATTTTAAAAAAGTAAAAATAACTGCTAAAATGAATGTTCACACATTGAAATAAATGCATTTTAGGAAAAGATTAAACATAGTTTTCTCATCAATGAACTTCCTTGTGAATATATAAACAGTATATGTAAAACGTTTGTGAGAGGTGGAAAAGTACTTTTCTACAATCAAATAAAATGTAGATCTGGAAATTTACATCCAGATTTCAATTTTAAAAAGCAAAATATAAATGGTAAAATGAAATAACAAACATAAAAATGAATGCTTTTTTGAGAAATGTTTAAACATGGTTTTACATCTATCAAACAGCACGTGTAAAATGTTTGTCAGAGTTTTCAAAAGAACTTTTCTTCAAGAAAAGAAAATATAGATCCATAAATTCACTTCTCCATTTCAATTTTAAAAAGAAAATCATAAATGTTAAAACGAAACCTCAAACATAAAAATACATGCTTTTTAGAGAAATGTTTAATCATTGTTTCACATCTATGAATTTTCATGTTTAAATATTAAGACCACTTGTAAAAAGTTTAAAGAAGTTGTATAATTTACTTTACAAGCAGAAAGCAAACCTTAGATAAAGAAATTCACATTTAAATTTCAATGTCAAAACATATAAATAACTGCTAATATCAAGCTGCAAACATTGAAATAAATGTTTTTAGCAAAAGTTTAAACAGTTTTATCAGCTATGAAGTATATTGTAAATAGTATAACAGCACATGTAAAATATTTGTCAGAGGTTTATAAGTACTTTTCTATAAGAAAATAAAATATAGGTCCATAAATTCACTTCTGCATTTTAATTTTAAAAAGAATAACAGAAATGTTAAAAAGAAAGTACAAACATAAAAAATACATGCTATTTTGAGAAATTTTAAACTGTGTTTGATATCTATGAATTTTTATGTTTCAGTATTAATAGCCTTTTTAAAATTTTAAGCAAAGTTTAAAAATATAGTTTAAAACCAGAAAACAAAATGTAGAGAAAGAAATACGTGCTTAAATTTCATTTTAAAAAAGTAAAAATAACTGCTAAAATGAATGTTCACACATTGAAATAAATGCATTTTAGGAAAAGATTAAACACAGTTTTCTCATCTGTGAAATTCCTTGTGAACATATAAACAGTACATGTAAAACGTTTGAGAGAGGTTGAAAAGTACTTTTCTACAAGCAAATAAAATGTAGATCTGGAAATTCACATCCAGATTTCAATTTTAAAAAGCTAAATATAAATGGTAAAATGAAATAACAAACATAAAAATGAATGCTTTTTTTTAGAAATGTTTAAACATGGTTTCACATCTATGAAACAGCATATGTAAAATGTTTGTCAGAGGATTTAAAAGTACTTTTCTACAAGAAAAAATATATAGATCCATAAATTCACTTCTGCATTTCAATTTTAAAAAGAATATCATAAATGTTAAAATGAAACCTCAAACATAAAAATACATGCTTTTTTGAGAAATTAAGCAAAGTTTAAAAATATAGTTTAAAACTAGAAAACAAAATGTAGAGAAAGAAATACGTGCTTAAATTTCATTTTAAAAAAGTAAAAATAACTGCTGAAATGAATGTTCACACATTGAAATAAATGAATTTTATGAAAAGTTTAAACATAGTTTTCTCATCAATGAACTTCCTTGTGAATATATAAACAGTAAATGTAAAACGTTTGTGAGAGGTAGAGAAGTACTTTTCCACAAGCAAATAAAATGTAGATCTGGAAATTTACAACCAGATTTCGACTTCAAAAAGCAAAATATAAATGGTAAAATGAAATAACAAACATAAAAATAAATGCTTTTTTGAGAAATGTTTAAACATGGTTTTACATCTATCAAACAGCACGTGTAAAATGTTTGTCAGAGTTTTCAAAAGAACTTTTCTTCAAGAAAAGAAAATATAGATCCATAAATTCACTTCTCCATTTCAATTTTAAAAAGAATATCATAAATGTTAAAACGAAACCTCAAACATAAAAATACATGCATTTTAGAGAAATGTTTAATCATTGTTTCACATCTATGAATTTTCATGTTTAAATATTAAGACCACTTGTAAAAAGTTTAAAGAAGTTGTATAATTTACTTTACAAGCAGAAAGCAAACCTTAGATAAAGAAATTCACATTTAAATTTCAATGTCAAAACATATAAATAACTGCTAATATCAAGCTGCAAACATTGAAATAAATGTTTTTAGCAAAAGTTTAAACAGTTTTCTCAGCTATGAAGTATATTGTAAATAGTTTAACAGCACATGTAAAATATTTGTCAGAAGTTTATAAGTACTTTTCTATAAGAAAATAAAATATAGGTCCATAAATTCACTTCTGCATTTTAATTTTAAAAAGAATAACAGAAATGTTAAAAAGAAAGTACAAACATAAAAAATACATGCTATTTTGAGAAATTTTAAACTGTGTTTGACATCTATGAATTTTTATGTATCAGTATTAATAGCCTTTTTAAAATTTTAAGCAAAGTGTAAAAATATAGTTTAAAACCAGAAAACAAAATGTAGAGAAAGAAATACGTGCTTAAATTTCATTTTAAAAAAGTAAAAATAACTGCTAAAATGAATGTTCACACATTGAAATAAATGCATTTTAGGAAAAGATTAAACATAGTTTTCTCATCAATGAACTTCCTTGTGAATATATAAACAGTATATGTAAAACGTTTGTGAGAGGTGGAAAAGTACTTTTCTACAATCAAATAAAATGTAGATCTGGAAATTTACATCCAGATTTCAATTTTAAAAAGCAAAATATAAATGGTAAAATGAAATAACAAACATAAAAATGAATGCTTTTTTGAGAAATGTTTAAACATGGTTTTACATCTATCAAACAGCACGTGTAAAATGTTTGTCAGAGTTTTCAAAAGAACTTTTCTTCAAGAAAAGAAAATATAGATCCATAAATTCACTTCTCCATTTCAATTTTAAAAAGAAAATCATAAATGTTAAAACGAAACCTCAAACATAAAAATACATGCTTTTTAGAGAAATGTTTAATCATTGTTTCACATCTATGAATTTTCATGTTTAAATATTAAGACCACTTGTAAAAAGTTTAAAGAAGTTGTATAATTTACTTTACAAGCAGAAAGCAAACCTTAGATAAAGAAATTCACATTTAAATTTCAATGTCAAAACATATAAATAACTGCTAATATCAAGCTGCAAACATTGAAATAAATGTTTTTAGCAAAAGTTTAAACAGTTTTATCAGCTATGAAGTATATTGTAAATAGTATAACAGCACATGTAAAATATTTGTCAGAGGTTTATAAGTACTTTTCTATAAGAAAATAAAATATAGGTCCATAAATTCACTTCTGCATTTTAATTTTAAAAAGAATAACAGAAATGTTAAAAAGAAAGTACAAACATAAAAAATACATGCTATTTTGAGAAATTTTAAACTGTGTTTGATATCTATGAATTTTTATGTTTCAGTATTAATAGCCTTTTTAAAATTTTAAGCAAAGTTTAAAAATATAGTTTAAAACCAGAAAACAAAATGTAGAGAAAGAAATACGTGCTTAAATTTCATTTTAAAAAAGTAAAAATAACTGCTAAAATGAATGTTCACACATTGAAATAAATGCATTTTAGGAAAAGATTAAACACAGTTTTCTCATCTGTGAAATTCCTTGTGAACATATAAACAGTACATGTAAAACGTTTGAGAGAGGTTGAAAAGTACTTTTCTACAAGCAAATAAAATGTAGATCTGGAAATTCACATCCAGATTTCAATTTTAAAAAGCTAAATATAAATGGTAAAATGAAATAACAAACATAAAAATGAATGCTTTTTTTTAGAAATGTTTAAACATGGTTTCACATCTATGAAACAGCATATGTAAAATGTTTGTCAGAGGATTTAAAAGTACTTTTCTACAAGAAAAAATATATAGATCCATAAATTCACTTCTGCATTTCAATTTTAAAAAGAATATCATAAATGTTAAAATGAAACCTCAAACATAAAAATACATGCTTTTTTGAGAAATTAAGCAAAGTTTAAAAATATAGTTTAAAACTAGAAAACAAAATGTAGAGAAAGAAATACGTGCTTAAATTTCATTTTAAAAAAGTAAAAATAACTGCTAAAATGAATGTTCACACATTGAAATAAATGCATTTTAGGAAAAGATTAAACATAGTTTTCTCATCTATGAACTTCCTTGTGAATATATAAACAGTATATGTAAAACGTTTGTGAGAGGTGGAAAAGTACTTTTCTACAATCAAATAAAATGTAGATCTGGAAATTTACATTCGGATTTCGACTTTAAAAAGCAAAATATAAATGGTAAAATGAAATAACAAACATAAAAATAAATGCTTTTTTGAGAAATGTTTAAACATGGTTTTACATCTATCAAACAGCACGTGTAAAATGTTTGTCAGAGTTTTCAAAAGAACTTTTCTTCAAGAAAAGAAAATATAGATCCATAAATTCACTTCTCCATTTCAATTTTAAAAAGAAAATCATAAATGTTAAAACGAAACCTCAAACATAAAAATACATGCTTTTTAGAGAAATGTTTAATCATTGTTTCACATCTATGAATTTTCATGTTTAAATATTAAGACCACTTGTAAAAAGTTTAAAGAAGTTGTATAATTTACTTTACAAGCAGGAAGCAAAGCTTAGATAAAGAAATTCACATTTAAATTTCAATGTCAAAACATATAAATAACTGCTAATATCAAGCTGAAAACATTGAAATAAATGTTTTTAGCAAAAGTTTAAACAGTTTTCTCAGCTATGAAGTATATTGTAAATAGTTTCACAGCACATGTAAAATATTTGTCAGAGGTTTTAAAAGTACTTTTCTACAAGAAAAGAATATATAGCTCCATAAATGCACTTTTGCATTTCAATTTTAAAAAGAATAACAGAAATGTTAAAATGAAACTACAAACATAAAAATATATGCTTCTTTGAGAAATTAAGCAAAGTTTAAAAATATAGTTTAAAACCAGAAAACAAAATGTAGAGAAAGAAATACGTGGTTAAATTTCATTTTAAAAAAGTAAAAATAACTGCTGAAATGAAAGTTCACACATTGAAATAAATGCATTTTGTGAAAAGATTAAACATAATTTTCTCATCAATGAACTTCCTTGTGAATATATAAACAGTACATGTAAAACGTTTGTGAGAGGTAGAAAAGTACTTTTCCGCAAGCAAATAAAATGTTGATCTGGAAATTTACATCCAGATTCCAATTTTAAAAAGCAAAATATAAATGGTAAAATGAAATAACAAACATAAAAATGAATGCTTTTTTGAGAAATGTTTAAACATGGTTTTACATCTATCAAACAGCACGTGTAAAATGTTTGTCAGAGTTTTCAAAAGAACTTTTCTACAAGAAAAGAAAATATAGATCCATAAATTCACTTCTCCATTTCAATTTTAAAAAGAATATCATAAATGTTAAAACGAAACCTCAAACATAAAAATAGATACTTTTTAGAGAAATGTTTAATCATTGTTTCACATCTATGAATTTTCATGTTTGAATATTAAGACCACTTGTAAAAAGTTTAATGAAGTTGTATAATTTACTTTACAAGCAGAAAGCAAACCTTAGATAAAGAAATTCACATTTAAATTTCAATGTCAAAACATATAAATAACTGCTAATATCAAGCTGCAAACATTGAAATAAATGTTTTTAGCAAAAGTTTAAACAGTTTTATCAGCTATGAAGTATATTGCAAATAGTTTAACAGCACATGTAAAATATTTGTCAGAGGTTTTAAAAGTACTTTTCTATAAGAAAATAAAATATAGGTCCATAAATTCACTTCTGCATTTTAATTTTAAAAAGAATAACAGAAATGTTAAAAAGAAAGTACAAACATAAAAAATACATGCTATTTTGAGAAATTTTAAACTGTGTTTGACATCTATGAATTTTTATGTATCAGTATTAATAGCCTTTTTAAAATTTTAAGCAAAGTTTAAAAATATAGTTCAAAACCAGAAAACAAAATGTAGAGAAAGAAATACGTGCTTAAATTTCATTTTAAAAAAGTAAAAATAACTGCTAAAATGAATGTTCACACATTGAAATAAATGCATTTTAGGAAAAGATTAAACACAGTTTTCTCATCTGTGAACTTCCTTGTGAATATATAAACAGTACATGTAAAACGTTTGAGAGAGGTTGAAAAGTAATTTTCTACAAGCAAATAAAATGTAGATCTGGAAATTCACATCCAGATTTCAATTTTAAAAAGCTAAATATAAATGGTAAAATGAAATAACAAACATATAAATGAATGCTTTTTTTTTAGAAATGTTTAAACATGGTTTCACATCTATGAAACAGCACATGTAAAATGGTTGTCAGAGGATTTAAAAGTACTTTTCTACAAGAAACAATATATAGATCCATAAATTCACTTCTGCATTTCAATTTTAAAAAGAATATCATAAATGTTAAAATGACACCTCAAACATAAAAATACATGCTTTTTTGAGAAATTAAGCAAAGTTTAAAAATATAGTCTAAAACCAGAAAACAAAATGTAGAGTAAGAAATACGTGCTTAAATTTCATTTTAAAAAAGTAAAAATAACTGCTGAAATGAATGTTCACACATTGAAATAAATGAATTTTATGAAAAGTTTAAACATAGTTTTCTCATCAATGAACTTCCTTGTGAATATATAAACAGTAAATGTAAAACGTTTGTGAGAGGTAGAGAAGTACTTTTCCACAAGCAAATAAAATGTAGATCTGGAAATTTACATCCAGATTTCGACTTCAAAAAGCAAAATATAAATGGTAAAATGAAATAACAAACATAAAAATAAATGCTTTTTTGAGAAATGTTTAAACATGGTTTTACATCTATCAAACAGCACGTGTAAAATGTTTGTCAGAGTTTTCAAAAGAACTTTTCTACAAGAAAAGAAAATATAGATCCATAAATTCACTTCTCCATTTCAATTTTAAAAAGAATATCATAAATGTTAAAACGAAACCTCAAACATAAAAATACATGCATTTTAGAGAAATGTTTAATCATTGTTTCACATCTATGAATTTTCATGTTTAAATATTAAGACCACTTGTAAAAAGTTTAAAGAAGTTGTATAATTTACTTTACAAGCAGAAAGCAAACCTTAGATAAAGAAATTCACATTTAAATTTCAATGTCAAAACATATAAATAACTGCTAATATCAAGCTGCAAACATTGAAATAAATGTTTTTAGCAAAAGTTTAAACAGTTTTCTCAGCTATGAAGTATATTGTAAATAGTTTAACAGCACATGTAAAATATTTGTCAGAAGTTTATAAGTACTTTTCTATAAGAAAATAAAATATAGGTCCATAAATTCACTTCTTCATTTTAATTTTAAAAAGAATAACAGAAATGTTAAAAAGAAAGTGCAAACATAAAAAAATACATGCTATTTTGAGAAATTTTAAACTGTGTTTGACATCTATGAATTTTTATGTTTCAGTATTAATAGTCTTTTTAAAATTTTAAGCAAAGTTTAAAAATATAGTTTAAAACCAGAAAACAAAATGTAGAGAAAGAAATACGTGCTTAAATTTCATTTTAAAAAAGTAAAAATAACTGCTAAAATGAATGTTCACACATTGAAATAAATGCATTTTAGGAAAATATTAAACATAGTTTTCTCATCAATGAACTTCTTTGTGAATATATAAACAGTACATGTAAAACGTTTGAGAGAGGTTGAAAAGTACTTTTCCACAAGCAAATAAAATGTAGATCTGGAAATTAACATCCAGATTTCAATTTTAAAAAGCAAAATATAAATTTTAAAATGAAATAACAAACATAAAAATAAATGCTTTTTTGAGAAATGTTTAAACATGGTTTTACATCTATCAAACAGCACGTGTAAAATCTTTGTCAGAGTTTTCAAAAGAACTTTTCTACAAGAAAAGAAAATATAGATCCATAAATTCACTTCTCCATTTCAATTTTAAAAAGAATATCATAAATGTTAAAACGAAACCTCAAACATAAAAATACATGCTTTTTAGAGAAATGTTTAATCATTGTTTCACATCTATGAATTTTCATGTTTAAATATTAAGACCACTTGTAAAAAGTTTAATGAAGTTGTATAATTTACTTTACAAGCAGAAAGCAAACCTTAGATAAAGAAATTCACATTTAAATTTCAATGTCAAAACATATAAATAACTGCTAATATCAAGCTGCAAACATTGAAATAAATGTTTTTAGAAAAAGTTTAAACAGTTTTATCAGCTATGAAGTATATTGCAAATAGTTTAACAGCACATGTAAAATATTTGTCAGAGGTTTTAAAAGTACTTTTCTATAAGAAAAGAATATATAGCTCCATAAATGCACTTTTGCATTTCAATTTTAAAAAGAATAACAGAAATGTTAAAATGAAACTACAAACATAAAAATATATGCTTTTTTGAGAAATTGAGCAAAGTTTAAAAATATAGTTTAAAACCAGAAAACAAAATGTAGAGAAAGAAATACGTGCTTAAATTTCATTTTAAAAAAGTAAAAATAACTGCTGAAATTAACGTTCACACATTGAAATAAATGCATTTTGTGAAAAGATTAAACATAGTTTTCTCATCAATGAACTTCCTTGTGAATATATAAACAGTATATGTAAAACGTTTGTGAGAGGTGGAAAAGTACTTTTCTACAATCAAATAAAATGTAGTTCTGGAAATTTACATCCAGATTTCGACTTTAAAAAGCAAAATATAAATGGTAAAATGAAATAACAAACATAAAAATAAATGCTTTTTTGAGAAATGTTTAAACATGTTTTCACATCTATGTAACCGGACATGTAAAATGTTTGTCAGGGGTTTTAAATGTACTTTTCTATAAGAAAGCGAAAATATAGATCCATAAATTCACTTCTGCATTTTAATTTTAAAAAGAATAACAGAAATGTTAAAAAGAAAGTACAAACATAAAAAATACATGCTATTTTGAGAAATTTTAAACTGTGTTTGACATCTATGAATTTTTATGTTTCAGTATTAATAGTCTTTTTAAAATTTTAAGCAAAGTTTAAAAATATAGTTTAAAACCAGAAAACAAAATGTAGAGAAAGAAATACGTGCTTAAATTTCATTTTAAAAAAGTAAAAATAACTGCTAAAATGAATGTTCACACATTGAAATAAATGCATTTTAGGAAAAGATTAAACATAGTTTTCTCATCTATGAACTTCTTTGTGAATATATAAACAGTACATGTAAAACGTTTGAGAGAGGTTGAAAAGTACTTTTCCACAAGCAAATAAAATGTAGATCTGGAAATTAATATCCAGATTTCAATTTTAAAAAGCAAAATATAAATTTTAAAATGAAATAACAAACATAAAAATAAATGCTTTTTTGAGAAATGTTTAAACATGGTTTTACATCTATCAAACAGCACGTGTAAAATCTTTGTCAGAGTTTTCAAAAGAACTTTTCTACAAGAAAAGAAAATATAGATCCATAAATTCACTTCTCCATTTCAATTTTAAAAAGAATATCATAAATGTTAAAACGAAACCTCAAACATAAAAATACATGCTTTTTAGAGAAATGTTTAATCATTGTTTCACATCTATGAATTTTCATGTTTAAATATTAAGACCACTTGTAAAAAGTTTAATGAAGTTGTATAATTTACTTTACAAGCAGAAAGCAAACCTTAGATAAAGAAATTCACATTTAAATTTCAATGTCAAAACATATAAATAACTGCTAATATCAAGCTGCAAACATTGAAATAAATGTTTTTAGCAAAAGTTTAAACAGTTTTATCAGCTATGAAGTATATTGCAAATAGTTTCACAGCACATGTAAAATGTATGTCCGAGGTTTTAAAAGACCTTTTCTACAAGAAAAGAATATATAGCTCCATAAATGTACTTTTGTATTTCAATATTAAAAAGAATAACAGAAATGTTAAAATGAAACTACAAACATAAAAATATATGCTTTTTTGAGAAATGTTTAAACTTTGTTTCACATCTATGAATTAAATTTTCATGTTTCAGTATTAATAGCCTTTTTAAAATTTTAAGCAAAGTATAAAAATGAAGTTTACAACCAGAAAACAAAATGTAGAGAAAGAAATACGTGCTTAAATTTCTTTTTAAAAACGTAAAAATTACTGCTAAAATGAATGTTAACACGTTGAAATGAATGCATTTTAGGAAAAGATTAAACATAGTTTTCTCTACTATGAACTTCCTTGTGAATATATAAACAGTAAATGTAAAACGTTTGTGAGAGGTGATAAATTACTTTTCTACCTGCAAATAAAATGGAGAACTGGAAATTCAGGTCCATATTTAAATTATGAAAAGAAATGGTAAAATAGAATTACAAACCTAAATATAAATGCTTTTTTTGCGAAATGTTTAAACATGGTTTCACATCTATGAATTTTCATGTTTAAATATATAGACCACTTGTAAAAAGTTTAAACAAGTTGTAAAATGTACTTTACAAGCAGAAAGCAAACCGTAGATAAAGAAATTAGCATTTAAATTTCAATGTCAAAACGTATAAATAACTGCTAATATCAAGCTGCAAACATTGAAATAAATGTTTTCAGCAAAGGTTTAAACAGTTTTCTCAGCTATGAAGTACATTGTAAATAGTTTAACAGCACTTGTAAAATATTTGTCAGAGGTTTTTAAAGTACATTTCTACAAGAAAAGAAAATATGATCCATAAATTCCCTTCTGCATTTCAATTTTAAAAAGAATAACAGAAATGTTAAAATGAAACTACAAACATAAAAATACATGCTTTTTCGAGAAATGTTTAAACTTTGTTTCACATCTATGAATTTACATTTTTCAGTATTAATAGCCTTTTTAAAATTTTAAGCAAATTATAAAAATGTAGTTTACATCCAGAAAACAAAATTTACAGAAAGAAATACGTGCTTTAATTTCATTTTAAAAAAGTAAAAATAACTGTGAAAAGGAATGTTCATACGTTGAAATAAAAGCATTTTAGGAAAAGATTAAACATAGTTTTCTCATCAATGAACTTCCTTGTGAATATATAAACAGTAAATGTAAAATGTTTGTGAAAGGTGTTAAATTAATTTTCTACCAGCAAATAAAATGGAGAACTGGAAATTCACGTCCAGATTTCAATTATGAAAATAAATGGTAAAATAAAATTACAATTCTAAAAATGAATGCTGTTTTGAGCAATGTTTAAACATGGTTTCACATCTATGAAACAACACATGTAAAATGTTTGTCAGAAGTTTCAAAAGTACTTTTCTACAAGAAACGAAAATATAGATCCATAAATTCACTTCTGCATTTCACTTTTAAAAGGAATATAATAAATGTTAAAATGAAACCTCAAACATAAAAATACATGCTTTTTTGAGAAATGTTTAAACATGGTTTCACATCTATGAATTTTCAGGTTTAAATATTAAGAGAACTTGTAAAAATTTTAAAGAAGATGTAAAATGTACTTTACAATCAGAAAGCAAACCGTAGATAAAGAAATTCACATTTTAATTTCAATCTCAAGACGTATAAATAAATGCTAATATCAAGCTGCAAACACTGAAATAAATGTTTTTAGCAAAAGATTAAACAGTTTTCTCAGCTATGAAGTACATTGTAAATAGTTTCACAGCACATGTAAAATATTTGTCAGAGGTCTTAAAAGTACTTTTCTACAAGAAAAGAAAATATAGATCCATAAATTCACTTCTGCATTTCAATTTTAAGAAGAATAACAGAAATGTTAAAATGAAACTTAAAACAAAAAAATACATGCTTTTTTGAGAAATGTTTCAACTTTGTTTCACAACTATGATTTTTTATGTTTCAGTATTAATAGCCTTTTTAAAATTTTAAGCAATGTTTAAAAATACAGTTTACAACCAGAAAACAAAATGTAGAGAAAGAAATAAGTGCTTAAATTTCATTTTAAAAAAGTAAAAATAACTGCTAAAATGAATGTTCACACATTGAAATAAATGCAATTTAGTAAAAGATTAAAGATACTTTTCTCATCTATGAACTTTATTGTGAATATATAAAAAGTAAATGTAAAACATTTGTGAGAGATGGTAAATTAATTTTCTACCAGCAAATAAAATGGAGAACTGAAAATTCACGTCCAGATTTCAATTATGAAAATAAATGGTAAAATGAAATTACAAACAGAAAAATAAATGCTGTTTTGAGCAATGTTTAAACATGGTTTCACATCTCTGTAACAGCACATTTAAAATGTTTGTCAGAGGTTTCAAAAGTACTTTTCTAAAAGAAAAGAAAATATAGATCCATAAATTCAATGCTGCATTTCAATTTTAAAAAGAATAACATAAATGTTAAAATGAAACTACAAATATTATAATACATGATTTATTTGAGAAATGTTTAAACTTTGGTTCACATCTATGAAATTTAATGTTTCAGTATTAATAGCCTTTGTAAAACTTTTAATAAAGTATAAAAATGTAGTTTACAAACAGAAAACAAAATGTAGAATTTAAGACATGCCTAAATTTCATTTTAAGAAAGTAAAAATAACTGCTAAAATGAAAGTTCACACATTGAAATAAATGCATTATAGGAAAAGATTAATCATAGTTTTCTCAACTATGATCTTCCTTGTGAATATATAAATAGTACATGTAAAACGTTTGTCAGAGGTGTGAAATTACTTTTCTACCAGCAAATAAAATGGAGAACTGGAAATTCACGTCCAGATTTCAATTATGAAAATAAATGGTAAAATGAAATTACAATCCTAAAAATAAATGTTTTTTTGAAAAATGTTTAAACATGGTTTCACATCTATGAAACAGCACATGTAAAATGTTTGTCAGAGGTTTTAAATGTACTTTTCTATAAGAAATGAAAATATAGATGCATAAATTCACTTCTGCATTTCAATTTTAAAAAGAATATTATAAATGTTAAAACGAAACCTCAAACATAAAAATACATGCTTTTTAGAGAAATGTTTAAACATGGTTTCACATCTATGAATTTTCATGTTTAAATATTAAGACCACTTTTAAAATGTTTAAAGAAGTTGTAAAATGTACTTTACAAGCAGAAAGCAAACCGTAGATAAAAAAAATCGCATTTAAATTTCAATGAAAAAACGTATAAATAACTGCTAATATCAAGCTGCAAACATTGAAATAAATGTTTTTAGCAAAAGTTTAAACAGTTTTCTCTGCTATGAAGTGTATTGTAAATAGTTTAACAGCACATGTAAAATATTTGTCAGAGGTTCTAAAAGTACTTTTCTAAAATAAAAGAAAATATAGATCCATAAAATCACTCCTGCATTTCAATTTTAAAAAGAATAACAGAAATGTTAAAAAGAAACTACAAACATAAAAAATACATACTTTTTTGAGAAATGTTTAAACTGTGTTTCACATATATGAATTTTTATGTTTCAGTATTAATAGCCTTTTTAAAATTTTAAACAAAGTTTAAAAATATAGTTTAAAACCAGAAAACAAAATGTAGAGAAAGAAATACGTGCTTAAATTTCATTTTAAAAAAGTAAAAATAACTGCTAAAATGAATGTTCACACATTGAAATAAATGCATTTTATGAAAAGATTAAACATAGTTTTCCCATCAATGAACTTCCTTGTGAATATATAAACAGTATATGTAAAACGTTTGTGAGAGATGGGAAAGTACTTTTCTACAATCAAATAAAATGTAGATCTGGGAATTTACATCCAGATTTCGACTTTAAAAAGCAAAATATAAATGGTAAAATGAAATAACAAACATAAAAATAAATGCTTTTTTGAGAAATGTTTAAACATGGTTTCACATCTATGAAACAGCACATGTAAAATATTTGTCAGAGGTTTTAAATGTACTTTTCTATAAGAAAGCGAAAATATAGATCCATAAATTCACTTCTGCATTTCAAATTAAAAAAGAATATCATAAATGTTGAAACGAAACCTCAAACATAAAAATACATGCTTTTTAGAGAAATGTTTAAACATTGTTTCACATCTATGAATTTTCATGTTTAAATATTAAGACCACTTGTAAAAAGTTTAAAGAAGTTGTATAATGTACTTTAAAGGCAGTAAGCAAACCGTAGAAAAAAAAATCGCCTTTAAATTTCAATGTCAAAACGTATAAATAACTGCTAATATCAAGCTGCAAACATTGAAATAAATGTTTTTAGCAAAAGTTTAAACAGTTTTCTCAGCTATGAAGTATATTGTCAATAGTTTCACAGCACATGTAAAATATTTGTCAGAGGTTTTAAAAGTACTTTTCTATAAGAAAAGAAAATAGAGGTCCATAAATTCACTTCTGCATTTTAATTTCAAAAAGTATAACATAAATGTTTAAAAAAGTACAAACATAAAAATATATGCTTTTTTGAGAAATTAAGCAAAGTTTAAAAATATAGTTCACAACGAGAAAATAAAATGTAGAGAAAGAAATACGTGCTTAAATTTCATTTTAAAAAAGTAGAAATAACTGCTGAAATGAATGTTCACATATTGAAATGAATGCATTTTAGGAAAAGATTAAACATAGCTTTCTCAACTATGAACTTCCTTGTGAATATATAAACAGTAAATGTAAAACGTTTGTGAGAGGTGATAAATTACTTTTCTACCTGCAAATAAAATGGAGAACTGGAAATTCAGGTCCATATTTAAATTATGAAAAGAAATGGTAAAATAGAATTACAAACCTAAATATAAATGCTTTTTTTGCGAAATGTTTAAACATGGTTTCACATCTATGAATTTTCATGTTTAAATATATAGACCACTTGTAAAAAGTTTAAACAAGTTGTAAAATGTACTTTACAAGCAGAAAGCAAACCGTAGATAAAGAAATTAGCATTTAAATTTCAATGTCAAAACGTATAAATAACTGCTAATATCAAGCTGCAAACATTGAAATAAATGTTTTCAGCAAAGGTTTAAACAGTTTTCTCAGCTATGAAGTACATTGTAAATAGTTTAACAGCACTTGTAAAATATTTGTCAGAGGTTTTTAAAGTACATTTCTACAAGAAAAGAAAATATGATCCATAAATTCCCTTCTGCATTTCAATTTTAAAAAGAATAACAGAAATGTTAAAATGAAACTACAAACATAAAAATACATGCTTTTTCGAGAAATGTTTAAACTTTGTTTCACATCTATGAATTTACATGTTTCAGTATTAATAGCCTTTTTAAAATTTTAAGCAAATTATAAAAATGTAGTTTACATCCAGAAAACAAAATTTACAGAAAGAAATACGTGCTTTAATTTCATTTTAAAAAAGTAAAAATAACTGTGAAAAGGAATGTTCATACGTTGAAATAAAAGCATTTTAGGAAAAGATTAAACATAGTTTTCTCATCAATGAACTTCCTTGTGAATATATAAACAGTAAATGTAAAATGTTTGTGAAAGGTGTTAAATTAATTTTCTACCAGCAAATAAAATGGAGAACTGGAAATTCACGTCCAGATTTCAATTATGAAAATAAATGGTAAAATAAAATTACAATTCTAAAAATGAATGCTGTTTTGAGCAATGTTTAAACATGGTTTCACATCTATGAAACAACACATGTAAAATGTTTGTCAGAAGTTTCAAAAGTACTTTTCTACAAGAAACGAAAATATAGATCCATAAATTCACTTCTGCATTTCACTTTTAAAAGGAATATAATAAATGTTAAAATGAAACCTCAAACATAAAAATACATGCTTTTTTGAGAAATGTTTAAACATGGTTTCACATCTATGAATTTTCAGGTTTAAATATTAAGAGAACTTGTAAAAATTTTAAAGAAGATGTAAAATGTACTTTACAATCAGAAAGCAAACCGTAGATAAAGAAATTCACATTTTAATTTCAATCTCAAGACGTATAAATAAATGCTAATATCAAGCTGCAAACACTGAAATAAATGTTTTTAGCAAAAGATTAAACAGTTTTCTCAGCTATGAAGTACATTGTAAATAGTTTCACAGCACATGTAAAATATTTGTCAGAGGTCTTAAAAGTACTTTTCTACAAGAAAAGAAAATATAGATCCATAAATTCACTTCTGCATTTCAATTTTAAGAAGAATAACAGAAATGTTAAAATGAAACTTAAAACAAAAAAATACATGCTTTTTTGAGAAATGTTTCAACTTTGTTTCACAACTATGATTTTTTATGTTTCAGTATTAATAGCCTTTTTAAAATTTTAAGCAATGTTTAAAAATACAGTTTACAACCAGAAAACAAAATGTAGAGAAAAAAATAAGTGCTTAAATTTCATTTTAAAAAAGTAAAAATAACTGCTAAAATGAATGTTCACACATTGAAATAAATGCAATTTAGTAAAAGATTAAAGATACTTTTCTCATCTATGAACTTTATTGTGAATATATAAAAAGTAAATGTAAAACATTTGTGAGAGATGGTAAATTAATTTTCTACCAGCAAATAAAATGGAGAACTGAAAATTCACGTCCAGATTTCAATTATGAAAATAAATGGTAAAATGAAATTACAAACAGAAAAATAAATGCTGTTTTGAGCAATGTTTAAACATGGTTTCACATCTCTGTAACAGCACATTTAAAATGTTTGTCAGAGGTTTCAAAAGTACTTTTCTAAAAGAAAAGAAAATATAGATCCATAAATTCAATGCTGCATTTCAATTTTAAAAAGAATAACATAAATGTTAAAATTAAACTGCAAATATTATAATACATGATTTATTTGAGAAATGTTTAAACTTTGGTTCACATCTATGAAATTTAATGTTTCAGTATTAATAGCCTTTGTAAAACTTTTAATAAAGTATAAAAATGTAGTTTACAAACAGAAAACAAAATGTAGAATTTAAGACATGCCTAAATTTCATTTTAAGAAAGTAAAAATAACTGCTAAAATGAAAGTTCACACATTGAAATAAATGCATTATAGGAAAAGATTAATCATAGTTTTCTCAACTATGATCTTCCTTGTGAATATATAAATAGTACATGTAAAACGTTTGTCAGAGGTGTGAAATTACTTTTCTACCAGCAAATAAAATGGAGAACTGGAAATTCACGTCCAGATTTCAATTATGAAAATAAATGGTAAAATGAAATTACAATCCTAAAAATAAATGTTTTTTTGAAAAATGTTTAAACATGGTTTCACATCTATGAAACAGCACATGTAAAATGTTTGTCAGAGGTTTTAAATGTACTTTTCTATAAGAAATGAAAATATAGATGCATAAATTCACTTCTGCATTTCAATTTTAAAAAGAATATTATAAATGTTAAAACGAAACCTCAAACATAAAAATACATGCTTTTTAGAGAAATGTTTAAACATGGTTTCACATCTATGAATTTTCATGTTTAAATATTAAGACCACTTTTAAAATGTTTAAAGAAGTTGTAAAATGTACTTTACAAGCAGAAAGCAAACCGTAGATAAAAAAAATCGCATTTAAATTTCAATGAAAAAACGTATAAATAACTGCTAATATCAAGCTGCAAACATTGAAATAAATGTTTTTAGCAAAAGTTTAAACAGTTTTCTCTGCTATGAAGTGTATTGTAAATAGTTTAACAGCACATGTAAAATATTTGTCAGAGGTTCTAAAAGTACTTTTCTAAAATAAAAGAAAATATAGATCCATAAAATCACTCCTGCATTTCAATTTTAAAAAGAATAACAGAAATGTTAAAAAGAAACTACAAACATAAAAAATACATACTTTTTTGAGAAATGTTTAAACTGTGTTTCACATATATGAATTTTTATGTTTCAGTATTAATAGCCTTTTTAAAATTTTAAACAAAGTTTAAAAATATAGTTTAAAACCAGAAAACAAAATGTAGAGAAAGAAATACGTGCTTAAATTTCATTTTAAAAAAGTAAAAATAACTGCTAAAATGAATGTTCACACATTGAAATAAATGCATTTTATGAAAAGATTAAACATAGTTTTCCCATCAATGAACTTCCTTGTGAATATATAAACAGTATATGTAAAACGTTTGTGAGAGATGGGAAAGTACTTTTCTACAATCAAATAAAATGTAGATCTGGAAATTTACATCCAGATTTCGACTTTAAAAAGCAAAATATAAATGGTAAAATGAAATAACAAACATAAAAATAAATGCTTTTTTGAGAAATGTTTAAACATGGTTTCACATCTATGAAACAGCACATGTAAAATATTTGTCAGAGGTTTTAAATGTACTTTTCTATAAGAAAGCGAAAATATAGATCCATAAATTCACTTCTGCATTTCAAATTAAAAAAGAATATCATAAATGTTGAAACGAAACCTCAAACATAAAAATACATGCTTTTTAGAGAAATGTTTAAACATTGTTTCACATCTATGAATTTTCATGTTTAAATATTAAGACCACTTGTAAAAAGTTTAAAGAAGTTGTATAATGTACTTTAAAGGCAGTAAGCAAACCGTAGGAAAAAAAATCGCCTTTAAATTTCAATGTCAAAACGTATAAATAACTGCTAATATCAAGCTGCAAACATTGAAATAAATGTTTTTAGCAAAAGTTTAAACAGTTTTCTCAGCTATGAAGTATATTGTCAATAGTTTCACAGCACATGTAAAATATTTGTCAGAGGTTTTAAAAGTACTTTTCTATAAGAAAAGAAAATAGAGGTCCATAAATTCACTTCTGCATTTTAATTTCAAAAAGTATAACATAAATGTTTAAAAAAGTACAAACATAAAAATATATGCTTTTTTGAGAAATTAAGCAAAGTTTAAAAATATAGTTCACAACGAGAAAATAAAATGTAGAGAAAGAAATACGTGCTTAAATTTCATTTTAAAAAAGTAGAAATAACTGCTGAAATGAATGTTCACATATTGAAATGAATGCATTTTAGGAAAAGATTAAACATAGCTTTCTCAACTATGAACTTCCTTGTGAATATATAAACAGTAAATGTAAAACGTTTGTGAGAGGTGATAAATTACTTTTCTAACAGCAAATAAAATGGAGAACTGGAAATTCAGGTCCATATTTAAATTATGAAAAGAAATGGTAAATTAAAATTACAAACCTAAAAATATATGCTTTTTTTGCGAAATGTTTAAACATGGTTTCACATCTATGAATTTTCATGTTTAAATATATAGACCACTTGTAAAAAGTTTAAAGTAGTTGTATAATTTACTTTACAAGCAGAAAGCAAACCTTAGATAAAGAAATTCACATTTAAATTTTAATGTCAAAACATATAAATAACTGCTAATATCAAGCTGCAAACATTGAAATAAATGTTTTTAGCAAAAGTTTAAACAGTTTTATCAGCTATGAAGTATATTGTAAATAGTTTAACAGCACATGTAAAATATTTGTCAGAGGTTTTTAAGGTACATTTCTACAAGAAAAGAAAATATGATCCATAAATTCCCTTCTGCATTTCAATTTTAAAAAGAATAACAGAAATGTTAAAATGAAACTACAAACATAAAAATACATGCTTTTTCGAGAAATGTTTAAACTTTTTTTCACATCTATGAATTTACATGTTTCAGTATTAGTAGCCTTTTTAAAATTTTAAGCAAATTATAAAAATGTAGTTTACAACCAAAAAACAAAATGTACAGAAAGAAATACGTGCTTTAATTCCATTTTAAAAAAGTAAAAATAACTGCTAAAATGAATGTTCATACGTTGAAATAAATGCATTTTAGGAAAAGACTAAACATAGTTTTCTCATCAATGAACTTCCTTGTGAATATATAAACAGTAAATGTAAAATGTTTGTGAAAGGTGTTAAATTAATTTTCTACCAGCAAATAAAATGGAGAACTGGAAATTCACGTCCAGATTTCAATTATGAAAATAAATGGTAAAATAAAATTACAATTCAAAAAATAAATGCTGTTTTGAGAAATGTTTAAACATGGTTTCACATCTATGAACCAGAACATGTAAAATGTTTGTCAGAGGTTTTAAATGCACTTTGCTATAAGAAACGAAAATATAGATCCATAAATTCACTTCTGAATTTCAATTTTAAAAAGAATATCATAAATGTTAAAACGAATCCTCAAACATAAAAATACATGCTTTTTAGAGAAATGCTTAAACATGGTTTCACATCTATGAATTTTCATGTTTAAATATTAAGACCACTTTTAAAATGTTTAAAGAAGTTGTAAAATGTACTTTACAAGCAGAAAGCAAACCGTAGATAAAAAAATAGCATTTAAATTTCAATGACAAAACATATAAATAACTGCTAATATCAAGCTGCAAACATTGAAATAAATGTTTTTAGCAAAAGTTTAAACAGTTTTCTCTGCTATGAAGTGTATTGTAAATAGTTTAACAGCACATGTAAAATATTTGTCAGAGGTTCTAAAAGTACTTTTCTAAAAGAAAAGAAAATATAGATCCATAAATTCACTCCTGCATTTCAATTTTAAAAAGAATAACAGAAATGTTAAAAAGAAACTACAAACATAAAAAATACATACTTTTTTTGAGAAATGTTTAAACTGTGTTTCACATCTATGAATTTTTATGTTTCAGTATTAATAGCCTTTTTAAAATTTTAAACAAAGTTTAAAAATATAGTTTAAAACCAGAAAACAAAATGTAGAGAAAGAAATACGTGCTTAAATTTCATTTTAAAAAAGTAAAAATAACTGCTAAAATGAATGTTCACACATTGAAATAAATGCATTTTAGGAAAAGATTAAACATAGTTTTCTCATCAATGAACTTCCTTGTGAATATATAAACAGTAAATGTAAAATGTTTGTGAAAGGTGTTAAATTAATTTTCTACCAGCAAATAAAATGGAGAACTGGAAATTCACGTCCAGATTTCAATTATGAAAATAAATGGTAAAATAAAATTACAATTCAAAAAATAAATGCTGTTTTGAGAAATGTTTAAACATGGTTTCACATCTATGAACCAGAACATGTAAAATGTTTGTCAGAGGTTTTAAATGCACTTTGCTATAAGAAACGAAAATATAGATCCATAAATTCACTTCTGAATTTCAATTTTAAAAAGAATATCATAAATGTTAAAACGAAACCTCAAACATAAAAATACATGCTTTTTAGAGAAATGCTTAAACATGGTTTCACATCTATGAATTTTCATGTTTAAATATTAAGACCACTTTTAAAATGTTTAAAGAAGTTGTAAAATGTACTTTACAAGCAGAAAGCAAACCGTAGATAAAAAAATAGCATTTAAATTTCAATGACAAAACATATAAATAACTGCTAATATCAAGCTGCAAACATTGAAATAAATGTTTTTAGCAAAAGTTTAAACAGTTTTCTCTGCTATGAAGTGTATTGTAAATAGTTTAACAGCACATGTAAAATATTTGTCAGAGGTTCTAAAAGTACTTTTCTAAAAGAAAAGAAAATATAGATCCATAAATTCACTCCTGCATTTCAATTTTAAAAAGAATAACAGAAATGTTAAAAAGAAAGTAGAAACATAAAAAATACATGCTATTTTGAGAAATTTTAAACTGTGTTTGACATCTATGAATTTTTATGTATCAGTATTAATAGCCTTTTTAAAATTTTAAGCAAAGTGTAAAAATATAGTTTACAAACAGAAAACAAAATGTAGAATTTAAGACATGCCTAAATTTCATTTTAAGAAAGTAAAAATAACTGCTAAAATGAAAGTTCACACATTGAAATAAATGCATTATAGGAAAAGATTAATCATAGTTTTCTCAACTATGATCTTCCTTGTGAATATATAAATAGTACATGTAAAACGTTTGTCAGAGGTGTGAAATTACTTTTCTACCAGCAAATAAAATGGAGAACTGGAAATTCACGTCCAGATTTCAATTATGAAAATAAATGGTAAAATGAAATTACAATCCTAAAAATAAATGTTTTTTTGAAAAATGTTTAAACATGGTTTCACATCTATGAAACAGCACATGTAAAATGTTTGTCAGAGGTTTTAAATGTACTTTTCTATAAGAAATGAAAATATAGATGCATAAATTCACTTCTGCATTTCAATTTTAAAAAGAATATTATAAATGTTAAAACGAAACCTCAAACATAAAAATACATGCTTTTTAGAGAAATGTTTAAACATGGTTTCACATCTATGAATTTTCATGTTTAAATATTAAGACCACTTTTAAAATGTTTAAAGAAGTTGTAAAATGTACTTTACAAGCAGAAAGCAAACCGTAGATAAAAAAAATCGCATTTAAATTTCAATGAAAAAACGTATAAATAACTGCTAATATCAAGCTGCAAACATTGAAATAAATGTTTTTAGCAAAAGTTTAAACAGTTTTCTCTGCTATGAAGTGTATTGTAAATAGTTTAACAGCACATGTAAAATATTTGTCAGAGGTTCTAAAAGTACTTTTCTAAAATAAAAGAAAATATAGATCCATAAAATCACTCCTGCATTTCAATTTTAAAAAGAATAACAGAAATGTTAAAAAGAAACTACAAACATAAAAAATACATACTTTTTTGAGAAATGTTTAAACTGTGTTTCACATATATGAATTTTTATGTTTCAGTATTAATAGCCTTTTTAAAATTTTAAACAAAGTTTAAAAATATAGTTTAAAACCAGAAAACAAAATGTAGAGAAAGAAATACGTGCTTAAATTTCATTTTAAAAAAGTAAAAATAACTGCTAAAATGAATGTTCACACATTGAAATAAATGCATTTTATGAAAAGATTAAACATAGTTTTCCCATCAATGAACTTCCTTGTGAATATATAAACAGTATATGTAAAACGTTTGTGAGAGATGGGAAAGTACTTTTCTACAATCAAATAAAATGTAGATCTGGAAATTTACATCCAGATTTCGACTTTAAAAAGCAAAATATAAATGGTAAAATGAAATAACAAACATAAAAATAAATGCTTTTTTGAGAAATGTTTAAACATGGTTTCACATCTATGAAACAGCACATGTAAAATATTTGTCAGAGGTTTTAAATGTACTTTTCTATAAGAAAGCGAAAATATAGATCCATAAATTCACTTCTGCATTTCAAATTAAAAAAGAATATCATAAATGTTGAAACGAAACCTCAAACATAAAAATACATGCTTTTTAGAGAAATGTTTAAACATTGTTTCACATCTATGAATTTTCATGTTTAAATATTAAGACCACTTGTAAAAAGTTTAAAGAAGTTGTATAATGTACTTTAAAGGCAGTAAGCAAACCGTAGGAAAAAAAATCGCCTTTAAATTTCAATGTCAAAACGTATAAATAACTGCTAATATCAAGCTGCAAACATTGAAATAAATGTTTTTAGCAAAAGTTTAAACAGTTTTCTCAGCTATGAAGTATATTGTCAATAGTTTCACAGCACATGTAAAATATTTGTCAGAGGTTTTAAAAGTACTTTTCTATAAGAAAAGAAAATAGAGGTCCATAAATTCACTTCTGCATTTTAATTTCAAAAAGTATAACATAAATGTTTAAAAAAGTACAAACATAAAAATATATGCTTTTTTGAGAAATTAAGCAAAGTTTAAAAATATAGTTCACAACGAGAAAATAAAATGTAGAGAAAGAAATACGTGCTTAAATTTCATTTTAAAAAAGTAGAAATAACTGCTGAAATGAATGTTCACATATTGAAATGAATGCATTTTAGGAAAAGATTAAACATAGCTTTCTCAACTATGAACTTCCTTGTGAATATATAAACAGTAAATGTAAAACGTTTGTGAGAGGTGATAAATTACTTTTCTAACAGCAAATAAAATGGAGAACTGGAAATTCAGGTCCATATTTAAATTATGAAAAGAAATGGTAAATTAAAATTACAAACCTAAAAATATATGCTTTTTTTGCGAAATGTTTAAACATGGTTTCACATCTATGAATTTTCATGTTTAAATATATAGACCACTTGTAAAAAGTTTAAAGTAGTTGTATAATTTACTTTACAAGCAGAAAGCAAACCTTAGATAAAGAAATTCACATTTAAATTTTAATGTCAAAACATATAAATAACTGCTAATATCAAGCTGCAAACATTGAAATAAATGTTTTTAGCAAAAGTTTAAACAGTTTTATCAGCTATGAAGTATATTGTAAATAGTTTAACAGCACATGTAAAATATTTGTCAGAGGTTTTTAAGGTACATTTCTACAAGAAAAGAAAATATGATCCATAAATTCCCTTCTGCATTTCAATTTTAAAAAGAATAACAGAAATGTTAAAATGAAACTACAAACATAAAAATACATGCTTTTTCGAGAAATGTTTAAACTTTTTTTCACATCTATGAATTTACATGTTTCAGTATTAGTAGCCTTTTTAAAATTTTAAGCAAATTATAAAAATGTAGTTTACAACCAAAAAACAAAATGTACAGAAAGAAATACGTGCTTTAATTCCATTTTAAAAAAGTAAAAATAACTGCTAAAATGAATGTTCATACGTTGAAATAAATGCATTTTAGGAAAAGACTAAACATAGTTTTCTCATCAATGAACTTCCTTGTGAATATATAAACAGTAAATGTAAAATGTTTGTGAAAGGTGTTAAATTAATTTTCTACCAGCAAATAAAATGGAGAACTGGAAATTCACGTCCAGATTTCAATTATGAAAATAAATGGTAAAATAAAATTACAATTCAAAAAATAAATGCTGTTTTGAGAAATGTTTAAACATGGTTTCACATCTATGAACCAGAACATGTAAAATGTTTGTCAGAGGTTTTAAATGCACTTTGCTATAAGAAACGAAAATATAGATCCATAAATTCACTTCTGAATTTCAATTTTAAAAAGAATATCATAAATGTTAAAACGAATCCTCAAACATAAAAATACATGCTTTTTAGAGAAATGCTTAAACATGGTTTCACATCTATGAATTTTCATGTTTAAATATTAAGACCACTTTTAAAATGTTTAAAGAAGTTGTAAAATGTACTTTACAAGCAGAAAGCAAACCGTAGATAAAAAAATAGCATTTAAATTTCAATGACAAAACATATAAATAACTGCTAATATCAAGCTGCAAACATTGAAATAAATGTTTTTAGCAAAAGTTTAAACAGTTTTCTCTGCTATGAAGTGTATTGTAAATAGTTTAACAGCACATGTAAAATATTTGTCAGAGGTTCTAAAAGTACTTTTCTAAAAGAAAAGAAAATATAGATCCATAAATTCACTCCTGCATTTCAATTTTAAAAAGAATAACAGAAATGTTAAAAAGAAACTACAAACATAAAAAATACATACTTTTTTTGAGAAATGTTTAAACTGTGTTTCACATCTATGAATTTTTATGTTTCAGTATTAATAGCCTTTTTAAAATTTTAAACAAAGTTTAAAAATATAGTTTAAAACCAGAAAACAAAATGTAGAGAAAGAAATACGTGCTTAAATTTCATTTTAAAAAAGTAAAAATAACTGCTAAAATGAATGTTCACACATTGAAATAAATGCATTTTAGGAAAAGATTAAACATAGTTTTCTCATCAATGAACTTCCTTGTGAATATATAAACAGTAAATGTAAAATGTTTGTGAAAGGTGTTAAATTAATTTTCTACCAGCAAATAAAATGGAGAACTGGAAATTCACGTCCAGATTTCAATTATGAAAATAAATGGTAAAATAAAATTACAATTCAAAAAATAAATGCTGTTTTGAGAAATGTTTAAACATGGTTTCACATCTATGAACCAGAACATGTAAAATGTTTGTCAGAGGTTTTAAATGCACTTTGCTATAAGAAACGAAAATATAGATCCATAAATTCACTTCTGAATTTCAATTTTAAAAAGAATATCATAAATGTTAAAACGAAACCTCAAACATAAAAATACATGCTTTTTAGAGAAATGCTTAAACATGGTTTCACATCTATGAATTTTCATGTTTAAATATTAAGACCACTTTTAAAATGTTTAAAGAAGTTGTAAAATGTACTTTACAAGCAGAAAGCAAACCGTAGATAAAAAAATAGCATTTAAATTTCAATGACAAAACATATAAATAACTGCTAATATCAAGCTGCAAACATTGAAATAAATGTTTTTAGCAAAAGTTTAAACAGTTTTCTCTGCTATGAAGTGTATTGTAAATAGTTTAACAGCACATGTAAAATATTTGTCAGAGGTTCTAAAAGTACTTTTCTAAAAGAAAAGAAAATATAGATCCATAAATTCACTCCTGCATTTCAATTTTAAAAAGAATAACAGAAATGTTAAAAAGAAAGTAGAAACATAAAAAATACATGCTATTTTGAGAAATTTTAAACTGTGTTTGACATCTATGAATTTTTATGTATCAGTATTAATAGCCTTTTTAAAATTTTAAGCAAAGTGTAAAAATATAGTTTAAAACCAGAAAACAAAATGTAGAGAAAGAAATACGTGCTTAAATTTCATTTTAAAAAAGTAAAAATAACTGCTAAAATGAATGTTCACACATTGAAATAAATGCATTTTAGGACAAGATTAAACACAGTTTTCTCATCTGTGAACTTCCTTGTCAATATATAAACAGTACATGTAAAACGTTTGAGAGATGTTGAAAAGTACTTTTCTACAAGTAAATAAAATGTAGATCTGGAAATTCACATCCAGATTTCAATTTTAAAAAGCAAAATATAACTGGTAAAGTGAAATAACAAACATAAAAATGAATGCTTTTTTTTAGAAATTTTTAAACATGGTTTCACATCTATGAAACAGCACATGTAAAATGTTTGTCAGATGATTTAAAAGTACTTTTCTACAAGAAAAATATATAGATCCATAAATTCACTTCTGCATTTCAATTTTAAAAAGAATATCATAAATGATAAAATGAAACCTCAAACATAAAAATACATGCTTTTTTAAGAAATTAAGCAAAGTTTAAAAATATAGTTTAAAACCAGAAAACAAAATGTAGAGAAAGAAATACGTGCTTAAATTTCATTTTAAAAAACTAAATATAACTGCTCAAATGAATGTTCACACATTGAAATAAATGCATTTTATGAAAAGATTAAACATAGTTTTCTCATCAATGAACTTCCTTGTGAATATATAAACAGTATATGTAAAACGTTTGTGAGAGTTGGAAAAATACTTTGCTACAATCAAATAAAATGTAGATCTGGAAATTTACATCCAGATTTCGACTTTAAAAAGCAAAATATAAATGTTAAAACGAAACCTCAAACATAAAAATACATGCTTTTTAGAGAAATGTTTAAACATGGTTTTACATCTATCAAACAGCACGTGTAAAATGTTTGTCAGAGTTTTCAAAAGAACTTTTCTACAAGAAAAGAAAATATAGATCCATAAATTCACTTCTCCATTTCAATTTTAAAAAGAAAATCATAAATGTTAAAACGAAACCTCAAACATAAAAATACATGCTTTTTAGAGAAATGTTTAATCATTGTTTCACATCTATGAATTTTCATGTTTAAATATTAAGACCACTTGTAAAAAGTTTAAAGAAGTTGTATAATTTACTTTACAAGCAGAAAGCAAACCTTAGATAAAGAAATTCACATTTAAATTTCAATGTCAAAACATATAAATAACTGCTAATATCAAGCTGCAAACATTGAAATAAATGTTTTTAGCAAAAGTTAAAACAGTTTTATCAGCTATGAAGTATATTGTAAATAGTTTAACAGCACATGTAAAATATTTGTCAGAGGTTTATAAGTACTTTTCTATAAGAAAATAAAATATAGGTCCATAAATTCACTTCTGCATTTTAATTTTAAAAAGAATAACAGAAATGTTAAAAAGAAAGTAGAAACATAAAAAATACATGCTATTTTGAGAAATTTTAATCTGTGTTTGACATCTATGAATTTTTATGTTTCAGTATTAATAGCCTTTTTAAAATTTTAAGCAAAGTTTAAAAATATAGTTTAAAACCAGAAAACAAAATGTAGAGAAAGAAATACGTGCTTAAATTTCATTTTAAAAAAGTAAAAATAACTGCTAAAATGAATGTTCACACATTGAAATAAATGCATTTTAGGACAAGATTAAACACAGTTTTCTCATCTGTGAACTTCCTTGTCAATATATAAACAGAACATGTAAAACGTTTGAGAGATGTTGAAAAGTACTTTTCTACAAGTAAATAAAATGTAGATCTGGAAATTCACATCCAGATTTCAATTTTAAAAAGCAAAATATAACTGGTAAAGTGAAATAACAAACATAAAAATGAATGCTTTTTTTTAGAAATTTTTAAACATGGTTTCACATCTATGAAACAGCACATGTAAAATGTTTGTCAGATGATTTAAAAGTACTTTTCTACAAGAAAAATATATAGATCCATAAATTCACTTCTGCATTTCAATTTTAAAAAGAATATCATAAATGATAAAATGAAACCTCAAACATAAAAATACATGCTTGTTTAAGAAATTAAGCAAAGTTTAAAAATATAGTTTAAAACCAGAAAACAAAATGTAGAGAAAGAAATACGTGCTTAAATTTCATTTTAAAAAACTAAATATAACTGCTCAAATGAATGTTCACACATTGAAATAAATGCATTTTATGAAAAGATTAAACATAGTTTTCTCATCAATGAACTTCCTTGTGAATATATAAACAGTATATGTAAAACGTTTGTGAGAGGTGGAAAAATACTTTGCTACAATCAAATAAAATGTAGATCTGGAAATTTACATCCAGATTTCGACTTTAAAAAGCAAAATATAAATGTTAAAACGAAACCTCAAACATAAAAATACATGCTTTTTAGAGAAATGTTTAAACATGGTTTTACATCTATCAAACAGCACGTGTAAAATGTTTGTCAGAGTTTTCAAAAGAACTTTTCTACAAGAAAAGAAAATATAGATCCATAAATTCACTTCTCCATTTCAATTTTAAAAAGAAAATCATAAATGTTAAAACGAAACCTCAAACATAAAAATACATGCTTTTTAGAGAAATGTTTAATCATTGTTTCACATCTATGAATTTTCATGTTTAAATATTAAGACCACTTGTAAAAAGTTTAAAGAAGTTGTATAATTTACTTTACAAGCAGAAAGCAAACCTTAGATAAAGAAATTCACGTTTAAATTTCAATGTCAAAACATATAAATAACTGCTAATATCAAGCTGCAAACATTGAAATAAATGTTTTTAGCAAAAGTTTAAACAGTTTTATCAGCTATGAAGTATATTGTAAATAGTTTAACAGCACATGTAAAATATTTGTCAGAGGTTTATAAGTACTTTTCTATAAGAAAATAAAATATAGGTCCATAAATTCACTTCTGCATTTTAATTTTAAAAAGAATAACAGAAATGTTAAAAAGAAAGTAGAAACATAAAAAATACATGCTATTTTGAGAAATTTTAAACTGTGTTTGAAATCTATGAATTTTTATGTTTCAGTATTAATAGCCTATTTAAAATTTTAAGCAAAGTTTAAAAATATAGTTTAAAACCAGAAAACAAAATGTAGAGAAAGAAATTTCATTTTAAAAAACTAAATATAACTGCTCAAATGAATGTTCACACATTGAAATAAATGCATTTTATGAAAAGATTAAACATAGTTTTCTCATCAATGAACTTCCTTGTGAATATATAAACAGTATATGTAAAACGTTTGTGAGAGGTGGAAAAGTACTTTTCTACAATCAAATAAAATGTAGTTCTGGAAATTTACATCCAGATTTCGACTTTAAAAAGCAAAATTTAAATGGTAAAATGAAATAACAAACATAGAATTAAATGTTTTTTTGAGAAATGTTTAAACATGGTTTCACATCTATGAAACAGCACATGTAAAATGTTTGTCAGAGGTTTTAAATGTACTTTTCTATAAGAAAGCGAAAATATAGATCCATAAATTCACTTCTGCATTTCAAATTAAAAAAGAATATCATAAATGTTGAAACGAAACCTCAAACATAAAAATACATGCTTTTTAGAGAAATGTTTAAACATTGTTTCACATCTATGAATTTTCATGTTTAAATATTAAGACCACTTGTAAAAAGTTTAAAGAAGTTGTATAATGTACTTTACAGGCAGTAAGCAAACCGTAGAAAAAAAAATCACCTTTAAATTTCAATGTCAAAACGTATAAATAACTGCTAATATCAAGCTGCAAACATTGAAATAAATGTTTTTAGCAAAAGTTTAAACAGTTTTCTCAGCTATGAAGTATATTGTAAATAGTTTCACAGCACATGTAAAATATTTGTCAGAGGTTTTAAAAGTACTTTTCTACAAGAATAGAATATTTAGCTCCATAAATGCACTTTTGCATTTCAATTTTAAAAAGAATAACAGAAATGTTAAAATGAAACTACAAACATAAAAATATATGCTTTTTTGAGAAATTAAGCAAAGTTTAAAAATATAGTTTAAAACCAGAAAACAAAATGTAGAGAAAGAAATACGTGCTTAAATTTCATTTTAAAAAAGTAAAAATAACTGCTAAAATGAATGTTCACACATTGAAATAAATGCATTTTAGGAAAAGATTAAACACAGTTTTCTCATCTATGAACTTCCTTGTGAATATATAAACAGTACATGTAAAACGTTTGAGAGAGGTTGAAAATTACTTTTCCACAAGCAAATAAAATGTAGATCTGGAAATTAACATCCAGATTTCAATTTTAAAAAGCAAAATATAACTGGTAAAATGAAATAACAAACATAAAAATGAATGCTTTTTTTTAGAAATTTTTAAACATGGTTTCACATCTATGAAACAGCACATGTAAAATGTTTGTCAGATGATTTAAAAGTACTTTTCTACAAGAAAAAATATATAGATCCATAAATTCACTTCTGCATTTCAATTTTAAAAAGAATATCATAAATGATAAAATGAAACCTCAAACATAAAAATACATGCTTTTTTAAGAAATTAAGCAAAGTTTAAAAATATAGTTTAAAACCAGAAAACAAAATGTAGAGAAAGAAATACGTGCTTAAATTTCATTTTAAAAAACTAAATATAACTGCTCAAATGAATGTTCACACATTGAAATAAATGCATTTTATGAAAAGATTAAACATAGTTTTCTCATCAATGAACTTCCTTGTGAATATATAAACAGTATATGTAAAACGTTTGTGAGAGGTGGGAAAATACTTTGCTACAATCAAATAAAATGTAGATCTGGAAATTTACATCCAGATTTCGACTTTAAAAAGCAAAATATAAATGTTAAAACGAAACCTCAAACATAAAAATACATGCTTTTTAGAGAAATGTTTAAACATGGTTTTACATCTATCAAACAGCACGTGTAAAATGTTTGTCAGAGTTTTCAAAAGAACTTTTCTACAAGAAAAGAAAATATAGATCCATAAATTCACTTCTCCATTTCAATTTTAAAAAGAAAATCATAAATGTTAAAACGAAACCTCAAACATAAAAATACATGCTTTTTAGAGAAATGTTTAATCATTGGTTCACATCTATGAATTTTCATGTTTAAATATTGACCACTTGTAAAAAGTTTATAAAGTTGTATAATTTACTTTACAAGCAGGAAGCAAACCTTAGATAAAGAAATTCACATTTAAATTTCAATGTCAAAACATATAAATAACTGCTAATATCAAGCTGCAAACATTGAAATAAATGTTTTTAGCAAAAGTTTAAACAGTTTTATCAGCTATGAAGTATATTGTAAATAGTTTAACAGCACATGTAGAATATTTGTCAGAGGTTTTAAAAGTACTTTTCCATAAGAAAAGAAAATATAGGTCCATAGATTCACTTCTGCATTTTAATTTTAAAAAGAATAACAGAAATGTTAAAAAGAAAGTACAAACATAAAAAATACATGCTATTTTGAGAAATTTTAAACTGTGTTTGACATCTATGAATTTTTATGTATCAGTATTAATAGCCTTTTTAAAATTTTAAGCAAAGTTTAAAAATATAGTTTAAAACCAGAAAACAAAATGTAGAGAAAGAAATACGTGCTTAAATTTCATTTTAAAAAACTAAATATAACTGCTCAAATGAATGTTCACACATTGAAATAAATGCATTTTATGAAAAGATTAAACATAGTTTTCTCATCAATGAACTTCCTTGTGAATATATAAACAGTATATGTAAAACGTTTGTCAGAGGTGGAAAAATACTTTGCTACAATCAAATAAAATGTAGATCTGGAAATTTACATCCAGATTTCGACTTTAAAAAGCAAAATATAAATGGTAAAATGAAAAAACAAACATAAAAATAAATGCTTTTTTGTGAAATGTTTAAACATGATTTTACATCTATCAAACAGCACGTGTAAAATGTTTGTCAGAGTTTTCAAAAGAACTTTTCTACAAGAAAAGAAAATATAGATCCATAAATTCACTTCTCCATTTCAATTTTAAAAAGAAAATCATAAATGTTAAAACGAAACCTCAAACATAAAAATACATGCTTTTTAGAGAAATGTTTAATCATTGTTTCACATCTATGAATTTTCATGTTTAAATATTAAGACCACTTGTAAAAAGTTTAAAGAAGATGTATAATTTACTTTACAAGCAGAAAGCAAACCTTAGATAAAGAAATTCACGTTTAAATTTCAATGTCAAAACATATAAATAACTGCTAATATCAAGCTGCAAACATTGAAATAAATGTTTTTAGCAAAAGTTTAAACAGTTTTATCAGCTATGAAGTATATTGTAAATAGTTTAACAGCACATGTAAAATATTTGTCAGAGGTTTATAAGTACTTTTCTATAAGAAAATAAAATATAGGTCCATAAATTCACTTCTGCATTTTAATTTTAAAAAGAATAACAGAAATGTTAAAAAGAAAGTACAAACATAAAAAATACATGCTATTTTGAGAAATTTTAAACTGTGTTTGACATCTATGAATTTTTATGTTTCAGTATTAATAGCCTTTTTAAAATTTTAAGCAAAGTTTAAAAATATAGTTTAAAACCAGAAAACAAAATGTAGAGAAAGAAATACGTGCTTAAATTTCATTTTAAAAAACTAAATATAACTGCTCAAATGAATGTTCACACATTGAAATAAATGCATTTTATGAAAAGGTTAAACATAGTTTTCTCATCAATGAACTTCCTTGTGAATATATAAACAGAATATGTAAAACGTTTGTGAGAGGTGGAAAAGTACTTTTCTACAATCAAATAAAATGTAGTTCTGGAAATTTACATCCAGATTTCGACTTTAAAAAGCAAAATATAAATGGTAAAATGAAATAACAAACATAGAATTAAATGTTTTTTTGAGAAATGTTTAAACATGGTTTCACATCTATGAAACAGCACATGTAAAATGTTTGTCAGAGGTTTTAAATGTACTTTTCTATAAGAAAGCGAAAATATAGATCCATAAATTCACTTCTGCATTTCAAATTAAAAAAGAATATCATAAATGTTGAAACGAAACCTCAAACATAAAAATACATGCTTTTTAGAGAAATGTTTAAACATTGTTTCACATCTATGAATTTTCATGTTTAAATATTAAGACCACTTGTAAAAAGTTTAAAGAAGTTGTATAATGTACTTTACAGGCAGTAAGCAAACCGTAGAAAAAAAAATCACCTTTAAATTTCAATGTCAAAACGTATAAATAACTGCTAATATCAAGCTGCAAACATTGAAATAAATGTTTTTAGCAAAAGTTTAAACAGTTTTCTCAGCTATGAAGTATATTGTAAATAGTTTCACAGCACATGTAAAATATTTGTCAGAGGTTTTAAAAGTACTTTTCTACAAGAATAGAATATATAGCTCCATAAATGCACTTTTGCATTTCAATTTTAAAAAGAATAACAGAAATGTTAAAATGAAACTACAAACATAAAAATATATGCTTTTTTGAGAAATTAAGCAAAGTTTAAAAATATAGTTTAAAACCAGAAAACAAAATGTAGAGAAAGAAATACGTGCTTAAATTTCATTTTAAAAAAGTAAAAATAACTTCTAAAATGAATGTTCACACATTGAAATAAATGCATTTTAGGAAAAGATTAAACACAGTTTTCTCATCTGTGAAATTCCTTGTGAATATATAAACAGTACATGTAAAACGTTTGAGAGAGGTTGAAAATTACTTTTCTACAAGCAAATAAAATGTAGATCTGGAAATTAACATCCAGATTTCAATTTTAAAAAGCAAAATATAACTGGTAAAATGAAATAACAAACATAAAAATGAATGCTTTTTTTTAGAAATTTTTAAACATGGTTTCACATCTATGAAACAGCACATGTAAAATGTTTGTCAGATGATTTAAAAGTACTTTTCTACAAGAAAAAATATATAGATCCATAAATTCACTTCTGCATTTCAATTTTAAAAAGAATATCATGAATGATAAAATGAAACCTCAAACATAAAAATACATGCTTTTTTAAGAAATTAAGCAAAGTTTAAAAATATAGTTTAAAACCAGAAAACAAAATGTAGAGAAAGAAATACGTGCTTAAATTTCATTTTAAAAAAGTAAAAATAACTGCTGAAATGAACGTTCACACATTGAAATAAATGCATTTTGTGAAAAGATTAAACATAATTTTCTCATCAATGAACTTCCTTGTGAATATATAAACAGTACATGTAAAACGTTTGAGAGAGGTAGAAAAGTACTTTTCCACAAGCAAATAAAATGTAGATCTGGAAATTTACATCCAGATTTCAATTTTAAAAAGCAAAATATAAATGGTAAAATGAAATAACAAACATAAAAATGAATGCTTTTTTGAGAAATGTTTAAACATGATTTTACATCTATCAAACAGCACGTGTAAAATGTTTGTCAGAGTTTTCAAAAGAACTTTTCTACAAGAAAAGAAAATATAGATCCATAAATTCACTTCTCCATTTCAATTTTAAAAAGAATATCATAAATGTTAAAATGAAACCTCAACCATAAAAAACATGCTTTTTAGAGAAATGTTTAATCATTGTTTCACATCTATGAATTTTCATGTTTAGATATTAAGACCACTTGTAAAAAGTTTAAAGAAGTTGTATAATTTACTTTACAAGCAGAAAGCAAACCTTAGATAAAGAAATTCATATTTAAATTTCAATGTCAAAACATATAAATAACTGCTAATATCAAGCTGCAAACATTGAAATAAATGTTTTTAGCAAAAGTTTAAACAGTTTAATCAGCTATGAAGTATATTGTAAATAGTTTAACAGCACATGTAGAATATTTGTCAGAGGTTTTAAAAGTACTTTTCCATAAGAAAAGAAAATATAGGTCCATAGATTCACTTCTGCATTTTAATTTTAAAAAGAATAACAGAAATGTTAAAAAGAAAGTAGAAACATAAAAAATACATGCTATTTTGAGAAATTTTAATCTGTGTTTGACATCTATGAATTTTTATGTTTCAGTATTAATAGCCTTTTTAAAATTTTAAGCAAAGTTTAAAAATATAGTTTAAAACCAGAAAATAAAATGTAGAGAAAGAAATACGTGCTTAAATTTCATTTTAAAAAAGTAAAAATAACTGCTAAAATGAATGTTCACACATTGAAATAAATGCATTTTAGGACAAGATTAAACACAGTTTTCTCATCTGTGAACTTCCTTGTCAATATATAAACAGAACATGTAAAACGTTTGAGAGATGTTGAAAAGTACTTTTCTACAAGTAAATAAAATGTAGATCTGGAAATTCACATCCAGATTTCAATTTTAAAAAGCAAAATATAACTGGTAAAGTGAAATAACAAACATAAAAATGAATGCTTTTTTTTAGAAATTTTTAAACATGGTTTCACATCTATGAAACAGCACATGTAAAATGTTTGTCAGATGATTTAAAAGTACTTTTCTACAAGAAAAATATATAGATCCATAAATTCACTTCTGCATTTCAATTTTAAAAAGAATATCATAAATGATAAAATGAAACCTCAAACATAAAAATACATGCTTTTTTAAGAAATTAAGCAAAGTTTAAAAATATAGTTTAAAACCAGAAAACAAAATGTAGAGAAAGAAATACGTGCTTAAATTTCATTTTAAAAAACTAAATATAACTGCTCAAATGAATGTTCACACATTGAAATAAATGTATTTTATGAAAAGATTAAACATAGTTTTCTCATCAATGAACTTCCTTGTGAATATATAAACAGTATATGTAAAACGTTTGTGAGAGGTGGAAAAATACTTTGCTACAATCAAATAAAATGTAGATCTGGAAATTTACATCCAGATTTCGACTTTAAAAAGCAAAATATAAATGTTAAAACGAAACCTCAAACATAAAAATACATGCTTTTTAGAGAAATGTTTAAACATGGTTTTACATCTATCAAACAGCACGTGTAAAATGTTTGTCAGAGTTTTCAAAAGAACTTTTCTACAAGAAAAGAAAATATAGATCCATAAATTCACTTCTCCATTTCAATTTTAAAAAGAAAATCATAAATGTTAAAACGAAACCTCAAACATAAAAATACATGCTTTTTAGAGAAATGTTTAATCATTGTTTCACATCTATGAATTTTCATGTTTAAATATTAAGACCACTTGTAAAAAGTTTAAAGAAGTTGTATAATTTACTTTACAAGCAGAAAGCAAACCTTAGATAAAGAAATTCACGTTTAAATTTCAATGTCAAAACATATAAATAACTGCTAATATCAAGCTGCAAACATTGAAATAAATGTTTTTAGCAAAAGTTTAAACAGTTTTATCAGCTATGAAGTATATTGTAAATAGTTTAACAGCACATGTAAAATATTTGTCAGAGGTTTATAAGTACTTTTCTATAAGAAAATAAAATATAGGTCCATAAATTCACTTCTGCATTTTAATTTTAAAAAGAATAACAGAAATGTTAAAAAGAAAGTAGAAACATAAAAAATACATGCTATTTTGAGAAATTTTAAACTGTGTTTGAAATCTATGAATTTTTATGTTTCAGTATTAATAGCCTTTTTAAAATTTTAAGCAAAGTTTAAAAATATAGTTTAAAACCAGAAAACAAAATGTAGAGAAAGAAATACGTGCTTAAATTTCATTTTAAAAAACTAAATATAACTGCTCAAATGAATGTTCACACATTGAAATAAATGCATTTTATGAAAAGATTAAACATAGTTTTCTCATCAATGAACTTCCTTGTGAATATATAAACAGTATATGTAAAACGTTTGTGAGAGGTGGAAAAGTACTTTTCTACAATCAAATAAAATGTAGTTCTGGAAATTTACATCCAGATTTCGACTTTAAAAAGCAAAATTTAAATGGTAAAATGAAATAACAAACATAGAATTAAATGTTTTTTTGAGAAATGTTTAAACATGGTTTCACATCTATGAAACAGCACATGTAAAATGTTTGTCAGAGGTTTTAAATGTACTTTTCTATAAGAAAGCGAAAATATAGATCCATAAATTCACTTCTGCATTTCAAATTAAAAAAGAATATCATAAATGTTGAAACGAAACCTCAAACATAAAAATACATGCTTTTTAGAGAAATGTTTAAACATTGTTTCACATCTATGAATTTTCATGTTTAAATATTAAGACCACTTGTAAAAAGTTTAAAGAAGTTGTATAATGTACTTTACAGGCAGTAAGCAAACCGTAGAAAAAAAAAATCACCTTTAAATTTCAATGTCAAAACGTATAAATAACTGCTAATATCAAGCTGCAAACATTGAAATAAATGTTTTTAGCAAAAGTTTAAACAGTTTTCTCAGCTATGAAGTATATTGTAAATAGTTTCACAGCACATGTAAAATATTTGTCAGAGGTTTTAAAAGTACTTTTCTACAAGAATAGAATATATAGCTCCATAAATGCACTTTTGCATTTCAATTTTAAAAAGAATAACAGAAATGTTAAAATGAAACTACAAACATAAAAATATATGCTTTTTTGAGAAATTAAGCAAAGTTTAAAAATATAGTTTAAAACCAGAAAACAAAATGTAGAGAAAGAAATACGTGCTTAAATTTCATTTTAAAAAAGTAAAAATAACTTCTAAAATGAATGTTCACACATTGAAATAAATGCATTTTAGGAAAAGATTAAACACAGTTTTCTCATCTGTGAAATTCCTTGTGAATATATAAACAGTACATGTAAAACGTTTGAGAGAGGTTGAAAATTACTTTTCTACAAGCAAATAAAATGTAGATCTGGAAATTAACATCCAGATTTCAATTTTAAAAAGCAAAATATAACTGGTAAAATGAAATAACAAACATAAAAATGAATGCTTTTTTTTAGAAATTTTTAAACATGGTTTCACATCTATGAAACAGCACATGTAAAATGTTTGTCAGATGATTTAAAAGTACTTTTCTACAAGAAAAAATATATAGATCCATAAATTCACTTCTGCATTTCAATTTTAAAAAGAATATCATGAATGATAAAATGAAACCTCAAACATAAAAATACATGCTTTTTTAAGAAATTAAGCAAAGTTTAAAAATATAGTTTAAAACCAGAAAACAAAATGTAGAGAAAGAAATACGTGCTTAAATTTCATTTTAAAAAAGTAAAAATAACTGCTGAAATGAACGTTCACACATTGAAATAAATGCATTTTGTGAAAAGATTAAACATAATTTTCTCATCAATGAACTTCCTTGTGAATATATAAACAGTACATGTAAAACGTTTGAGAGAGGTAGAAAAGTACTTTTCCACAAGCAAATAAAATGTAGATCTGGAAATTTACATCCAGATTTCAATTTTAAAAAGCAAAATATAAATGGTAAAATGAAATAACAAACATAAAAATGAATGCTTTTTTGAGAAATGTTTAAACATGATTTTACATCTATCAAACAGCACGTGTAAAATGTTTGTCAGAGTTTTCAAAAGAACTTTTCTACAAGAAAAGAAAATATAGATCCATAAATTCACTTCTCCATTTCAATTTTAAAAAGAATATCATAAATGTTAAAATGAAACCTCAACCATAAAAAACATGCTTTTTAGAGAAATGTTTAATCATTGTTTCACATCTATGAATTTTCATGTTTAGATATTAAGACCACTTGTAAAAAGTTTAAAGAAGTTGTATAATTTACTTTACAAGCAGAAAGCAAACCTTAGATAAAGAAATTCATATTTAAATTTCAATGTCAAAACATATAAATAACTGCTAATATCAAGCTGCAAACATTGAAATAAATGTTTTTAGCAAAAGTTTAAACAGTTTAATCAGCTATGAAGTATATTGTAAATAGTTTAACAGCACATGTAGAATATTTGTCAGAGGTTTTAAAAGTACTTTTCCATAAGAAAAGAAAATATAGGTCCATAGATTCACTTCTGCATTTTAATTTTAAAAAGAATAACAGAAATGTTAAAAAGAAAGTAGAAACATAAAAAATACATGCTATTTTGAGAAATTTTAATCTGTGTTTGACATCTATGAATTTTTATGTTTCAGTATTAATAGCCTTTTTAAAATTTTAAGCAAAGTTTAAAAATATAGTTTAAAACCAGAAAATAAAATGTAGAGAAAGAAATACGTGCTTAAATTTCATTTTAAAAAAGTAAAAATAACTGCTAAAATGAATGTTCACACATTGAAATAAATGCATTTTAGGACAAGATTAAACACAGTTTTCTCATCTGTGAACTTCCTTGTCAATATATAAACAGAACATGTAAAACGTTTGAGAGATGTTGAAAAGTACTTTTCTACAAGTAAATAAAATGTAGATCTGGAAATTCACATCCAGATTTCAATTTTAAAAAGCTAAATATAACTGGTAAAGTGAAATAACAAACATAAAAATGAATGCTTTTTTTTAGAAATTTTTAAACATGGTTTCACATCTATGAAACAGCACATGTAAAATGTTTGTCAGATGATTTAAAAGTACTTTTCTACAAGAAAAATATATAGATCCATAAATTCACTTCTGCATTTCAATTTTAAAAAGAATATCATAAATGATAAAATGAAACCTCAAACATAAAAATACATGCTTTTTTAAGAAATTAAGCAAAGTTTAAAAATATAGTTTAAAACCAGAAAACAAAATGTAGAGAAAGAAATACGTGCTTAAATTTCATTTTAAAAAACTAAATATAACTGCTCAAATGAATGTTCACACATTGAAATAAATGTATTTTATGAAAAGATTAAACATAGTTTTCTCATCAATGAACTTCCTTGTGAATATATAAACAGTATATGTAAAACGTTTGTGAGAGGTGGAAAAATACTTTGCTACAATCAAATAAAATGTAGATCTGGAAATTTACATCCAGATTTCGACTTTAAAAAGCAAAATATAAATGTTAAAACGAAACCTCAAACATAAAAATACATGCTTTTTAGAGAAATGTTTAAACATGGTTTTACATCTATCAAACAGCACGTGTAAATTGTTTGTCAGAGTTTTCAAAAGAACTTTTCTACAAGAAAAGAAAATATAGATCCATAAATTCACTTCTCCATTTCAATTTTAAAAAGAAAATCATAAATGTTAAAACGAAACCTCAAACATAAAAATACATGCTTTTTAGAGAAATGTTTAATCATTGTTTCACATCTATGAATTTTCATGTTTAAATATTAAGACCACTTGTAAAAAGTTTAAAGAAGTTGTATAATTTACTTTACAAGCAGAAAGCAAACCTTAGATAAAGAAATTCACGTTTAAATTTCAATGTCAAAACATATAAATAACTGCTAATATCAAGCTGCAAACATTGAAATAAATGTTTTTAGCAAAAGTTTAAACAGTTTTATCAGCTATGAAGTATATTGTAAATAGTTTAACAGCACATGTAAAATATTTGTCAGAGGTTTATAAGTACTTTTCTATAAGAAAATAAAATATAGGTCCATAAATTCACTTCTGCATTTTAATTTTAAAAAGAATAACAGAAATGTTAAAAAGAAAGTAGAAACATAAAAAATACATGCTATTTTGAGAAATTTTAAACTGTGTTTGAAATCTATGAATTTTTATGTTTCAGTATTAATAGCCTTTTTAAAATTTTAAGCAAAGTTTAAAAATATAGTTTAAAACCAGAAAACAAAATGTAGAGAAAGAAATACGTGCTTAAATTTCATTTTAAAAAACTAAATATAACTGCTCAAATGAATGTTCACACATTGAAATAAATGCATTTTATGAAAAGATTAAACATAGTTTTCTCATCAATGAACTTCCTTGTGAATATATAAACAGTATATGTAAAACGTTTGTGAGAGGTGGAAAAGTACTTTTCTACAATCAAATAAAATGTAGTTCTGGAAATTTACATCCAGATTTCGACTTTGAAAAGCAAAATTTAAATGGTAAAATGAAATAACAAACATAGAATTAAATGTTTTTTTGAGAAATGTTTAAACATGGTTTCACATCTATGAAACAGCACATGTAAAATGTTTGTCAGAGGTTTTAAATGTACTTTTCTATAAGAAAGTGAAAATATAGATCCATAAATTCACTTCTGCATTTCAAATTAAAAAAGAATATCATAAATGTTGAAACGAAACCTCAAACATAAAAATACATGCTTTTTAGAGAAATGTTTAAACATTGTTTCACATCTATGAATTTTCATGTTTAAATATTAAGACCACTTGTAAAAAGTTTAAAGAAGTTGTATAATGTACTTTACAGGCAGTAAGCAAACCGTAGAAAAAAAAATCACCTTTAAATTTCAATGTCAAAACGTATAAATAACTGCTAATATCAAGCTGCAAACATTGAAATAAATGTTTTTAGCAAAAGTTTAAACAGTTTTCTCAGCTATGAAGTATATTGTAAATAGTTTCACAGCACATGTAAAATATTTGTCAGAGGTTTTAAAAGTACTTTTCTACAAGAATAGAATATATAGCTCCATAAATGCACTTTTGCATTTCAATTTTAAAAAGAATAACAGAAATGTTAAAATGAAACTACAAACATAAAAATATATGCTTTTTTGAGAAATTAAGCAAAGTTTAAAAATATAGTTTAAAACCAGAAAACAAAATGTAGAGAAAGAAATACGTGCTTAAATTTCATTTTAAAAAAGTAAAAATAACTTCTAAAATGAATGTTCACACATTGAAATAAATGCATTTTAGGAAAAGATTAAACACAGTTTTCTCATCTGTGAAATTCCTTGTGAATATATAAACAGTACATGTAAAACGTTTGAGAGAGGTTGAAAATTACTTTTCTACAAGCAAATAAAATGTAGATCTGGAAATTAACATCCAGATTTCAATTTTAAAAAGCAAAATATAACTGGTAAAATGAAATAACAAACATAAAAATGAATGCTTTTTTTTAGAAATTTTTAAACATGGTTTCACATCTATGAAACAGCACATGTAAAATGTTTGTCAGATGATTTAAAAGTACTTTTCTACAAGAAAAAATATATAGATCCATAAATTCACTTCTGCATTTCAATTTTAAAAAGAATATCATAAATGATAAAATGAAACCTCAAACATAAAAATACATGCTTTTTTAACAAATTAAGCAAAGTTTAAAAATATAGTTTAAAACCAGAAAACAAAATGTAGAGAAAGAAATACGTGCTTAAATTTCATTTTAAAAAAGTAAAAATAACTGCTGAAATGAACGTTCACACATTGAAATAAATGCATTTTGTGAAAAGATTAAACATAATTTTCTCATCTGTGAACTTCCTTGTCAATATATAAACAGTACATGTAAAACGTTTGTGAGAGGTGGAAAAATACTTTTCTACAATCAAATAAAATGTAGATCTGGAAATTCACATCCAGATTTCAATTTTAAAAAGCAAAATATAAATGGTAAAATGAAATAACAAACATAAAAATGAATGCTTTTTTGAGAAATGTTTAAACATGATTTTACATCTATCAAACAGCACGTATAAAATGTTTGTCAGAGTTTTCAAAAGAACTTTTCTACAAGAAAAGAAAATATAGATCCATAAATTCACTTCTCCATTTCAATTTTAAAAAGAATATCATAAATGTTAAAACGAAACCTCAACCATAAAAAACATGCTTTTTAGAGAAATGTTTAATCATTGTTTCACATCTATGAATTTTCATGTTTAAATATTAAGACCACTTGTAAAAAGTTTAAAGAAGTTGTATAATTTACTTTACAAGCAGAAAGCAAACCTTAGATAAAAAAATTCATATTTAAATTTCAATGTCAAAACATATAAATAACTGCTAATATCAAGCTGCAAACATTGAAATAAATGTTTTTAGCAAAAGTTTAAACAGTTTTATCAGCTATGAAGTATATTGTAAATAGTTTAACAGCACATGTAGAATATTTGTCAGAGGTTGTAAAAGTACTTTTCCATAAGAAAAGAAAATATAGGTCCATAGATTCACTTCTGCATTTTAATTTTAAAAAGAATAACAGAAATGGTAAAAACAAAGTACAAACATAAAAAATACATGCTATTTTGAGAAATTTTAAACTGTGTTTGACATCTATGAATTTTTATGTATCAGTATTAATAGCCTTTTTAAAATTTTAAGCAAAGTTTAAAAATATAGTTTAAAACCAGAAAACAAAATGTAGAGAAAGAAATACGTGCTTAAATTTCATTTTAAAAAAGTAAAAATAACTGCTAAAATGAATGTTCACACATTGAAATAAATGCATTTTAGGAAAAGATTAAACACAGTTTTCTCATCTATGAACTTCCTTGTGAATATATAAACAGTACATGTAAAACGTTTGAGAGAGGTTGAAAATTACTTTTCCACAAGCAAATAAAATGTAGATCTGGAAATTAACATCCAGATTTCAATTTTAAAAAGCAAAATATAACTGGTAAAATGAAATAACAAACATAAAAATGAATGCTTTTTTTTAGAAATTTTTAAACATGGTTTCACATCTATGAAACAGCACATGTAAAATGTTTGTCAGATGATTTAAAAGTACTTTTCTACAAGAAAAAATATATAGATCCATAAATTCACTTCTGCATTTCAATTTTAAAAAGAATATCATAAATGATAAAATGAAACCTCAAACATAAAAATACATGCTTTTTTAAGAAATTAAGCAAAGTTTAAAAATATAGTTTAAAACCAGAAAACAAAATGTAGAGAAAGAAATACGTGCTTAAATTTCATTTTAAAAAACTAAATATAACTGCTCAAATGAATGTTCACACATTGAAATAAATGCATTTTATGAAAAGATTAAACATAGTTTTCTCATCAATGAACTTCCTTGTGAATATATAAACAGTATATGTAAAACGTTTGTGAGAGGTGGAAAAATACTTTGCTACAATCAAATAAAATGTAGATCTGGAAATTTACATCCAGATTTCGACTTTAAAAAGCAAAATATAAATGTTAAAACGAAACCTCAAACATAAAAATACATGCTTTTTAGAGAAATGTTTAAACATGGTTTTACATCTATCAAACAGCACGTGTAAAATGTTTGTCAGAGTTTTCAAAAGAACTTTTCTACAAGAAAAGAAAATATAGATCCATAAATTCACTTCTCCATTTCAATTTTAAAAAGAAAATCATAAATGTTAAAAAGAAAGTACAAACATAAAAAATACATGCTATTTTGAGAAATTTTAAACTGTGTTTGACATCTATGAATTTTTATGTTTCAGTATTAATAGCCTTTTTAAAATTTTAAGCAAAGTTTAAAAATATAGTTTAAAACCAGAAAACAAAATGTAGAGAAAGAAATACGTGCTTAAATTTCATTTTAAAAAACTAAATATAACTGCTCAAATGAATGTTCACACATTGAAATAAATGCATTTTATGAAAAGATTAAACATAGTTTTCTCATCAATGAACTTCCTTGTGAATATATAAACAGTATATGTAAAACGTTTGTGAGAGGTGGAAAAGTACTTTTCTACAATCAAATAAAATGTAGTTCTGGAAATTTACATCCAGATTTCGACTTTAAAAAGCAAAATATAAATGGTAAAATGAAATAACAAACATAAAAATAAATGCTTTTTTGAGAAATGTTTAAACATGGTTTCACATCTATGAAACAGCACATGTAAAATGTTTGTCAGAGGTTTTAAATGTACTTTTCTATAAGAAAGCGAAAATATAGATCCATAAATTCACTTCTGCATTTCAAATTAAAAAAGAATATCATAAATGTTAAAACGAAACCTCAAACATAAAAATACATGCTTTTTAGAGAAATGATTAAACATTGTTTCACATATATGAATTTTCATAAGACCACTTGTAAAAAGTTTAAAGAAGTTGTAGAAAGTACTTTACAGGCAGTAAGCAAACCGTAGATAAAAAAAAATCGCCTTTAAATTACAATGTCAAAACGTATAAATAACTGCTAATATCAAGCTGCAAACATTGAAATAAATGTTTTTAGCAAAAGTTTAAACCGTTTTCTCAGCTATGAAGTATATTGTAAATACTTTAACAGCTCATGTAAAATATTTGTCAGAGATTTTAAAAGTACTTTTCTACAAGAAAAGAATATATAGCTCCATAAATGCACTTTTGCATTTCAATTTTAAAAGCATAACAGAAATGTTAAAATGAAACTACAAACATAAAAATATAAGCATTTTTGAGAAATTAAGCAAAGTTTAAAAATATAGTTTAAAACCAGAAAACAAAATGTAGAGAAAGAAATACGTGCTTAAATTTCATTTTAAAAAAGTAAAAATAACTGCTGAAATGAATGTTCACACATTGAAATAAATGCATTTTATGAAAAGATTAATCATAGTTTTCTCATCAATGAACTTCCTTGTGAATATATAAACAGTACATGTAAAACGTTTGTGAGAGGTAGAAAAGTACTTTTCCACAAGCAAATAAAATGTAGATCTGGAAATTTACATCCAGATTTCGACTTAAAAAAGCAAAATATAAATGGTAAAATGAAATAACAAACATAAAAATACATGCTTTTTAGAGAAATGTTTAAACATTGTTTCACATCTATGAATTTTCATGTTTAAGTATTAAGACCACTTGTAAAAAGTTTAAAGAAGTTGTATAATGTACTTTACAGGCAGTAAGCAAACCGTAGAAAAAAAAAATCGCCTTTAAATTTCAATGTCAAAACGTATAAATAACTGCTAATATCAAGCTGCAAACATTGAAATAAATGTTTTTAGCAAAAGTTTAAACAGTTTTCTCAGCTATGAAGTATATTGTAAATAGTTTAACAGCACATGTAAATTATTTGTCAGAGGTTTATAAGTACTTTTCTATAAGAAAATAAAATATAGGTCCATAAATTCACTTCTGCATTTTAATTTTAAAAAGAATAACAGAAATGTTAAAAAGAAAGTACAAATATAAAAAATACATGCTATTTTGAGAAATTTTAAACTGTGTTTGACAACTATGAATTTTTATGTTTCAGTATTAATAGCCTTTTTAAAATTTTAAGCAAAGTTTAAAAATATAGTTTAAAACCAGAAAACAAAATGTAGAGAAAGAAATACGTGCTTAAATTTCATTTTAAAAAAGTAAAAATAACTGCTAAAATGAATGTTCACACATTGAAATAAATGCATTTTAGGAAAAGATTAAACACAGTTTTCTCATCTGTGAACTTCCTTGTGAATATATAAACAGTACATGTAAAACGTTTGAGAGAGGTTGAAAAGTACTTTTCTACAAGCAAATAAAATGTAGATCTGGAAATTCACATCCAGATTTCAATTTTAAAAAGCTAAATATAAATGGCAAAATGAAATAACAAACATAAAAATGAATGCTTTTTTTTAGAAATGTTTAAACATGGTTTCACATCTATGAAACAGCACACGTAAAATGTTTGTCAGAGGATTTAAAAGTACTTTTCTACAAGAAAAAATATATAGATCCATAAATTCACTTCTGCATTTCAATTTTAAAAAGAATATCATAAATGTTAAAACGAAACCTCAAATATAAAAATACATGCTTTTTTGAGAAATTAAGCAAAGTTTAAAAATATAGTTTAAAACCAGAAAACAAAATGTAGAGAAAGAAATACGTGCTTAAATTTCATTTTAAAAAACTAAATATAACTGCTCAAATGAATGTTCACACATTGAAATAAATGCATTTTATGAAAAGATTAAACATAGTTTTCTCATCAATGAACTTCCTTGTGAATATATAAACAGTATATGTAAAACGTTTGTGAGAGGTGGAAAAATACTTTGCTACAATCAAATAAAATGTAGATCTGGAAATTTACATCCAGATTTCGACTTTAAAAAGCAAAATATAAATGTTAAAACGAAACCTCAAACATAAAAATACATGCTTTTTAGAGAAATGTTTAAACATGGTTTCACATCTATCAAACAGCACGTGTAAAATGTTTGTCAGAGTTTTCAAAAGAACTTTTCTACAAGAAAAGAAAATATAGATCCATAAATTCACTTCTCCATTTCAATTTTAAAAAGAAAATCATAAATGTTAAAACGAAACCTCAAACATAAAAATACATGCTTTTTAGAGAAATGTTTAATCATTGTTTCACATCTATGAATTTTCATGTTTAAATATTAAGACCACTTGTAAAAAGTTTAAAGAAGTTGTATAATTTACTTTACAAGCAGAAAGCAAACCTTAGATAAAGAAATTCACATTTAAATTTCAATGTCAAAACATATAAATAACTGCTAATATCAAGCTGCAAACATTGAAATAAATGTTTTTAGCAAAAGTTAAAACAGTTTTATCAGCTATGAAGTATATTGTAAATAGTTTAACAGCACATGTAAAATATTTGTCAGAGGTTTATAAGTACTTTTCTATAAGAAAATAAAATATAGGTCCATAAATTCACTTCTGCATTTTAATTTTAAAAAGAATAACAGAAATGTTAAAAAGAAAGTAGAAACATAAAAAATACATGCTATTTTGAGAAATTTTAAACTGTGTTTGACATCTATGAATTTTTATGTTTCAGTATTAATAGCCTTTTTAAAATTTTAAGCAAAGTTTAAAAATATAGTTTAAAACCAGAAAACAAAATGTAGAGAAAGAAATACGTGCTTAAATTTCATTTTAAAAAAGTAAAAATAACTGCTAAAATGAATGTTCACACATTGAAATAAATGCATTTTATGAAAAGATTAAACATAGTTTTCTCATCAATGAACTTCCTTGTGAATATATAAACAGTATAAGTAAAACGTTTGTGAGAGGTGGAAAAGTACTTTTCTACAATCAAATAAAATGTAGTTCTGGAAATTTACATCCATATTTCGACTTTAAAAAGCAAAATATAAATGGTAAAATGAAATAACAAACATAGAATTAAATGTTTTTTTGAGAAATGTTTAAACATGGTTTCACATCTATGAAACAGCACATGTAAAATGTTTGTCAGAGGTTTTAAATGTACTTTTCTATAAGAAAGCGAAAATATAGATCCATAAATTCACTTCTACATTTCAAATTAAAAAAGAATATCATAAATGTTGAAACGAAACCTCCAACATAAAAATACATGCTTTTTAGAGAAATGTTTAAACATTGTTTCACATCTATGAATTTTCATGTTTAAATATTAAGACCACTTGTAAAAAGTTTAAAGAAGTTGTATAATGTACCTTACAGGCAGTAAGCAAACCGTAGAAAAAAAAAATCACCTTTAAATTTCAATGTCAAAACGTATAAATAACTGCTAATATCAAGCTGCAAACATTGAAATAAATGTTTTTAGCAAAAGTTTAAACAGTTTTCTCAGCTATGAAGTATATTGTAAATAGTTTCACAGCACATGTAAAATATTTGTCAGAGGTTTTAAAAGTACTTTTCTACAAGAATAGAATATATAGCTCCATAAATGCACTTTTGCATTTCAATTTTAAAAAGAATAACAGAAATGTTAAAATGAAACTACAAACATAAAAATATATGCTTTTTTGAGAAATTAAGCAAAGTTTAAAAATATAGTTTAAAACCAGAAAACAAAATGTAGAGAAAGAAATACGTGCTTAAATTTCATTTTAAAAAAGTAAAAATAACTTCTAAAATGAATGTTCACACATTGAAATAAATGCATTTTAGGAAAAGATTAAACACAGTTTTCTCATCTGTGAAATTCCTTGTGAATATATAAACAGTACATGTAAAACGTTTGAGAGAGGTTGAAAATTACTTTTCTACAAGCAAATAAAATGTAGATCTGGAAATTAACATCCAGATTTCAATTTTAAAAAGCAAAATATAACTGGTAAAATGAAATAACAAACATAAAAATGAATGCTTTTTTTTAGAAATTTTTAAACATGGTTTCACATCTATGAAACAGCACATGTAAAATGTTTGTCAGATGATTTAAAAGTACTTTTCTACAAGAAAAAATATATAGATCCATAAATTCACTTCTGCATTTCAATTTTAAAAAGAATATCATGAATGATAAAATGAAACCTCAAACATAAAAATACATGCTTTTTTAAGAAATTAAGCAAAGTTTAAATATATAGTTTAAAACCAGAAAACAAAATGTAGAGAAAGAAATACGTGCTTAAATTTCATTTTAAAAAAGTAAAAATAACTGCTGAAATGAACGTTCACACATTGAAATAAATGCATTTTGTGAAAAGATTAAACATAATTTTCTCATCAATGAACTTCCTTGTGAATATATAAACAGTACATGTAAAACGTTTGAGAGAGGTAGAAAAGTACTTTTCCACAAGCAAATAAAATGTAGATCTGGAAATTTACATCCAGATTTCAATTTTAAAAAGCAAAATATAAATGGTAAAATGAAATAACAAACATAAAAATGAATGCTTTTTTGAGAAATGTTTAAACATGATTTTACATCTATCAAACAGCACGTGTAAAATGTTTGTCAGAGTTTTCAAAAGAACTTTTCTACAAGAAAAGAAAATATAGATCCATAAATTCACTTCTCCATTTCAATTTTAAAAAGAATATCATAAATGTTAAAATGAAAACTCAACCATAAAAAACATGCTTTTTAGAGAAATGTTTAATCATTGTTTCACATCTATGAATTTTCATGTTTAAATATTAAGACCACTTGTAAAAAGTTTAAAGAAGTTGTATAATTTACTTTACAAGCAGAAAGCAAACCTTAGATAAAGAAATTCATATTTAAATTTCAATGTCAAAACATATAAATAACTGCTAATATCAAGCTGCAAACATTGAAATAAATGTTTTTAGCAAAAGTTTAAACAGTTTTATCAGCTATGAAGTATATTGTAAATAGTTTAACAGCACATGTAGAATATTTGTCAGAGGTTTTAAAAGTACTTTTCCATAAGAAAAGAAAATATAGGTCCATAGATTCACTTCTGCATTTTAATTTTAAAAAGAATAACAGAAATGTTAAAAACAAAGTACAAACATAAAAAATACATGCTATTTTGAGAAATTTTAAACTGTGTTTGACATCTATGAATTTTTATGTATCAGTATTAATAGCCTTTTTAAAATTTTAAGCAAAGTTTAAAAATATAGTTTAAAACCAGAAAACAAAATGTAGAGAAAGAAATACGTGCTTAAATTTCATTTTAAAAAAGTAAAAATAACTGCTAAAATGAATGTTCACACATTGAAATAAATGCATTTTAGGAAAATGCATGTGCAGTTTTCTCATCTATGAACTTCCTTGTGAATATATAAACAGTACATGTAAAACGTTTGAGAGAGGTTGAAAATTACTTTTCCACAAGCAAATAAAATGTAGATCTGGAAATTAACATCCAGATTTCAATTTTAAAAAGCAAAATATAACTGGTAAAATGAAATAACAAACATAAAAATGAATGCTTTTTTTTAGAAATTTTTAAACATGGTTTCACATCTATGAAACAGCACATGTAAAATGTTTGTCAGATGATTTAAAAGTACTTTTCTACAAGAAAAAATATATAGATCCATAAATTCACTTCTGCATTTCAATTTTAAAAAGAATATCATAAATGATAAAATGAAACCTCAAACATAAAAATACATGCTTTTTTAAGAAATTAAGCAAAGTTTAAAAATATAGTTTAAAACCAGAAAACAAAATGTAGAGAAAGAAATACGTGCTTAAATTTCATTTTAAAAAACTAAATATAACTGCTCAAATGAATGTTCACACATTGAAATAAATGCATTTTATGAAAAGATTAAACATAGTTTTCTCATCAATGAACTTCCTTGTGAATATATAAACAGTATATGTAAAACGTTTGTGAGAGGTGGAAAAATACTTTGCTACAATCAAATAAACTGTAGATCTGGAAATTTACATCCAGATTTCGACTTTAAAAAGCAAAATATAAATGTTAAAACGAAACCTCAAACATAAAAATACATGCTTTTTAGAGAAATGTTTAAACATGGTTTTACATCTATCAAACAGCACGTGTAAAATGTTTGTCAGAGTTTTCAAAAGAACTTTTCTACAAGAAAAGAAAATATAGATCCATAAATTCACTTCTCCATTTCAATTTTAAAAAGAAAATCATAAATGTTAAAACGAAACCTCAAACATAAAAATACATGCTTTTTAGAGAAATGTTTAATCATTGTTTCACATCTATGAATTTTCATGTTTAAATATTGACCACTTGTAAAAAGTTTATAAAGTTGTATAATTTACTTTACAAGCAGGAAGCAAACCTTAGATAAAGAAATTCACATTTAAATTTCAATGTCAAAACATATAAATAACTGCTAATATCAAGCTGCAAACATTGAAATAAATGTTTTTAGCAAAAGTTAAAACAGTTTTATCAGCTATGAAGTATATTGTAAATAGTTTAACAGCACATGTAAAATATTTGTCAGAGGTTTATAAGTACTTTTCTATAAGAAAATAAAATATAGGTCCATAAATTCACTTCTGCATTTTAATTTTAAAAAGAATAACAGAAATGTTAAAAAGAAAGTAGAAACATAAAAAATACATGCTATTTTGAGAAATTTTAAACTGTGTTTGACATCTATGAATTTTTATGTTTCAGTATTAATAGCCTTTTTAAAATTTTAAGCAAAGTTTAAAAATATAGTTTAAAACCAGAAAACAAAATGTAGAGAAAGAAATACGTGCTTAAATTTCATTTTAAAAAAGTAAAAATAACTGCTAAAATGAATGTTCACACATTGAAATAAATGCATTTTATGAAAAGATTAAACATAGTTTTCTCATCAATGAACTTCCTTGTGAATATATAAACAGTATAAGTAAAACGTTTGTGAGAGGTGGAAAAGTACTTTTCTACAATCAAATAAAATGTAGTTCTGGAAATTTACATCCATATTTCGACTTTAAAAAGCAAAATATAAATGGTAAAATGAAATAACAAACATAGAATTAAATGTTTTTTTGAGAAATGTTTAAACATGGTTTCACATCTATGAAACAGCACATGTAAAATGTTTGTCAGAGGTTTTAAATGTACTTTTCTATAAGAAAGCGAAAATATAGATCCATAAATTCACTTCTACATTTCAAATTAAAAAAGAATATCATAAATGTTGAAACGAAACCTCCAACATAAAAATACATGCTTTTTAGAGAAATGTTTAAACATTGTTTCACATCTATGAATTTTCATGTTTAAATATTAAGACCACTTGTAAAAAGTTTAAAGAAGTTGTATAATGTACCTTACAGGCAGTAAGCAAACCGTAGAAAAAAAAAATCACCTTTAAATTTCAATGTCAAAACGTATAAATAACTGCTAATATCAAGCTGCAAACATTGAAATAAATGTTTTTAGCAAAAGTTTAAACAGTTTTCTCAGCTATGAAGTATATTGTAAATAGTTTCACAGCACATGTAAAATATTTGTCAGAGGTTTTAAAAGTACTTTTCTACAAGAATAGAATATATAGCTCCATAAATGCACTTTTGCATTTCAATTTTAAAAAGAATAACAGAAATGTTAAAATGAAACTACAAACATAAAAATATATGCTTTTTTGAGAAATTAAGCAAAGTTTAAAAATATAGTTTAAAACCAGAAAACAAAATGTAGAGAAAGAAATACGTGCTTAAATTTCATTTTAAAAAAGTAAAAATAACTTCTAAAATGAATGTTCACACATTGAAATAAATGCATTTTAGGAAAAGATTAAACACAGTTTTCTCATCTGTGAAATTCCTTGTGAATATATAAACAGTACATGTAAAACGTTTGAGAGAGGTTGAAAATTACTTTTCTACAAGCAAATAAAATGTAGATCTGGAAATTAACATCCAGATTTCAATTTTAAAAAGCAAAATGTAACTGGTAAAATGAAATAACAAACATAAAAATGAATGCTTTTTTTTAGAAATTTTTAAACATGGTTTCACATCTATGAAACAGCACATGTAAAATGTTTGTCAGATGATTTAAAAGTACTTTTCTACAAGAAAAAATATATAGATCCATAAATTCACTTCTGCATTTCAATTTTAAAAAGAATATCATGAATGATAAAATGAAACCTCAAACATAAAAATACATGCTTTTTTAAGAAATTAAGCAAAGTTTAAAAATATAGTTTAAAACCAGAAAACAAAATGTAGAGAAAGAAATACGTGCTTAAATTTCATTTTAAAAAAGTAAAAATAACTGCTGAAATGAACGTTCACACATTGAAATAAATGCATTTTGTGAAAAGATTAAACATAATTTTCTCATCAATGAACTTCCTTGTGAATATATAAACAGTACATGTAAAACGTTTGAGAGAGGTAGAAAAGTACTTTTCCACAAGCAAATAAAATGTAGATCTGGAAATTTACATCCAGATTTCAATTTTAAAAAGCAAAATATAAATGGTAAAATGAAATAACAAACATAAAAATGAATGCTTTTTTGAGAAATGTTTAAACATGATTTTACATCTATCAAACAGCACGTGTAAAATGTTTGTCAGAGTTTTCAAAAGAACTTTTCTACAAGAAAAGAAAATATAGATCCATAAATTCACTTCTCCATTTCAATTTTAAAAAGAATATCATAAATGTTAAAATGAAACCTCAACCATAAAAAACATGCTTTTTAGAGAAATGTTTAATCATTGTTTCACATCTATGAATTTTCATGTTTAAATATTAAGACCACTTGTAAAAAGTTTAAAGAAGTTGTATAATTTACTTTACAAGCAGAAAGCAAACCTTAGATAAAGAAATTCATATTTAAATTTCAATGTCAAAACATATAAATAACTGCTAATATCAAGCTGCAAACATTGAAATAAATGTTTTTAGCAAAAGTTTAAACAGTTTTATCAGCTATGAAGTATATTGTAAATAGTTTAACAGCACATGTAGAATATTTGTCAGAGGTTTTAAAAGTACTTTTCCATAAGAAAAGAAAATATAGGTCCATAGATTCACTTCTGCATTTTAATTTTAAAAAGAATAACAGAAATGTTAAAAACAAAGTACAAACATAAAAAATACATGCTATTTTGAGAAATTTTAAACTGTGTTTGACATCTATGAATTTTTATGTATCAGTATTAATAGCCTTTTTAAAATTTTAAGCAAAGTTTAAAAATATAGTTTAAAACCAGAAAACAAAATGTAGAGAAAGAAATACGTGCTTAAATTTCATTTTAAAAAAGTAAAAATAACTGCTAAAATGAATGTTCACACATTGAAATAAATGCATTTTAGGAAAATGCATGTGCAGTTTTCTCATCTATGAACTTCCTTGTGAATATATAAACAGTACATGTAAAACGTTTGAGAGAGGTTGAAAATTACTTTTCCACAAGCAAATAAAATGTAGATCTGGAAATTAACATCCAGATTTCAATTTTAAAAAGCAAAATATAACTGGTAAAATGAAATAACAAACATAAAAATGAATGCTTTTTTTTAGAAATTTTTAAACATGGTTTCACATCTATGAAACAGCACATGTAAAATGTTTGTCAGATGATTTAAAAGTACTTTTCTACAAGAAAAAATATATAGATCCATAAATTCACTTCTGCATTTCAATTTTAAAAAGAATATCATAAATGATAAAATGAAACCTCAAACATAAAAATACATGCTTTTTTAAGAAATTAAGCAAAGTTTAAAAATATAGTTTAAAACCAGAAAACAAAATGTAGAGAAAGAAATACGTGCTTAAATTTCATTTTAAAAAACTAAATATAACTGCTCAAATGAATGTTCACACATTGAAATAAATGCATTTTATGAAAAGATTAAACATAGTTTTCTCATCAATGAACTTCCTTGTGAATATATAAACAGTATATGTAAAACGTTTGTGAGAGGTGGAAAAATACTTTGCTACAATCAAATAAAATGTAGATCTGGAAATTTACATCCAGATTTCGACTTTAAAAAGCAAAATATAAATGTTAAAACGAAACCTCAAACATAAAAATACATGCTTTTTAGAGAAATGTTTAAACATGGTTTTACATCTATCAAACAGCACGTGTAAAATGTTTGTCAGAGTTTTCAAAAGAACTTTTCTACAAGAAAAGAAAATATAGATCCATAAATTCACTTCTCCATTTCAATTTTAAAAAGAAAATCATAAATGTTAAAACGAAACCTCAAACATAAAAATACATGCTTTTTAGAGAAATGTTTAATCATTGTTTCACATCTATGAATTTTCATGTTTAAATATTGACCACTTGTAAAAAGTTTATAAAGTTGTATAATTTACTTTACAAGCAGGAAGCAAACCTTAGATAAAGAAATTCACATTTAAATTTCAATGTCAAAACATATAAATAACTGCTAATATCAAGCTGCAAACATTGAAATAAATGTTTTTAGCAAAAGTTTAAACAGTTTTATCAGCTATGAAGTATATTGTAAATAGTTTAACAGCACATGTAGAATATTTGTCAGAGGTTTTAAAAGTACTTTTCCATAAGAAAAGAAAATATAGGTCCATAGATTCACTTCTGCATTTTAATTTTAAAAAGAATAACAGAAATGTTAAAAAGAAAGTACAAACATAAAAAATATATGCTATTTTGAGAAATTTTAAACTGTGTTTGACATCTATGAATTTTTATGTATCAGTATTAATAGCCTTTTTAAAATTTTAAGCAAAGTTTAAAAATATAGTTTAAAACCAGAAAACAAAATGTAGAGAAAGAAATACGTGCTTAAATTTCATTTTAAAAAAGTAAAAATAACTGCTAAAATGAATGTTCACACATTGAAATAAATGCATTTTAGGAAAATGCATGTGCAGTTTTCTCATCTATGAACTTCCTTGTGAATATATAAACAGTACATGTAAAACGTTTGAGAGAGGTTGAAAATTACTTTTCCACAAGCAAATAAAATGTAGATCTGGAAATTAACATCCAGATTTCAATTTTAAAAAGCAAAATATAACTGGTAAAATGAAATAACAAACATAAAAATGAATGCTTTTTTTTAGAAATTTTTAAACATGGTTTCACATCTATGAAACAGCACATGTAAAATGTTTGTCAGATGATTTAAAAGTACTTTTCTACAAGAAAAAATATATAGATCCATAAATTCACTTCTGCATTTCAATTTTAAAAAGAATATCATAAATGATAAAATGAAACCTCAAACATAAAAATACATGCTTTTTTAAGAAATTAAGCAAAGTTTAAAAATATAGTTTAAAACCAGAAAACAAAATGTAGAGAAAGAAATACGTGCTTAAATTTCATTTTAAAAAACTAAATATAACTGCTCAAATGAATGTTCACACATTGAAATAAATGCATTTTATGAAAAGATTAAACATAGTTTTCTCATCAATGAACTTCCTTGTGAATATATAAACAGTATATGTAAAACGTTTGTGAGAGGTGGAAAAATACTTTGCTACAATCAAATAAAATGTAGATCTGGAAATTTACATCCAGATTTCGACTTTAAAAAGCAAAATATAAATGTTAAAACGAAACCTCAAACATAAAAATACATGCTTTTTAGAGAAATGTTTAAACATGGTTTTACATCTATCAAACAGCACGTGTAAAATGTTTGTCAGAGTTTTCAAAAGAACTTTTCTACAAGAAAAGAAAATATAGATCCATAAATTCACTTCTCCATTTCAATTTTAAAAAGAAAATCATAAATGTTAAAACGAAACCTCAAACATAAAAATACATGCTTTTTAGAGAAATGTTTAATCATTGTTTCACATCTATGAATTTTCATGTTTAAATATTGACCACTTGTAAAAAGTTTATAAAGTTGTATAATTTACTTTACAAGCAGGAAGCAAACCTTAGATAAAGAAATTCACATTTAAATTTCAATGTCAAAACATATAAATAACTGCTAATATCAAGCTGCAAACATTGAAATAAATGTTTTTAGCAAAAGTTTAAACAGTTTTATCAGCTATGAAGTATATTGTAAATAGTTTAACAGCACATGTAGAATATTTGTCAGAGGTTTTAAAAGTACTTTTCCATAAGAAAAGAAAATATAGGTCCATAGATTCACTTCTGCATTTTAATTTTAAAAAGAATAACAGAAATGTTAAAAAGAAAGTACAAACATAAAAAATATATGCTATTTTGAGAAATTTTAAACTGTGTTTGACATCTATGAATTTTTATGTATCAGTATTAATAGCCTTTTTAAAATTTTAAGCAAAGTTTAAAAATATAGTTTAAAACCAGAAAACAAAATGTAGAGAAAGAAATACGTGCTTAAATTTCATTTTAAAAAACTAAATATAACTGCTCAAATGAATGTTCACACATTGAAATAAATGCATTTTATGAAAAGATTAAACATAGTTTTCTCATCAATGAACTTCCTTGTGAATATATAAACAGTATATGTAAAACGTTTGTCAGAGGTGGAAAAATACTTTGCTACAATCAAATAAAATGTAGATCTGGAAATTTACATCCAGATTTCGACTTTAAAAAGCAAAATATAAATGGTAAAATGAAATAACAAACATAAAAATAAATGCTTTTTTGTGAAATGTTTAAACATGATTTTACATCTATCAAACAGCACGTGTAAAATGTTTGTCAGAGTTTTCAAAAGAACTTTTCTACAAGAAAAGAAAATATAGATCCATAAATTCACTTCTCCATTTCAATTTTAAAAAGAAAATCATAAATGTTAAAACGAAACCTCAAACATAAAAATACATGCTTTTTAGAGAAATGTTTAATCATTGTTTCACATCTATGAATTTTCATGTTTAAATATTAAGACCACTTGTAAAAAGTTTAAAGAAGATGTATAATTTACTTTACAAGCAGAAAGCAAACCTTAGATAAAGAAATTCACGTTTAAATTTCAATGTCAAAACATATAAATAACTGCTAATATCAAGCTGCAAACATTGAAATAAATGTTTTTAGCAAAAGTTTAAACAGTTTTATCAGCTATGAAGTATATTGTAAATAGTTTAACAGCACATGTAAAATATTTGTCAGAGGTTTATAAGTACTTTTCTATAAGAAAATAAAATATAGGTCCATAAATTCACTTCTGCATTTTAATTTTAAAAAGAATAACAGAAATGTTAAAAAGAAAGTACAAACATAAAAAATACATGCTATTTTGAGAAATTTTAAACTGTGTTTGACATCTATGAATTTTTATGTTTCAGTATTAATAGCCTTTTTAAAATTTTAAGCAAAGTTTAAAAATATAGTTTAAAACCAGAAAACAAAATGTAGAGAAAGAAATACGTGCTTAAATTTCATTTTAAAAAACTAAATATAACTGCTCAAATGAATGTTCACACATTGAAATAAATGCATTTTATGAAAAGATTAAACATAGTTTTCTCATCAATGAACTTCCTTGTGAATATATAAACAGTATATGTAAAACGTTTGTGAGAGGTGGAAAAGTACTTTTCTACAATCAAATAAAATGTAGTTCTGGAAATTTACATCCAGATTTCGACTTTAAAAAGCAAAATATAAATGGTAAAATGAAATAACAAACATAGAATTAAATGTTTTTTTGAGAAATGTTTAAACATGGTTTCACATCTATGAAACAGCACATGTAAAATGTTTGTCAGAGGTTTTAAATGTACTTTTCTATAAGAAAGCGAAAATATAGATCCATAAATTCACTTCTGCATTTCAAATTAAAAAAGAATATCATAAATGTTGAAACGAAACCTCAAACATAAAAATACATGCTTTTTAGAGAAATGTTTAAACATTGTTTCACATCTATGAATTTTCATGTTTAAATATTAAGACCACTTGTAAAAAGTTTAAAGAAGTTGTATAATGTACTTTACAGGCAGTAAGCAAACCGTAGAAAAAAAAATCACCTTTAAATTTCAATGTCAAAACGTATAAATAACTGCTAATATCAAGCTGCAAACATTGAAATAAATGTTTTTAGCAAAAGTTTAAACAGTTTTCTCAGCTATGAAGTATATTGTAAATAGTTTCACAGCACATGTAAAATATTTGTCAGAGGTTTTAAAAGTACTTTTCTACAAGAATAGAATATATAGCTCCATAAATGCACTTTTGCATTTCAATTTTAAAAAGAATAACACAAATGTTAAAATGAAACTACAAACATAAAAATATATGCTTTTTTGAGAAATTAAGCAAAGTTTAAAAATATAGTTTAAAACCAGAAAACAAAATGTAGAGAAAGAAATACGTGCTTAAATTTCATTTTAAAAAAGTAAAAATAACTTCTAAAATGAATGTTCACACATTGAAATAAATGCATTTTAGGAAAAGATTAAACACAGTTTTCTCATCTGTGAAATTCCTTGTGAATATATAAACAGTACATGTAAAACGTTTGAGAGAGGTTGAAAATTACTTTTCTACAAGCAAATAAAATGTAGATCTGGAAATTAACATCCAGATTTCAATTTTAAAAAGCAAAATATAACTGGTAAAATGAAATAACAAACATAAAAATGAATGCTTTTTTTTAGAAATTTTTAAACATGGTTTCACATCTATGAAACAGCACATGTAAAATGTTTGTCAGATGATTTAAAAGTACTTTTCTACAAGAAAAAATATATAGATCCATAAATTCACTTCTGCATTTCAATTTTATAAAGAATATCATAAATGATAAAATGAAACCTCAAACATAAAAATACATGCTTTTTTAACAAATTAAGCAAAGTTTAAAAATATAGTTTATAACCAGAAAACAAAATGTAGAGAAAGAAATACGTGCTTAAATTTCATTTTAAAAAAGTAAAAATAACTGCTGAAATGAACGTTCACACATTGAAATAAATGCATTTTGTGAAAAGATTAAACATAATTTTCTCATCAATGAACTTCCTTGTGAATATATAAACAGTACATGTAAAACGTTTGAGAGAGGTAGAAAAGTACTTTTCCACAAGCAAATAAAATGTAGATCTGGAAATTTACATCCAGATTTCAATTTTAAAAAGCAAAATATAAATGGTAAAATGAAATAACAAACATAAAAATGAATGCTTTTTTGAGAAATGTTTAAACATGATTTTACATCTATCAAACAGCACGTATAAAATGTTTGTCAGAGTTTTCAAAAGAACTTTTCTACAAGAAAAGAAAATATAGATCCATAAATTCACTTCTCCATTTCAATTTTAAAAAGAATATCATAAATGTTAAAACGAAACCTCAACCATAAAAAACATGCTTTTTAGAGAAATGTTTAATCATTGTTTCACATCTATGAATTTTCATGTTTAAATATTAAGACCACTTGTAAAAAGTTTAAAGAAGTTGTATAATTTACTTTACAAGCAGAAAGCAAACCTTAGATAAAGAAATTCATATTTAAATTTCAATGTCAAAACATATAAATAACTGCTAATATCAAGCTGCAAACATTGAAATAAATGTTTTTAGCAAAAGTTTAAACAGTTTTATCAGCTATGAAGTATATTGTAAATAGTTTAACAGCACATGTAGAATATTTGTCAGAGGTTGTAAAAGTACTTTTCCATAAGAAAAGAAAATATAGGTCCATAGATTCACTTCTGCATTTTAATTTTAAAAAGAATAACAGAAATGGTAAAAACAAAGTACAAACATAAAAAATACATGCTATTTTGAGAAATTTTAAACTGTGTTTGACATCTATGAATTTTTATGTATCAGTATTAATAGCCTTTTTAAAATTTTAAGCAAAGTTTAAAAATATAGTTTAAAACCAGAAAACAAAATGTAGAGAAAGAAATACGTGCTTAAATTTCATTTTAAAAAAGTAAAAATAACTGCTAAAATGAATGTTCACACATTGAAATAAATGCATTTTAGGAAAAGATTAAACACAGTTTTCTCATCTATGAACTTCCTTGTGAATATATAAACAGTACATGTAAAACGTTTGAGAGAGGTTGAAAATTACTTTTCCACAAGCAAATAAAATGTAGATCTGGAAATTAACATCCAGATTTCAATTTTAAAAAGCAAAATATAACTGGTAAAATGAAATAACAAACATAAAAATGAATGCTTTTTTTTAGAAATTTTTAAACATGGTTTCACATCTATGAAACAGCACATGTAAAATGTTTGTCAGATGATTTAAAAGTACTTTTCTACAAGAAAAAATATATAGATCCATAAATTCACTTCTGCATTTCAATTTTAAAAAGAATATCATAAATGATAAAATGAAACCTCAAACATAAAAATACATGCTTTTTTAAGAAATTAAGCAAAGTTTAAAAATATAGTTTAAAACCAGAAAACAAAATGTAGAGAAAGAAATACGTGCTTAAATTTCATTTTAAAAAACTAAATATAACTGCTCAAATGAATGTTCACACATTGAAATAAATGCATTTTATGAAAAGATTAAACATAGTTTTCTCATCAATGAACTTCCTTGTGAATATATAAACAGTATATGTAAAACGTTTGTGAGAGGTGGAAAAATACTTTGCTACAATCAAATAAAATGTAGATCTGGAAATTTACATCCAGATTTCGACTTTAAAAAGCAAAATATAAATGTTAAAACGAAACCTCAAACATAAAAATACATGCTTTTTAGAGAAATGTTTAAACATGGTTTTATATCTATCAAACAGCACGTGTAAAATGTTTGTCAGAGTTTTCAAAAGAACTTTTCTACAAGAAAAGAAAATATAGATCCATAAATTCACTTCTCCATTTCAATTTTAAAAAGAAAATCATAAATGTTAAAAAGAAAGTACAAACATAAAAAATACATGCTATTTTGAGAAATTTTAAACTGTGTTTGACATCTATGAATTTTTATGTTTCAGTATTAATAGCCTTTTTAAAATTTTAAGCAAAGTTTAAAAATATAGTTTAAAACCAGAAAACAAAATGTAGAGAAAGAAATACGTGCTTAAATTTCATTTTAAAAAACTATATATAACTGCTCAAATGAATGTTCACACATTGAAATAAATGCATTTTATGAAAAGATTAAACATAGTTTTCTCATCAATGAACTTCCTTGTGAATATATAAACAGTATATGTAAAACGTTTGTGAGAGGTGGAAAAGTACTTTTCTACAATCAAATAAAATGTAGTTCTGGAAATTTACATCCAGATTTCGACTTTAAAAAGCAAAATATAAATGGTAAAATGAAATAACAAACATAAAAATAAATGCTTTTTTGAGAAATGTTTAAACATGGTTTCACATCTATGAAACAGCACATGTAAAATGTTTGTCAGAGGTTTTAAATGTACTTTTCTATAAGAAAGCGAAAATATAGATCCATAAATTCACTTCTGCATTTCAAATTAAAAAAGAATATCATAAATGTTAAAACGAAACCTCAAACATAAAAATACATGCTTTTTAGAGAAATGATTAAACATTGTTTCACATATATGAATTTTCATAAGACCACTTGTAAAAAGTTTAAAGAAGTTGTAGAATGTACTTTACAGGCAGTAAGCAAACCGTAGATAAAAAAAAATCGCCTTTAAATTTCAATGTCAAAACGTATAAAAAACTGCTAATATCAAGCTGCAAACATTGAAATAAATGTTTTTAGCAAAAGTTTAAACCGTTTTCTCAGCTATGAAGTATATTGTAAATACTTTAACAGCTCATGTAAAATATTTGTCAGAGATTTTAAAAGTACTTTTCTACAAGAAAAGAATATATAGCTCCATAAATGCACTTTTGCATTTCAATTTTAAAAGCATAACAGAAATGTTAAAATGAAACTACAAACATAAAAATATAAGCATTTTTGAGAAATTAAGCAAAGTTTAAAAATATAGTTTAAAACCAGAAAACAAAATGTAGAGAAAGAAATACGTGCTTAAATTTCATTTTAAAAAAGTAAAAATAACTGCTGAAATGAATGTTCACACATTGAAATAAATGCATTTTATGAAAAGATTAATCATAGTTTTCTCATCAATGAACTTCCTTGTGAATATATAAACAGTACATGTAAAACGTTTGTGAGAGGTAGAAAAGTACTTTTCCACAAGCAAATAAAATGTAGATCTGGAAATTTACATCCAGATTTCGACTTTAAAAAGCAAAATATAAATGGTAAAATGAAATAACAAACATAAAAATACATGCTTTTTAGAGAAATGTTTAAACATTGTTTCACATCTATGAATTTTCATGTTTAAGTATTAAGACCACTTGTAAAAAGTTTAAAGAAGTTGTATAATGTACTTTACAGGCAGTAAGCAAACCGTAGAAAAAAAAAATCGCCTTTAAATTTCAATGTCAAAACGTATAAATAACTGCTAATATCAAGCTGCAAACATTGAAATAAATGTTTTTAGCAAAAGTTTAAACAGTTTTCTCAGCTATGAAGTATATTGTAAATAGTTTAACAGCACATGTAAATTATTTGTCAGAGGTTTATAAGTACTTTTCTATAAGAAAATAAAATATAGGTCCATAAATTCACTTCTGCATTTTAATTTTAAAAAGAATAACAGAAATGTTAAAAAGAAAGTACAAATATAAAAAATACATGCTATTTTGAGAAATTTTAAACTGTGTTTGACAACTATGAATTTTTATGTTTCAGTATTAATAGCCTTTTCAAAATTTTAAGCAAAGTTTAAAAATATAGTTTAAAACCAGAAAACAAAATGTAGAGAAAGAAATACGTGCTTAAATTTCATTTTAAAAAAGTAAAAATAACTGCTAAAATGAATGTTCACACATTGAAATAAATGCATTTTAGGAAAAGATTAAACACAGTTTTCTCATCTGTGAACTTCCTTGTGAATATATAAACAGTACATGTAAAACGTTTGAGAGAGGTTGAAAAGTACTTTTCTACAAGCAAATAAAATGTAGATCTGGAAATTCACATCCAGATTTCAATTTTAAAAAGCTAAATATAAATGGCAAAATGAAATAACAAACATAAAAATGAATGCTTTTTTTTAGAAATGTTTAAACATGGTTTCACATCTATGAAACAGCACACGTAAAATGTTTGTCAGAGGATTTAAAAGTACTTTTCTACAAGAAAAAATATATAGATCCATAAATTCACTTCTGCATTTCAATTTTAAAAAGAATATCATAAATGTTAAAACGAAACCTCAAATATAAAAATACATGCTTTTTTGAGAAATTAAGCAAAGTTTAAAAATATAGTTTAAAACCAGAAAACAAAATGTAGAGAAAGAAATACGTGCTTAAATTTCATTTTAAAAAACTAAATATAACTGCTCAAATGAATGTTCACACATTGAAATAAATGCATTTTATGAAAAGATTAAACATAGTTTTCTCATCAATGAACTTCCTTGTGAATATATAAACAGTATATGTAAAACGTTTGTGAGAGGTGGAAAAATACTTTGCTACAATCAAATAAAATGTAGATCTGGAAATTTACATCCAGATTTCGACTTTAAAAAGCAAAATATAAATGTTAAAACGAAACCTCAAACATAAAAATACATGCTTTTTAGAGAAATGTTTAAACATGGTTTTACATCTATCAAACAGCACGTGTAAAATGTTTGTCAGAGTTTTCAAAAGAACTTTTCTACAAGAAAAGAAAATATAGATCCATAAATTCACTTCTCCATTTCAATTTTAAAAAGAAAATCATAAATGTTAAAACGAAACCTCAAACATAAAAAACATGCTTTTTAGAGAAATGTTTAATCATTGTTTCACATCTATGAATTTTCATGTTTAAATATTAAGACCACTTGTAAAAAGTTTAAAGAAGTTGTATTATTTACTTTACAAGCAGAAAGCAAACCTTAGATAAAGAAATTCACATTTAAATTTTAATGTCAAAACATATAAATAACTGCTAATATCAAGCTGCAAACATTGAAATAAATGTTTTTAGCAAAAGTTTAAACAGTTTTATCAGCTATGAAGTATATTGTAAATAGTTTAACAGCACATGTAGAATATTTGTCAGATGTTTTAAAAGTACTTTTCCATAAGAAAAGAAAATATAGGTCCATAGATTCACTTCTGCATTTTAATTTTAAAAAGAATAACAGAAATGTTAAAAAGAAAGTAGAAACATAAAAAATACATGCTATTTTGAGAAATTTTAAACTGTGTTTGACATCTATGAATTTTTATGTATCAGTATTAATAGCCTTTTTAAAATTTTAAGCAAAGTTTAAAAATATAGTTTAAAACCAGAAAACAAAATGTAGAGAAAGAAATACGTGCTTAAATTTCATTTTAAAAAACTAAATATAACTGCTCAAATGAATGTTCACACATTGAAATAAATGCATTTTATGAAAAGATTAAACATAGTTTTCTCATCAATGAACTTCCTTGTGAATATATAAACAGTATATGTAAAACGTTTGTCAGAGGTGGAAAAATACTTTGCTACAATCAAATAAAATGTAGATCTGGAAATTTACATCCAGATTTCGACTTTAAAAAGCAAAATATAAATGGTAAAATGAAATAACAAACATAAAAATAAATGCTTTTTTGTCAAATGTTTAAACATGATTTTACATCTATCAAACAGCACGTGTAAAATGTTTGTCAGAGTTTTCAAAAGAACTTTTCTACAAGAAAAGAAAATATAGATCCATAAATTCACTTCTCCATTTCAATTTTAAAAAGAAAATCATAAATGTTAAAACGAAACCTCAAACATAAAAATACATGCTTTTTAGAGAAATGTTTAATCATTGTTTCACATCTATGAATTTTCATGTTTAAATATTAAGACCACTTGTAAAAAGTTTAAAGAAGTTGTATAATTTACTTTACAAGCAGAAAGCAAACCTTAGATAAAGAAATTCACATTTAAATTTCAATGTCAAAACATATAAATAACTGCTAATATCAAGCTGCAAACATTGAAATAAATGTTTTTAGCAAAAGTTAAAACAGTTTTATCAGCTATGAAGTATATTGTAAATAGTTTAACAGCACATGTAAAATATTTGTCAGAGGTTTATAAGTACTTTTCTATAAGAAAATAAAATATAGGTCCATAAATTCACTTCTGCATTTTAATTTTAAAAAGAATAACAGAAATGTTAAAAAGAAAGTAGAAACATAAAAAATACATGCTATTTTGAGAAATTTTAAACTGTGTTTGACATCTATGAATTTTTATGTTTCAGTATTAATAGCCTTTTTAAAATTTTAAGCAAAGTTTAAAAATATAGTTTAAAACCAGAAAACAAAATGTAGAGAAAGAAATACGTGCTTAAATTTCATTTTAAAAAAGTAAAAATAACTGCTAAAATGAATGTTCACACATTGAAATAAATGCATTTTATGAAAAGATTAAACATAGTTTTCTCATCAATGAACTTCCTTGTGAATATATAAACAGTATATGTAAAACGTTTGTGAGAGGTGGAAAAGTACTTTTCTACAATCAAATAAAATGTAGTTCTGGAAATTTACATCCATATTTCGACTTTAAAAAGCAAAATATAAATGGTAAAATGAAATAACAAACATAGAATTAAATGTTTTTTTGAGAAATGTTTAAACATGGTTTCACATCTATGAAACAGCACATGTAAAATGTTTGTCAGAGGTTTTAAATGTACTTTTCTATAAGAAAGTGAAAATATAGATCCATAAATTCACTTCTACATTTCAAATTAAAAAAGAATATCATAAATGTTGAAACGAAACCTCCAACATAAAAATACATGCTTTTTAGAGAAATGTTTAAACATTGTTTCACATCTATGAATTTTCATTTTTAAATATTAAGACCACTTGTAAAAAGTTTAAAGAAGTTGTATAATGTACCTTACAGGCAGTAAGCAAACCGTAGAAAAAAAAAATCACCTTTAAATTTCAATGTCAAAACGTATAAATAACTGCTAATATCAAGCTGCAAACATTGAAATAAATGTTTTTAGCAAAAGTTTAAACAGTTTTCTCAGCTATGAAGTATATTGTAAATAGTTTCACAGCACATGTAAAATATTTGTCAGAGGTTTTAAAAGTACTTTTCTACAAGAATAGAATATATAGCTCCATAAATGCACTTTTGCATTTCAATTTTAAAAAGAATAACAGAAATGTTAAAATGAAACTACAAACATAAAAATATATGCTTTTTTGAGAAATTAAGCAAAGTTTAAAAATATAGTTTAAAACCAGAAAACAAAATGTAGAGAAAGAAATACGTGCTTAAATTTCATTTTAAAAAAGTAAAAATAACTTCTAAAATGAATGTTCACACATTGAAATAAATGCATTTTAGGAAAAGATTAAACACAGTTTTCTCATCTGTGAAATTCCTTGTGAATATATAAACAGTACATGTAAAACGTTTGAGAGAGGTTGAAAATTACTTTTCTACAAGCAAATAAAATGTAGATCTGGAAATTAACATCCAGATTTCAATTTTAAAAAGCAAAATATAACTGGTAAAATGAAATAACAAACATAAAAATGAATGCTTTTTTTTAGAAATTTTTAAACATGGTTTCACATCTATGAAACAGCACATGTAAAATGTTTGTCAGATGATTTAAAAGTACTTTTCTACAAGAAAAAATATATAGATCCATAAATTCACTTCTGCATTTCAATTTTAAAAAGAATATCATGAATGATAAAATGAAACCTCAAACATAAAAATACATGCTTTTTTAAGAAATTAAGCAAAGTTTAAAAATATAGTTTAAAACCAGAAAACAAAATGTAGAGAAAGAAATACGTGCTTAAATTTCATTTTAAAAAAGTAAAAATAACTGCTGAAATGAACGTTCACACATTGAAATAAATGCATTTTGTGAAAAGATTAAACATAATTTTCTCATCAATGAACTTCCTTGTGAATATATAAACAGTACATGTAAAACGTTTGAGAGAGGTAGAAAAGTACTTTTCCACAAGCAAATAAAATGTAGATCTGGAAATTTACATCCAGATTTCAATTTTAAAAACCAAAATATAAATGGTAAAATGAAATAACAAACATAAAAATGAATGTTTTTTTGAGAAATGTTTAAACATGATTTTACATCTATCAAACAGCACGTGTAAAATGTTTGTCAGAGTTTTCAAAAGAACTTTTCTACAAGAAAAGAAAATATAGATCCATAAATTCACTTCTCCATTTCAATTTTAAAAAGAATATCATAAATGTTAAAATGAAACCTCAACCATAAAAAACATGCTTTTTAGAGAAATGTTTAATCATTGTTTCACATCTATGAATTTTCATGTTTAAATATTAAGACCACTTGTAAAAAGTTTAAAGAAGTTGTATAATTTACTTTACAAGCAGAAAGCAAACCTTAGATAAAGAAATTCATATTTAAATTTCAATGTCAAAACATATAAATAACTGCTAATATCAAGCTGCAAACATTGAAATAAATGTTTTTAGCAAAAGTTTAAACAGTTTTATCAGCTATGAAGTATATTGTAAATAGTTTAACAGCACATGTAGAATATTTGTCAGAGGTTTTAAAAGTACTTTTCCATAAGAAAAGAAAATATAGGTCCATAGATTCACTTCTGCATTTTAATTTTAAAAAGAATAACAGAAATGTTAAAAACAAAGTACAAACATAAAAAATACATGCTATTTTGAGAAATTTTAAACTGTGTTTGACATCTATGAATTTTTATGTATCAGTATTAATAGCCTTTTTAAAATTTTAAGCAAAGTTTAAAAATATAGTTTAAAACCAGAAAACAAAATGTAGAGAAAGAAATACGTGCTTAAATTTCATTTTAAAAAAGTAAAAATAACTGCTAAAATGAATGTTCACACATTGAAATAAATGCATTTTAGGAAAATGCATGTGCAGTTTTCTCATCTATGAACTTCCTTGTGAATATATAAACAGTACATGTAAAACGTTTGAGAGAGGTTGAAAATTACTTTTCCACAAGCAAATAAAATGTAGATCTGGAAATTAACATCCAGATTTCAATTTTAAAAAGCAAAATATAACTGGTAAAATGAAATAACAAACATAAAAATGAATGCTTTTTTTTAGAAATTTTTAAACATGGTTTCACATCTATGAAACAGCACATGTAAAATGTTTGTCAGATGATTTAAAAGTACTTTTCTACAAGAAAAAATATATAGATCCATAAATTCACTTCTGCATTTCAATTTTAAAAAGAATATCATAAATGATAAAATGAAACCTCAAACATAAAAATACATGCTTTTTTAAGAAATTAAGCAAAGTTTAAAAATATAGTTTAAAACCAGAAAACAAAATGTAGAGAAAGAAATACGTGCTTAAATTTCATTTTAAAAAACTAAATATAACTGCTCAAATGAATGTTCACACATTGAAATAAATGCATTTTATGAAAAGATTAAACATAGTTTTCTCATCAATGAACTTCCTTGTGAATATATAAACAGTATATGTAAAACGTTTGTGAGAGGTGGAAAAATACTTTGCTACAATCAAATAAAATGTAGATCTGGAAATTTACATCCAGATTTCGACTTTAAAAAGCAAAATATAAATGTTAAAACGAAACCTCAAACATAAAAATACATGCTTTTTAGAGAAATGTTTAAACATGGTTTTACATCTATCAAACAGCACGTGTAAAATGTTTGTCAGAGTTTTCAAAAGAACTTTTCTACAAGAAAAGAAAATATAGATCCATAAATTCACTTCTCCATTTCAATTTTAAAAAGAAAATCATAAATGTTAAAACGAAACCTCAAACATAAAAATACATGCTTTTTAGAGAAATGTTTAATCATTGTTTCACATCTATGAATTTTCATGTTTAAATATTGACCACTTGTAAAAAGTTTATAAAGTTGTATAATTTACTTTACAAGCAGGAAGCAAACCTTAGATAAAGAAATTCACATTTAAATTTCAATGTCAAAACATATAAATAACTGCTAATATCAAGCTGCAAACATTGAAATAAATGTTTTTAGCAAAAGTTAAAACAGTTTTATCAGCTATGAAGTATATTGTAAATAGTTTAACAGCACATGTAAAATATTTGTCAGAGGTTTATAAGTACTTTTCTATAAGAAAATAAAATATAGGTCCATAAATTCACTTCTGCATTTTAATTTTAAAAAGAATAACAGAAATGTTAAAAAGAAAGTAGAAACATAAAAAATACATGCTATTTTGAGAAATTTTAAACTGTGTTTGACATCTATGAATTTTTATGTTTCAGTATTAATAGCCTTTTTAAAATTTTAAGCAAAGTTTAAAAATATAGTTTAAAACCAGAAAACAAAATGTAGAGAAAGAAATACGTGCTTAAATTTCATTTTAAAAAAGTAAAAATAACTGCTAAAATGAATGTTCACACATTGAAATAAATGCATTTTATGAAAAGATTAAACATAGTTTTCTCATCAATGAACTTCCTTGTGAATATATAAACAGTATAAGTAAAACGTTTGTGAGAGGTGGAAAAGTACTTTTCTACAATCAAATAAAATGTAGTTCTGGAAATTTACATCCATATTTCGACTTTAAAAAGCAAAATATAAATGGTAAAATGAAATAACAAACATAGAATTAAATGTTTTTTTGAGAAATGTTTAAACATGGTTTCACATCTATGAAACAGCACATGTAAAATGTTTGTCAGAGGTTTTAAATGTACTTTTCTATAAGAAAGCGAAAATATAGATCCATAAATTCACTTCTACATTTCAAATTAAAAAAGAATATCATAAATGTTGAAACGAAACCTCCAACATAAAAATACATGCTTTTTAGAGAAATGTTTAAACATTGTTTCACATCTATGAATTTTCATGTTTAAATATTAAGACCACTTGTAAAAAGTTTAAAGAAGTTGTATAATGTACCTTACAGGCAGTAAGCAAACCGTAGAAAAAAAAAATCACCTTTAAATTTCAATGTCAAAACGTATAAATAACTGCTAATATCAAGCTGCAAACATTGAAATAAATGTTTTTAGCAAAAGTTTAAACAGTTTTCTCAGCTATGAAGTATATTGTAAATAGTTTCACAGCACATGTAAAATATTTGTCAGAGGTTTTAAAAGTACTTTTCTACAAGAATAGAATATATAGCTCCATAAATGCACTTTTGCATTTCAATTTTAAAAAGAATAACAGAAATGTTAAAATGAAACTACAAACATAAAAATATATGCTTTTTTGAGAAATTAAGCAAAGTTTAAAAATATAGTTTAAAACCAGAAAACAAAATGTAGAGAAAGAAATACGTGCTTAAATTTCATTTTAAAAAAGTAAAAATAACTTCTAAAATGAATGTTCACACATTGAAATAAATGCATTTTAGGAAAAGATTAAACACAGTTTTCTCATCTGTGAAATTCCTTGTGAATATATAAACAGTACATGTAAAACGTTTGAGAGAGGTTGAAAATTACTTTTCTACAAGCAAATAAAATGTAGATCTGGAAATTAACATCCAGATTTCAATTTTAAAAAGCAAAATATAACTGGTAAAATGAAATAACAAACATAAAAATGAATGCTTTTTTTTAGAAATTTTTAAACATGGTTTCACATCTATGAAACAGCACATGTAAAATGTTTGTCAGATGATTTAAAAGTACTTTTCTACAAGAAAAAATATATAGATCCATAAATTCACTTCTGCATTTCAATTTTAAAAAGAATATCATGAATGATAAAATGAAACCTCAAACATAAAAATACATGCTTTTTTAAGAAATTAAGCAAAGTTTAAAAATATAGTTTAAAACCAGAAAACAAAATGTAGAGAAAGAAATACGTGCTTAAATTTCATTTTAAAAAAGTAAAAATAACTGCTGAAATGAACGTTCACACATTGAAATAAATGCATTTTGTGAAAAGATTAAACATAATTTTCTCATCAATGAACTTCCTTGTGAATATATAAACAGTACATGTAAAACGTTTGAGAGAGGTAGAAAAGTACTTTTCCACAAGCAAATAAAATGTAGATCTGGAAATTTACATCCAGATTTCAATTTTAAAAAGCAAAATATAAATGGTAAAATGAAATAACAAACATAAAAATGAATGCTTTTTTGAGAAATGTTTAAACATGATTTTACATCTATCAAACAGCACGTGTAAAATGTTTGTCAGAGTTTTCAAAAGAACTTTTCTACAAGAAAAGAAAATATAGATCCATAAATTCACTTCTCCATTTCAATTTTAAAAAGAATATCATAAATGTTAAAATGAAACCTCAACCATAAAAAACATGCTTTTTAGAGAAATGTTTAATCATTGTTTCACATCTATGAATTTTCATGTTTAAATATTAAGACCACTTGTAAAAAGTTTAAAGAAGTTGTATAATTTACTTTACAAGCAGAAAGCAAACCTTAGATAAAGAAATTCATATTTAAATTTCAATGTCAAAACATATAAATAACTGCTAATATCAAGCTGCAAACATTGAAATAAATGTTTTTAGCAAAAGTTTAAACAGTTTTATCAGCTATGAAGTATATTGTAAATAGTTTAACAGCACATGTAGAATATATGTCAGAGGTTTTAAAAGTACTTTTCCATAAGAAAAGAAAATATAGGTCCATAGATTCACTTCTGCATTTTAATTTTAAAAAGAATAACAGAAATGTTAAAAACAAAGTACAAACATAAAAAATACATGCTATTTTGAGAAATTTTAAACTGTGTTTGACATCTATGAATTTTTATGTATCAGTATTAATAGCCTTTTTAAAATTTTAAGCAAAGTTTAAAAATATAGTTTAAAACCAGAAAACAAAATGTAGAGAAAGAAATACGTGCTTAAATTTCATTTTAAAAAAGTAAAAATAACTGCTAAAATGAATGTTCACACATTGAAATAAATGCATTTTAGGAAAATGCATGTGCAGTTTTCTCATCTATGAACTTCCTTGTGAATATATAAACAGTACATGTAAAACGTTTGAGAGAGGTTGAAAATTACTTTTCCACAAGCAAATAAAATGTAGATCTGGAAATTAACATCCAGATTTCAATTTTAAAAAGCAAAATATAACTGGTAAAATGAAATAACAAACATAAAAATGAATGCTTTTTTTTAGAAATTTTTAAACATGGTTTCACATCTATGAAACAGCACATGTAAAATGTTTGTCAGATGATTTAAAAGTACTTTTCTACAAGAACAAATATATAGATCCATAAATTCACTTCTGCATTTCAATTTTAAAAAGAATATCATAAATGATAAAATGAAACCTCAAACATAAAAATACATGCTTTTTTAAGAAATTAAGCAAAGTTTAAAAATATAGTTTAAAACCAGAAAACAAAATGTAGAGAAAGAAATACGTGCTTAAATTTCATTTTAAAAAACTAAATATAACTGCTCAAATGAATGTTCACACATTGAAATAAATGCATTTTATGAAAAGATTAAACATAGTTTTCTCATCAATGAACTTCCTTGTGAATATATAAACAGTATATGTAAAACGTTTGTGAGAGGTGGAAAAATACTTTGCTACAATCAAATAAAATGTAGATCTGGAAATTTACATCCAGATTTCGACTTTAAAAAGCAAAATATAAATGTTAAAACGAAACCTCAAACATAAAAATACATGCTTTTTAGAGAAATGTTTAAACATGGTTTTACATCTATCAAACAGCACGTGTAAAATGTTTGTCAGAGTTTTCAAAAGAACTTTTCTACAAGAAAAGAAAATATAGATCCATAAATTCACTTCTCCATTTCAATTTTAAAAAGAAAATCATAAATGTTAAAACGAAACCTCAAACATAAAAATACATGCTTTTTAGAGAAATGTTTAATCATTGTTTCACATCTATGAATTTTCATGTTTAAATATTGACCACTTGTAAAAAGTTTATAAAGTTGTATAATTTACTTTACAAGCAGGAAGCAAACCTTAGATAAAGAAATTCACATTTAAATTTCAATGTCAAAACATATAAATAACTGCTAATATCAAGCTGCAAACATTGAAATAAATGTTTTTAGCAAAAGTTTAAACAGTTTTATCAGCTATGAAGTATATTGTAAATAGTTTAACAGCACATGTAGAATATTTGTCAGAGGTTTTAAAAGTACTTTTCCATAAGAAAAGAAAATATAGGTCCATAGATTCACTTCTGCATTTTAATTTTAAAAAGAATAACAGAAATGTTAAAAAGAAAGTACAAACATAAAAAATACATGCTATTTTGAGAAATTTTAAACTGTGTTTGACATCTATGAATTTTTATGTATCAGTATTAATAGCCTTTTTAAAATTTTAAGCAAAGTTTAAAAATATAGTTTAAAACCAGAAAACAAAATGTAGAGAAAGAAATACGTGCTTAAATTTCATTTTAAAAAACTAAATATAACTGCTCAAATGAATGTTCACACATTGAAATAAATGCATTTTATGAAAAGATTAAACATAGTTTTCTCATCAATGAACTTCCTTGTGAATATATAAACAGTATATGTAAAACGTTTGTCAGAGGTGGAAAAATACTTTGCTACAATCAAATAAAATGTAGATCTGGAAATTTACATCCAGATTTCGACTTTAAAAAGCAAAATATAAATGGTAAAATGAAATAACAAACATAAAAATAAATGCTTTTTTGTGAAATGTTTAAACATGATTTTACATCTATCAAACAGCACGTGTAAAATGTTTGTCAGAGTTTTCAAAAGAACTTTTCTACAAGAAAAGAAAATATAGATCCATAAATTCACTTCTCCATTTCAATTTTAAAAAGAAAATCATAAATGTTAAAACGAAACCTCAAACATAAAAATACATGCTTTTTAGAGAAATGTTTAATCATTGTTTCACATCTATGAATTTTCATGTTTAAATATTAAGACCACTTGTAAAAAGTTTAAAGAAGATGTATAATTTACTTTACAAGCAGAAAGCAAACCTTAGATAAAGAAATTCACGTTTAAATTTCAATGTCAAAACATATAAATAACTGCTAATATCAAGCTGCAAACATTGAAATAAATGTTTTTAGCAAAAGTTTAAACAGTTTTATCAGCTATGAAGTATATTGTAAATAGTTTAACAGCACATGTAAAATATTTGTCAGAGGTTTATAAGTACTTTTCTATAAGAAAATAAAATATAGGTCCATAAATTCACTTCTGCATTTTAATTTTAAAAAGAATAACAGAAATGTTAAAAAGAAAGTAGAAACATAAAAAATACATGCTATTTTGAGAAATTTTAAACTGTGTTTGACATCTATGAATTTTTATGTTTCAGTATTAATAGCCTTTTTAAAATTTTAAGCAAAGTTTAAAAATATAGTTTAAAACCAGAAAACAAAATGTAGAGAAAGAAATACGTGCTTAAATTTCATTTTAAAAAACTAAATATAACTGCTCAAATGAATGTTCACACATTGAAATAAATGCATTTTATGAAAAGATTAAACATAGTTTTCTCATCAATGAACTTCCTTGTGAATATATAAACAGTATATGTAAAACGTTTGTGAGAGGTGGAAAAGTACTTTTCTACAATCAAATAAAATGTAGTTCTGGAAATTTACATCCAGATTTCGACTTTAAAAAGCAAAATATAAATGGTAAAATGAAATAACAAACATAGAATTAAATGTTTTTTTGAGAAATGTTTAAACATGGTTTCACATCTATGAAACAGCACATGTAAAATGTTTGTCAGAGGTTTTAAATGTACTTTTCTATAAGAAAGCGAAAATATAGATCCATAAATTCACTTCTGCATTTCAAATTAAAAAAGAATATCATAAATGTTGAAACGAAACCTCAAACATAAAAATACATGCTTTTTAGAGAAATGTTTAAACATTGTTTCACATCTATGAATTTTCATGTTTAAATATTAAGACCACTTGTAAAAAGTTTAAAGAAGTTGTATAATGTACTTTACAGGCAGTAAGCAAACCGTAGAAAAAAAAATCACCTTTAAATTTCAATGTCAAAACGTATAAATAACTGCTAATATCAAGCTGCAAACATTGAAATAAATGTTTTTAGCAAAAGTTTAAACAGTTTTCTCAGCTATGAAGTATATTGTAAATAGTTTCACAGCACATGTAAAATATTTGTCAGAGGTTTTAAAAGTACTTTTCTACAAGAATAGAATATATAGCTCCATAAATGCACTTTTGCATTTCAATTTTAAAAAGAATAACACAAATGTTAAAATGAAACTACAAACATAAAAATATATGCTTTTTTGAGAAATTAAGCAAAGTTTAAAAATATAGTTTAAAACCAGAAAACAAAATGTAGAGAAAGAAATACGTGCTTAAATTTCATTTTAAAAAAGTAAAAATAACTTCTAAAATGAATGTTCACTCATTGAAATAAATGCATTTTAGGAAAAGATTAAACACAGTTTTCTCATCTGTGAAATTCCTTGTGAATATATAAACAGTACATGTAAAACGTTTGAGAGAGGTTGAAAATTACTTTTCTACAAGCAAATAAAATGTAGATCTGGAAATTAACATCCAGATTTCAATTTTAAAAAGCAAAATATAAATGGTAAAATGAAATAACAAACATAAAAATGAATGCTTTTTTGAGAAATGTTTAAACATGATTTTACATCTATCAAACAGCACGTGTAAAATGTTTGTCAGAGTTTTCAAAAGAACTTTTCTACAAGAAAAGAAAATATAGATCCATAAATTCACTTCTCCATTTCAATTTTAAAAAGAATATCATAAATGTTAAAATGAAACCTCAACCATAAAAAACATGCTTTTTAGAGAAATGTTTAATCATTGTTTCACATCTATGAATTTTCATGTTTAAATATTAAGACCACTTGTAAAAAGTTTAAAGAAGTTGTATAATTTACTTTACAAGCAGAAAGCAAACCTTAGATAAAGAAATTCATATTTAAATTTCAATGTCAAAACATATAAATAACTGCTAATATCAAGCTGCAAACATTGAAATAAATGTTTTTAGCAAAAGTTTAAACAGTTTTATCAGCTATGAAGTATATTGTAAATAGTTTAACAGCACATGTAGAATATATGTCAGAGGTTTTAAAAGTACTTTTCCATAAGAAAAGAAAATATAGGTCCATAGATTCACTTCTGCATTTTAATTTTAAAAAGAATAACAGAAATGTTAAAAAGAAAGTACAAACATAAAAAATACATGCTATTTTGAGAAATTTTAAACTGTGTTTGACATCTATGAATTTTTATGTTTCAGTATTAATAGCCTTTTTAAAATTTTAAGCAAAGTTTAAAAATATAGTTTAAAACCAGAAAACAAAATGTAGAGAAAGAAATACGTGCTTAAATTTCATTTTAAAAAACTAAATATAACTGCTCAAATGAATGTTCACACATTGAAATAAATGCATTTTATGAAAAGATTAAACATAGTTTTCTCATCAATGAACTTCCTTGTGAATATATAAACAGTATATGTAAAACGTTTGTGAGAGGTGGAAAAGTACTTTTCTACAATCAAATAAAATGTAGTTCTGGAAATTTACATCCAGATTTCGACTTTAAAAAGCAAAATATAAATGGTAAAATGAAATAACAAACATAGAATTAAATGTTTTTTTGAGAAATGTTTAAACATGGTTTCACATCTATGAAACAGCACATGTAAAATGTTTGTCAGAGGTTTTAAATGTACTTTTCTATAAGAAAGCGAAAATATAGATCCATAAATTCACTTCTGCATTTCAAATTAAAAAAGAATATCATAAATGTTGAAACGAAACCTCAAACATAAAAATACATGCTTTTTAGAGAAATGTTTAAACATTGTTTCACATCTATGAATTTTCATGTTTAAATATTAAGACCACTTGTAAAAAGTTTAAAGAAGTTGTATAATGTACTTTACAGGCAGTAAGCAAACCGTAGAAAAAAAAATCACCTTTAAATTTCAATGTCAAAACGTATAAATAACTGCTAATATCAAGCTGCAAACATTGAAATAAATGTTTTTAGCAAAAGTTTAAACAGTTTTCTCAGCTATGAAGTATATTGTAAATAGTTTCACAGCACATGTAAAATATTTGTCAGAGGTTTTAAAAGTACTTTTCTACAAGAATAGAATATATAGCTCCATAAATGCACTTTTGCATTTCAATTTTAAAAAGAATAACACAAATGTTAAAATGAAACTACAAACATAAAAATATATGCTTTTTTGAGAAATTAAGCAAAGTTTAAAAATATAGTTTAAAACCAGAAAACAAAATGTAGAGAAAGAAATACGTGCTTAAATTTCATTTTAAAAAAGTAAAAATAACTTCTAAAATGAATGTTCACACATTGAAATAAATGCATTTTAGGAAAAGATTAAACACAGTTTTCTCATCTGTGAAATTCCTTGTGAATATATAAACAGTACATGTAAAACGTTTGAGAGAGGTTGAAAATTACTTTTCTACAAGCAAATAAAATGTAGATCTGGAAATTAACATCCAGATTTCAATTTTAAAAAGCAAAATATAACTGGTAAAATGAAATAACAAACATAAAAATGAATGCTTTTTTTTAGAAATTTTTAAACATGGTTTCACATCTATGAAACAGCACATGTAAAATGTTTGTCAGATGATTTAAAAGTACTTTTCTACAAGAAAAAATATATAGATCCATAAATTCACTTCTGCATTTCAATTTTAAAAAGAATATCATGAATGATAAAATGAAACCTCAACCATAAAAAACATGCTTTTTAGAGAAATGTTTAATCATTGTTTCACATCTATGAATTTTCATGTTTAAATATTAAGACCACTTGTAAAAAGTTTAAAGAAGTTGTATAATTTACTTTACAAGCAGAAAGCAAACCTTAGATAAAGAAATTCATATTTAAATTTCAATGTCAAAACATATAAATAACTGCTAATATCAAGCTGCAAACATTGAAATAAATGTTTTTAGCAAAAGTTTAAACAGTTTTATCAGCTATGAAGTATATTGTAAATAGTTTAACAGCACATGTAGAATATTTGTCAGAGGTTTTAAAAGTACTTTTCCATAAGAAAAGAAAATATAGGTCCATAGATTCACTTCTGCATTTTAATTTTAAAAAGAATAACAGAAATGTTAAAAACAAAGTACAAACATAAAAAATACATGCTATTTTGAGAAATTTTAAACTGTGTTTGACATCTATGAATTTTTATGTATCAGTATTAATAGCCTTTTTAAAATTTTAAGCAAAGTTTAAAAATATAGTTTAAAACCAGAAAACAAAATGTAGAGAAAGAAATACGTGCTTAAATTTCATTTTAAAAAAGTAAAAATAACTGCTAAAATGAATGTTCACACATTGAAATAAATGCATTTTAGGAAAAGATTAAACACAGTTTTCTCATCTATGAACTTCCTTGTGAATATATAAACAGTACATGTAAAACGTTTGAGAGAGGTTGAAAATTACTTTTCCACAAGCAAATAAAATGTAGATCTGGAAATTAACATCCAGATTTCAATTTTAAAAAGCAAAATATAACTGGTAAAATGAAATAACAAACATAAAAATGAATGCTTTTTTTTAGAAATTTTTAAACATGGTTTCACATCTATGAAACAGCACATGTAAAATGTTTGTCAGATGATTTAAAAGTACTTTTCTACAGGAAAAAATATATAGATTCATAAATTCACTTCTGCATTTCAATTTTAAAAAGAATATCATAAATGATAAAATGAAACCTCAAACATAAAAATACATGCTTTTTTAAGAAATTAAGCAAAGTTTAAAAATATAGTTTAAAACCAGAAAACAAAATGTAGAGAAAGAAATACGTGCTTAAATTTCATTTTAAAAAACTAAATATAACTGCTCAAATGAATGTTCACACATTGAAATAAATGCATTTTATGAAAAGATTAAACATAGTTTTCTCATCAATGAACTTCCTTGTGAATATATAAACAGTATATGTAAAACGTTTGTGAGAGGTGGAAAAGTACTTTTCTACAATCAAATAAAATGTAGTTCTGGAAATTTACATCCAGATTTCGACTTTAAAAAGCAAAATATAAATGGTAAAATGAAATAACAAACATAAAAATAAATGCTTTTTTGAGAAATGTTTAAACATGGTTTCACATCTATGAAACAGCACATGTAAAATGTTTGTCAGAGGTTTTAAATGTACTTTTCTATAAGAAAAGAAAATATAGATCCATAAATTCACTTCTCCATTTCAATTTTAAAAAGAAAATCATAAATGTTAAAACGAAACCTCAAACATAAAAATACATGCTTTTTAGAGAAATATTTAATCATTGTTTCACATCTATGAATTTTCATGTTTAAATATTAAGACCACTTGTAAAAAGTTTATAAAGTTGTATAATTTACTTTACAAGCAGGAAGCAAACCTTAGATAAAGAAATTCACATTTAAATTTCAATGTCAAAACATATAAATAACTGCTAATATCAAGCTGCAAACATTGAAATAAATGTTTTTAGCAAAAGTTTAAACAGTTTTATCAGCTATGAAGTATATTGTAAATAGTTTAACAGCACATGTAGAATATTTGTCAGAGGTTTTAAAAGTACTTTTCCATAAGAAAAGAAAATATAGGTCCATAGATTCACTTCTGCATTTTAATTTTAAAAAGAATAACAGAAATGTTAAAAAGAAAGTACAAACATAAAAAATACATGCTATTTTGAGAAATTTTAAACTGTGTTTGACATCTATGAATTTTTATGTATCAGTATTAATAGCCTTTTTAAAATTTTAAGCAAAGTTTAAAAATATAGTTTAAAACCAGAAAACAAAATGTAGAGAAAGAAATACGTGCTTAAATTTCATTTTAAAAAACTAAATATAACTGCTCAAATGAATGTTCACACATTGAAATAAATGCATTTTATGAAAAGATTAAACATAGTTTTCTCATCAATGAACTTCCTTGTGAATATATAAACAGTATATGTAAAACGTTTGTCAGAGGTGGAAAAATACTTTGCTACAATCAAATAAAATGTAGATCTGGAAATTTACATCCAGATTTCGACTTTAAAAAGCAAAATATAAATGGTAAAATGAAATAACAAACATAAAAATAAATGCTTTTTTGTGAAATGTTTAAACATGATTTTACATCTATCAAACAGCACGTGTAAAATGTTTTTCAGAGTTTTCAAAAGAACTTTTCTACAAGAAAAGAAAATATAGATCCATAAATTCACTTCTCCATTTCAATTTTAAAAAGAAAATCATAAATGTTAAAACGAAACCTCAAACATAAAAATACATGCTTTTTAGAGAAATGTTTAATCATTGTTTCACATCTATGAATTTTCATGTTTAAATATTAAGACCACTTGTAAAAAGTTTAAAGAAGATGTATAATTTACTTTACAAGCAGAAAGCAAACCTTAGATAAAGAAATTCACGTTTAAATTTCAATGTCAAAACATATAAATAACTGCTAATATCAAGCTGCAAACATTGAAATAAATGTTTTTAGCAAAAGTTTAAACAGTTTTATCAGCTATGAAGTATATTGTAAATAGTTTAACAGCACATGTAAAATATTTGTCAGAGGTTTATAAGTACTTTTCTATAAGAAAATAAAATATAGGTCCATAAATTCACTTCTGCATTTTAATTTTAAAAAGAATAACAGAAATGTTAAAAAGAAAGTACAAACATAAAAAATACATGCTATTTTGAGAAATTTTAAACTGTGTTTGACATCTATGAATTTTTATGTTTCAGTATTAATAGCCTTTTTAAAATTTTAAGCAAAGTTTAAAAATATAGTTTAAAACCAGAAAACAAAATGTAGAGAAAGAAATACGTGCTTAAATTTCATTTTAAAAAACTAAATATAACTGCTCAAATGAATGTTCACACATTGAAATAAATGCATTTTATGAAAAGATTAAACATAGTTTTCTCATCAATGAACTTCCTTGTGAATATATAAACAGAATATGTAAAACGTTTGTGAGAGGTGGAAAAGTACTTTTCTACAATCAAATAAAATGTAGTTCTGGAAATTTACATCCAGATTTCGACTTTAAAAAGCAAAATATAAATGGTAAAATGAAATAACAAAAATAGAATTAAATGTTTTTTTGAGAAATGTTTAAACATGGTTTCACATCTATGAAACAGCACATGTAAAATGTTTGTCAGAGGTTTTAAATGTACTTTTCTATAAGAAAGCGAAAATATAGATCCATAAATTCACTTCTGCATTTCAAATTAAAAAAGAATATCATAAATGTTGAAACGAAACCTCAAACATAAAAATACATGCTTTTTAGAGAAATGTTTAAACATTGTTTCACATCTATGAATTTTCATGTTTAAATATTAAGACCACTTGTAAAAAGTTTAAAGAAGTTGTATAATGTACTTTACAGGCAGTAAGCAAACCGTAGAAAAAAAAAAAATCACCTTTAAATTTCAATGTCAAAACGTATAAATAACTGCTAATATCAAGCTGCAAACATTGAAATAAATGTTTTTAGCAAAAGTTTAAACAGTTTTCTCAGCTATGAAGTATATTGTAAATAGTTTCACAGCACATGTAAAATATTTGTCAGAGGTTTTAAAAGTACTTTTCTACAAGAATAGAATATATAGCTCCATAAATGCACTTTTGCATTTCAATTTTAAAAAGAATAACAGAAATGTTAAAATGAAACTACAAACATAAAAATATATGCTTTTTTGAGAAATTAAGCAAAGTTTAAAAATATAGTTTAAAACCAGAAAACAAAATGTAGAGAAAGAAATACGTGCTTAAATTTCATTTTAAAAAAGTAAAAATAACTTCTAAAATGAATGTTCACACATTGAAATAAATGCATTTTAGGAAAAGATTAAACACAGTTTTCTCATCTGTGAAATTCCTTGTGAATATATAAACAGTACATGTAAAACGTTTGAGAGAGGTTGAAAATTACTTTTCTACAAGCAAATAAAATGTAGATCTGGAAATTAACATCCAGATTTCAATTTTAAAAAGCAAAATATAACTGGTAAAATGAAATAACAAACATAAAAATGAATGCTTTTTTTTAGAAATTTTTAAACATGGTTTCACATCTATGAAACAGCACATGTAAAATGTTTGTCAGATGATTTAAAAGTACTTTTCTACAAGAAAAAATATATAGATCCATAAATTCACTTCTGCATTTCAATTTTAAAAAGAATATCATGAATGATAAAATGAAACCTCAAACATAAAAATACATGCTTTTTTGAGAAATTAAGCAAAGTTTAAAAATATAGTTTAAAACCAGAAAACAAAATGTAGAGAAAGAAATACGTGCTTAAATTTCATTTTAAAAAAGTAAAAATAACTGCTGAAATGAACGTTCACACATTGAAATAAATGCATTTTGTGAAAAGATTAAACATAATTTTCTCATCAATGAACTTCCTTGTGAATATATAAACAGTACATGTAAAACGTTTGAGAGAGGTAGAAAAGTACTTTTCCACAAGCAAATAAAATGTAGATCTGGAAATTTACATCCAGATTTCAATTTTAAAAAGCAAAATATAAATGGTAAAATGAAATAACAAACATAAAAATGAATGCTTTTTTGAGAAATGTTTAAACATGATTTTACATCTATCAAACAGCACGTGTAAAATGTTTGTCAGAGTTTTCAAAAGAACTTTTCTACAAGAAAAGAAAATATAGATCCATAAATTCACTTCTCCATTTCAATTTTAAAAAGAATATCATAAATGTTAAAATGAAACCTCAACCATAAAAAACATGCTTTTTAGAGAAATGTTTAATCATTGTTTCACATCTATGAATTTTCATGTTTAAATATTAAGACCACTTGTAAAAAGTTTAAAGAAGTTGTATAATTTACTTTACAAGCAGAAAGCAAACCTTAGATAAAGAAATTCATATTTAAATTTCAATGTCAAAACATATAAATAACTGCTAATATCAAGCTGCAAACATTGAAATAAATGTTTTTAGCAAAAGTTTAAACAGTTTTATCAGCTATGAAGTATATTGTAAATAGTTTAACAGCACATGTAGAATATTTGTCAGAGGTTTTAAAAGTACTTTTCCATAAGAAAAGAAAATATAGGTCCATAGATTCACTTCTGCATTTTAATTTTAAAAAGAATAACAGAAATGTTAAAAACAAAGTACAAACATAAAAAATACATGCTATTTTGAGAAATTTTAAACTGTGTTTGACATCTATGAATTTTTATGTATCAGTATTAATAGCCTTTTTAAAATTTTAAGCAAAGTTTAAAAATATAGTTTAAAACCAGAAAACAAAATGTAGAGAAAGAAATACGTGCTTAAATTTCATTTTAAAAAAGTAAAAATAACTGCTAAAATGAATGTTCACACATTGAAATAAATGCATTTTAGGAAAAGATTAAACACAGTTTTCTCATCTATGAACTTCCTTGTGAATATATAAACAGTACATGTAAAACGTTTGAGAGAGGTTGAAAATTACTTTTCCACAAGCAAATAAAATGTAGATCTGGAAATTAACATCCAGATTTCAATTTTAAAAAGCAAAATATAACTGGTAAAATGAAATAACAAACATAAAAATGAATGCTTTTTTTTAGAAATTTTTAAACATGGTTTCACATCTATGAAACAGCACATGTAAAATGTTTGTCAGATGATTTAAAAGTACTTTTCTACAAGAAAAAATATATAGATCCATAAATTCACTTCTGCATTTCAATTTTAAAAAGAATATCATAAATGATAAAATGAAACCTCAAACATAAAAATACATGCTTTTTTAAGAAATTAAGCAAAGTTTAAAAATATAGTTTAAAACCAGAAAACAAAATGTAGAGAAAGAAATACGTGCTTAAATTTCATTTTAAAAAACTAAATATAACTGCTCAAATGAATGTTCACACATTGAAATAAATGCATTTTATGAAAAGATTAAACATAGTTTTCTCATCAATGAACTTCCTTGTGAATATATAAACAGTATATGTAAAACGTTTGTGAGAGGTGGAAAAATACTTTGCTACAATCAAATAAAATGTAGATCTGGAAATTTACATCCAGATTTCGACTTTAAAAAGCAAAATATAAATGTTAAAACGAAACCTCAAACATAAAAATACATGCTTTTTAGAGAAATGTTTAAACATGGTTTTACATCTATCAAACAGCACGTGTAAAATGTTTGTCAGAGTTTTCAAAAGAACTTTTCTACAAGAAAAGAAAATATAGATCCATAAATTCACTTCTCCATTTCAATTTTAAAAAGAAAATCATAAATGTTAAAACGAAACCTCAAACATAAAAATACATGCTTTTTAGAGAAATGTTTAATCATTGTTTCACATCTATGAATTTTCATATTTAAATATTGACCACTTGCAAAAAGTTTATAAAGTTGTATAATTTACTTTACAAGCAGGAAGCAAACCTTAGATAAAGAAATTCACATTTAAATTTCAATGTCAAAACATATAAATAACTGCTAATATCAAGCTGCAAACATTGAAATAAATGTTTTTAGCAAAAGTTTAAACAGTTTTATCAGCTATGAAGTATATTGTAAATAGTTTAACAGCACATGTAGAATATTTGTCAGAGGTTTTAAAAGTACTTTTCCATAAGAAAAGAAAATATAGGTCCATAGATTCACTTCTGCATTTTAATTTTAAAAAGAATAACAGAAATGTTAAAAAGAAAGTACAAACATAAAAAATACATGCTATTTTGAGAAATTTTAAACTGTGTTTGACATCTATGAATTTTTATGTATCAGTATTAATAGCCTTTTTAAAATTTTAAGCAAAGTTTAAAAATATAGTTTAAAACCAGAAAACAAAATGTAGAGAAAGAAATACGTGCTTAAATTTCATTTTAAAAAACTAAATATAACTGCTCAAATGAATGTTCACACATTGAAATAAATGCATTTTATGAAAAGATTAAACATAGTTTTCTCATCAATGAACTTCCTTGTGAATATATAAACAGTATATGTAAAACGTTTGTCAGAGGTGGAAAAATACTTTGCTACAATCAAATAAAATGTAGATCTGGAAATTTACATCCAGATTTCGACTTTAAAAAGCAAAATATAAATGGTAAAATGAAATAACAAACATAAAAATAAATGCTTTTTTGTGAAATGTTTAAACATGATTTTACATCTATCAAACAGCACGTGTAAAATGTTTGTCAGAGTTTTCAAAAGAACTTTTCTACAAGAAAAGAAAATATAGATCCATAAATTCACTTCTCCATTTCAATTTTAAAAAGAAAATCATAAATGTTAAAACGAAACCTCAAACATAAAAATACATGCTTTTTAGAGAAATGTTTAATCATTGTTTCACATCTATGAATTTTCATGTTTAAATATTAAGACCACTTGTAAAAAGTTTAAAGAAGATGTATAATTTACTTTACAAGCAGAAAGCAAACCTTAGATAAAGAAATTCACGTTTAAATTTCAATGTCAAAACATATAAATAACTGCTAATATCAAGCTGCAAACATTGAAATAAATGTTTTTAGCAAAAGTTTAAACAGTTTTATCAGCTATGAAGTATATTGTAAATAGTTTAACAGCACATGTAAAATATTTGTCAGAGGTTTATAAGTACTTTTCTATAAGAAAATAAAATATAGGTCCATAAATTCACTTCTGCATTTTAATTTTAAAAAGAATAACAGAAATGTTAAAAAGAAAGTACAAACATAAAAAATACATGCTATTTTGAGAAATTTTAAACTGTGTTTGACATCTATGAATTTTTATGTTTCAGTATTAATAGCCTTTTTAAAATTTTAAGCAAAGTTTAAAAATATAGTTTAAAACCAGAAAACAAAATGTAGAGAAAGAAATACGTGCTTAAATTTCATTTTAAAAAACTAAATATAACTGCTCAAATGAATGTTCACACATTGAAATAAATGCATTTTATGAAAAGATTAAACATAGTTTTCTCATCAATGAACTTCCTTGTGAATATATAAACAGTATATGTAAAACGATTGTGAGAGGTGGAAAAGTACTTTTCTACAATCAAATAAAATGTAGTTCTGGAAATTTACATCCAGATTTCGACTTTAAAAAGCAAAATATAAATGGTAAAATGAAATAACAAACATAGAATTAAATGTTTTTTTGAGAAATGTTTAAACATGGTTTCACATCTATGAAACAGCACATGTAAAATGTTTGTCAGAGGTTTTAAATGTACTTTTCTATAAGAAAGCGAAAATATAGATCCATAAATTCACTTCTGCATTTCAAATTAAAAAAGAATATCATAAATGTTGAAACGAAACCTCAAACATAAAAATACATGCTTTTTAGAGAAATGTTTAAACATTGTTTCACATCTATGAATTTTCATGTTTAAATATTAAGACCACTTGTAAAAAGTTTAAAGAAGTTGTATAATGTACTTTACAGGCAGTAAGCAAACCGTAGAAAAAAAAATCACCTTTAAATTTCAATGTCAAAACGTATAAATAACTGCTAATATCAAGCTGCAAACATTGAAATAAATGTTTTTAGCAAAAGTTTAAACAGTTTTCTCAGCTATGAAGTATATTGTAAATAGTTTCACAGCACATGTAAAATATTTGTCAGAGGTTTTAAAAGTACTTTTCTACAAGAATAGAATATATAGCTCCATAAATGCACTTTTGCATTTCAATTTTAAAAAGAATAACAGAAATGTTAAAATGAAACTACAAACATAAAAATATATGCTTTTTTGAGAAATTAAGCAAAGTTTAAAAATATAGTTTAAAACCAGAAAACAAAATGTAGAGAAAGAAATACGTGCTTAAATTTCATTTTAAAAAAGTAAAAATAACTTCTAAAATGAATGTTCACACATTGAAATAAATGCATTTTAGGAAAAGATTAAACACAGTTTTCTCATCTGTGAAATTCCTTGTGAATATATAAACAGTACATGTAAAACGTTTGAGAGAGGTTGAAAATTACTTTTCTACAAGCAAATAAAATGTAGATCTGGAAATTAACATCCAGATTTCAATTTTAAAAAGCAAAATATAACTGGTAAAATGAAATAACAAACATAAAAATGAATGCTTTTTTTTAGAAATTTTTAAACATGGTTTCACATCTATGAAACAGCACATGTAAAATGTTTGTCAGATGATTTAAAAGTACTTTTCTACAAGAAAAAATATATAGATCCATAAATTCACTTCTGCATTTCAATTTTAAAAAGAATATCATGAATGATAAAATGAAACCTCAACCATAAAAAACATGCTTTTTAGAGAAATGTTTAATCATTGTTTCACATCTATGAATTTTCATGTTTAAATATTAAGACCACTTGTAAAAAGTTTAAAGAAGTTGTATAATTTACTTTACAAGCAGAAAGCAAACCTTAGATAAAGAAATTCATATTTAAATTTCAATGTCAAAACATATAAATAACTGCTAATATCAAGCTGCAAACATTGAAATAAATGTTTTTAGCAAAAGTTTAAACAGTTTTATCAGCTATGAAGTATATTGTAAATAGTTTAACAGCACATGTAGAATATTTGTCAGAGGTTTTAAAAGTACTTTTCCATAAGAAAAGAAAATATAGGTCCATAGATTCACTTCTGCATTTTAATTTTAAAAAGAATAACAGAAATGTTAAAAACAAAGTACAAACATAAAAAATACATGCTATTTTGAGAAATTTTAAACTGTGTTTGACATCTATGAATTTTTATGTATCAGTATTAATAGCCTTTTTAAAATTTTAAGCAAAGTTTAAAAATATAGTTTAAAACCAGAAAACAAAATGTAGAGAAAGAAATACGTGCTTAAATTTCATTTTAAAAAAGTAAAAATAACTGCTAAAATGAATGTTCACACATTGAAATAAATGCATTTTAGGAAAACATTAAACACAGTTTTCTCATCTATGAACTTCATTGTGAATATATAAACAGTACATGTAAAACGTTTGAGAGAGGTTGAAAATTACTTTTCCACAAGCAAATAAAATGTAGATCTGGAAATTAACATCCAGATTTCAATTTTAAAAAGCAAAATATAACTGGTAAAATGAAATAACAAACATAAAAATGAATGCTTTTTTTTAGAAATTTTTAAACATGGTTTCACATCTATGAAACAGCACATGTAAAATGTTTGTCAGATGATTTAAAAGTACTTTTCTACAGGAAAAAATATATAGATTCATAAATTCACTTCTGCATTTCAATTTTAAAAAGAATATCATAAATGATAAAATGAAACCTCAAACATAAAAATACATGCTTTTTTAAGAAATTAAGCAAAGTTTAAAAATATAGTTTAAAACCAGAAAACAAAATGTAGAGAAAGAAATACGTGCTTAAATTTCATTTTAAAAAACTAAATATAACTGCTCAAATGAATGTTCACACATTGAAATAAATGCATTTTATGAAAAGATTAAACATAGTTTTCTCATCAATGAACTTCCTTGTGAATATATAAACAGTATATGTAAAACGTTTGTGAGAGGTGGAAAAATACTTTGCTACAATCAAATAAAATGTAGATCTGGAAATTTACATCCAGATTTCGACTTTAAAAAGCAAAATATAAATGTTAAAACGAAACCTCAAACATAAAAATACATGCTTTTTAGAGAAATGTTTAAACATGGTTTTACATCTATCAAACAGCACGTGTAAAATGTTTGTCAGAGTTTTCAAAAGAACTTTTCTACAAGAAAAGAAAATATAGATCCATAAATTCACTTCTCCATTTCAATTTTAAAAAGAAAATCATAAATGTTAAAACGAAACCTCAAACATAAAAATACATGCTTTTTAGAGAAATGTTTAATCATTGTTTCACATCTATGAATTTTCATGTTTAAATATTAAGACCACTTGTAAAAAGTTTATAAAGTTGTATAATTTACTTTACAAGCAGGAAGCAAACCTTAGATAAAGAAATTCACATTTAAATTTCAATGTCAAAACATATAAATAACTGCTAATATCAAGCTGCAAACATTGAAATAAATGTTTTTAGCAAAAGTTTAAACAGTTTTATCAGCTATGAAGTATATTGTAAATAGTTTAACAGCACATGTAGAATATTTGTCAGAGGTTTTAAAAGTACTTTTCCATAAGAAAAGAAAATATAGGTCCATAGATTCACTTCTGCATTTTAATTTTAAAAAGAATAACAGAAATGTTAAAAAGAAAGTACAAACATAAAAAATACATGCTATTTTGAGAAATTTTAAACTGTGTTTGACATCTATGAATTTTTATGTATCAGTATTAATAGCCTTTTTAAAATTTTAAGCAAAGTTTAAAAATATAGTTTAAAACCAGAAAACAAAATGTAGAGAAAGAAATACGTGCTTAAATTTCATTTTAAAAAACTAAATATAACTGCTCAAATGAATGTTCACACATTGAAATAAATGCATTTTATGAAAAGATTAAACATAGTTTTCTCATCAATGAACTTCCTTGTGAATATATAAACAGTATATGTAAAACGTTTGTGAGAGGTGGAAAAATACTTTGCTACAATCAAATAAAATGTAGATCTGGAAATTTACATCCAGATTTCGACTTTAAAAAGCAAAATATAAATGGTAAAATGAAATAACAAACATAAAAATAAATGCTTTTTTGTGAAATGTTTAAACATGATTTTACATCTATCAAACAGCACGTGTAAAATGTTTGTCAGAGTTTTCAAAAGAACTTTTCTACAAGAAAAGAAAATATAGATCCATAAATTCACTTCTCCATTTCAATTTTAAAAAGAAAATCATAAATGTTAAAACGAAACCTCAAACATAAAAATACATGCTTTTTAGAGAAATGTTTAATCATTGTTTCACATCTATGAATTTTCATGTTTAAATATTAAGACCACTTGTAAAAAGTTTAAAGAAGTTGTATAATTTACTTTACAAGCAGAAAGCAAACCTTAGATAAAGAAATTCACATTTAAATTTCAATGTCAAAACATATAAATAACTGCTAATATCAAGCTGCAAACATTGAAATAAATGTTTTTAGCAAAAGTTAAAACAGTTTTATCAGCTATGAAGTATATTGTAAATAGTTTAACAGCACATGTAAAATATTTGTCAGAGGTTTATAAGTACTTTTCTATAAGAAAATAAAATATAGGTCCATAAATTCACTTCTGCATTTTAATTTTAAAAAGAATAACAGAAATGTTAAAAAGAAAGTACAAACATAAAAAATACATGCTATTTTGAGAAATTTTAAACTGTGTTTGACATCTATGAATTTTTATGTTTCAGTATTAATAGCCTTTTTAAAATTTTAAGCAAAGTTTAAAAATATAGTTTAAAACCAGAAAACAAAATGTAGAGAAAGAAATACGTGCTTAAATTTCATTTTAAAAAAGTAAAAATAACTTCTAAAATGAATGTTCACACATTGAAATAAATGCATTTTAGGAAAAGATTAAACACAGTTTTCTCATCTGTGAAATTCCTTGTGAATATATAAACAGTACATGTAAAACGTTTGAGAGAGGTTGAAAATTACTTTTCTACAAGCAAATAAAATGTAGATCTGGAAATTAACATCCAGATTTCAATTTTAAAAAGCAAAATATAACTGGTAAAATGAAATAACAAACATAAAAATGAATGCTTTTTTTTAGAAATTTTTAAACATGGTTTCACATCTATGAAACAGCACATGTAAAATGTTTGTCAGATGATTTAAAAGTACTTTTCTACAAGAAAAAATATATAGATCCATAAATTCACTTCTGCATTTCAATTTTAAAAAGAATATCATGAATGATAAAATGAAACCTCAAACATAAAAATACATGCTTTTTTAAGAAATTAAGCAAAGTTTAAAAATATAGTTTAAAACCAGAAAACAAAATGTAGAGAAAGAAATACGTGCTTAAATTTCATTTTAAAAAACTAAATATAACTGCTCAAATGAATGTTCACACATTGAAATAAATGCATTTTATGAAAAGATTAAACATAGTTTTCTCATCAATGAACTTCCTTGTGAATATATAAACAGTATATGTAAAACGTTTGTGAGAGGTGGAAAAGTACTTTTCTACAATCAAATAAAATGTAGTTCTGGAAATTTACATCCAGATTTCGACTTTAAAAAGCAAAATATAAATGGTAAAATGAAATAACAAACATAAAAATAAATGCTTTTTTGAGAAATGTTTAAACATGGTTTCACATCTATGAAACAGCACATGTAAAATGTTTGTCAGAGGTTTTAAATGTACTTTTCTATAAGAAAGCGAAAATATAGATCCATAAGTTCACTTCTGCATTTCAAATTAAAAAAGAATATCATAAATGTTAAAACGAAACCTCAAACATAAAAATACATGCTTTTTAGAGAAATGTTTAAACATTGTTTCACATATATGAATTTTCATAAGACCACTTGTAAAAAGTTTAAAGAAGTTGTAGAATGTACTTTACAGGCAGTAAGCAAACCGTAGAAAAAAAAATCACCTTTAAATTTCAATGTCAAAACGTATAAATAAATGCTAATATCAAGCTGAAAACATTGAAATAAATGTTTTTAGCAAAAGTTTAAACAGTTTTCTCAGCTATGAAGTATATTGTAAATAGTTTCACAGCACATGTAAAATATTTGTCAGAGGTTTTAAAAGTACTTTTCTGCAAGAATAGAATATATAGCTCCATAAATGCACTTTTGCATTTCAATTTTAAAAAGAATAACAGAAATGTTAAAATGAAACTACAAACATAAAAATATATGCTTTTTTGAGAAATTAAGCAAAGTTCAAAAATATAGTTTAAAACCAGAAAACAAAATGTAGAGAAAGAAATACGTGCTTAAATTTCATTTTAAAAAAGTAAAAATAACTGCTGAAATGAACGTTCACACATTGAAATAAATGCATTTTGTGAAAAGATTAAACATAATTTTCTCATCAATGAACTTCCTTGTGAATATATAAACAGTACATGTAAAACGTTTGAGAGAGGTAGAAAAGTACTTTTCCACAAGCAAATAAAATGTAGATCTGGAAATTTACATCCAGATTTCAATTTTAAAAAGCAAAATATAAATGGTAAAATGAAATAACAAACATAAAAATGAATGCTTTTTTGAGAAATGTTTAAACATGATTTTACATCTATCAAACAGCACGTGTAAAATGTTTGTCAGAGTTTTCAAAAGAACTTTTCTACAAGAAAAGAAAATATAGATCCATAAATTCACTTCTCCATTTCAATTTTAAAAAGAATATCATAAATGTTAAAACGAAACCTCAACCATAAAAAACATGCTTTTTAGAGAAATGTTTAATCATTGTTTCACATCTATGAATTTTCATGTTTAAATATTAAGACCACTTGTAAAAAGTTTAAAGAAGTTGTATTATTTACTTTACAAGCAGAAAGCAAACCTTAGATAAAGAAATTCACATTTAAATTTTAATGTCAAAACATATAAATAACTGCTAATATCAAGCTGCAAACATTGAAATAAATGTTTTTAGCAAAAGTTTAAACAGTTTTATCAGCTATGAAGTATATTGTAAATAGTTTAACAGCACATGTAGAATATTTGTCAGAGGTTTTAAAAGTACTTTTCCATAAGAAAAGAAAATATAGGTCCATAGATTCACTTCTGCATTTTAATTTTAAAAAGAATAACAGAAATGTTAAAAAGAAAGTACAAACATAAAAAATACATGGTATTTTGAGAAATTTTAAACTGTGTTTGACATCTATGAATTTTTATGTATCAGTATTAATAGCCTTTTTAAAATTTTAAGCAAAGTTTAAAAATATAGTTTAAAACCAGAAAACAAAATGTAGAGAAAGAAATACGTGCTTAAATTTCATTTTAAAAAACTAAATATAACTGCTCAAATGAATGTTCACACATTGAAATAAATGCATTTTATGAAAAGATTAAACATAGTTTTCTCATCAATGAACTTCCTTGTGAATATATAAACAGTATATGTAAAACGTTTGTCAGAGGTGGAAAAATACTTTGCTACAATCAAATAAAATGTAGATCTGGAAATTTACATCCAGATTTCGACTTTAAAAAGCAAAATATAAATGGTAAAATGAAATAACAAACATAAAAATAAATGCTTTTTTGTGAAATGTTTAAACATGATTTTACATCTATCAAACAGCACGTGTAAAATGTTTGTCAGAGTTTTCAAAAGAACTTTTCTACAAGAAAAGAAAATATAGATCCATAAATTCACTTCTCCATTTCAATTTTAAAAAGAAAATCATAAATGTTAAAACGAAACCTCAAACATAAAAATACATGCTTTTTAGAGAAATGTTTAATCATTGTTTCACATCTATGAATTTTCATGTTTAAATATTAAGACCACTTGTAAAAAGTTTAAAGAAGTTGTATAATTTACTTTACAAGCAGAAAGCAAACCTTAGATAAAGAAATTCACGTTTAAATTTCAATGTCAAAACATATAAATAACTGCTAATATCAAGCTGCAAACATTGAAATAAATGTTTTTAGCAAAAGTTTAAACAGTTTTATCAGCTATGAAGTATATTGTAAATAGTTTAACAGCACATGTAAAATATTTGTCAGAGGTTTATAAGTACTTTTCTATAAGAAAATAAAATATAGGTCCATAAATTCACTTCTGCATTTTAATTTTAAAAAGAATAACAGAAATGTTAAAAAGAAAGTACAAACATAAAAAATACATGCTATTTTGAGAAATTTTAAACTGTGTTTGACATCTATGAATTTTTATGTATCAGTATTAATAGCCTTTTTAAAATTTTAAGCAAAGTTTAAAAATATAGTTTAAAACCAGAAAACAAAATGTAGAGAAAGAAATACGTGCTTAAATTTCATTTTAAAAAACTAAATATAACTGCTCAAATGAATGTTCACACATTGAAATAAATGCATTTTATGAAAAGATTAAACATAGTTTTCTCATCAATGAACTTCCTTGTGAATATATAAACAGTATATGTAAAACGTTTGTCAGAGGTGGAAAAATACTTTGCTACAATCAAATAAAATGTAGATCTGGAAATTTACATCCAGATTTCGACTTTAAAAAGCAAAATATAAATGGTAAAATGAAATAACAAACATAAAAATAAATGCTTTTTTGTGAAATGTTTAAACATGATTTTACATCTATCAAACAGCACGTGTAAAATGTTTGTCAGAGTTTTCAAAAGAACTTTTCTACAAGAAAAGAAAATATAGATCCATAAATTCACTTCTCCATTTCAATTTTAAAAAGAAAATCATAAATGTTAAAACGAAACCTCAAACATAAAAATACATGCTTTTTAGAGAAATGTTTAATCATTGTTTCACATCTATGAATTTTCATGTTTAAATATTAAGACCACTTGTAAAAAGTTTAAAGAAGTTGTATAATTTACTTTACAAGCAGAAAGCAAACCTTAGATAAAGAAATTCACATTTAAATTTCAATGTCAAAACATATAAATAACTGCTAATATCAAGCTGCAAACATTGAAATAAATGTTTTTAGCAAAATTTAAAACAGTTTTATCAGCTATGAAGTATATTGTAAATAGTTTAACAGCACATGTAAAATATTTGTCAGAGGTTTATAAGTACTTTTCTATAAGAAAATAAAATATAGGTCCATAAATTCACTTCTGCATTTTAATTTTAAAAAGAATAACAGAAATGTTAAAAAGAAAGTAGAAACATAAAAAATACATGCTATTTTGAGAAATTTTAAACTGTGTTTGACATCTATGAATTTTTATGTTTCAGTATTAATAGCCTTTTTAAAATTTTAAGCAAAGTTTAAAAATATAGTTTAAAACCAGAAAACAAAATGTAGAGAAAGAAATACGTGCTTAAATTTCATTTTAAAAAAGTAAAAATAACTGCTAAAATGAATGTTCACACATTGAAATAAATGCATTTTAGGAAAAGATTAAACACAGTTTTCTCATCTGTGAACTTCCTTGTCAATATATAAACAGTACATGTAAAACGTTTGAGAGATGTTGAAAAGTACTTTTCTAAAAGTAAATAAAATGTAGATCTGGAAATTCACATCCAGATTTCAATTTTAAAAAGCAAAATATAACTGGTAAAATGAAATAACAAACATAAAAATGAATGCTTTTTTTAGAAATTTTTAAACATGGTTTCACATCTATGAAACAGCACATGTAAAATGTTTGTCAGATGATTTAAAAGTACTTTTCTACAAGAAAAATATATAGATCCATAAATTCACTTCTGCATTTCAATTTTAAAAAGAATATCATAAATGATAAAATGAAACCTCAAACATAAAAATACATGCTTTTTTAAGAAATTAAGCAAAGTTTAAAAATATAGTTTAAAACCAGAAAACAAAATGTAGAGAAAGAAATACGTGCTTAAATTTCATTTTAAAAAACTAAATATAACTGCTCAAATGAATGTTCACACATTGAAATAAATGCATTTTATGAAAAGATTAAACATAGTTTTCTCATCAATGAACTTCCTTGTGAATATATAAACAGTATATGTAAAACGTTTGTCAGAGGTGGAAAAATACTTTGCTACAATCAAATAAAATGTAGATCTGGAAATTTACATCCAGATTTCGACTTTAAAAAGCAAAATATAAATGGTAAAATGAAATAACAAACATAAAAATAAATGCTTTTTTGTGAAATGTTTAAACATGATTTTACATCTATCAAACAGCACGTGTAAAATGTTTGTCAGAGTTTTCAAAAGAACTTTTCTACAAGAAAAGAAAATATAGATCCATAAATTCACTTCTCCATTTCAATTTTAAAAAGAAAATCATAAATGTTAAAACGAAACCTCAAACATAAAAATACATGCTTTTTAGAGAAATGTTTAATCATTGTTTCACATCTATGAATTTTCATGTTTAAATATTAAGACCACTTGTAAAAAGTTTAAAGAAGTTGTATAATTTACTTTACAAGCAGAAAGCAAACCTTAGATAAAGAAATTCACATTTAAATTTCAATGTCAAAACATATAAATAACTGCTAATATCAAGCTGCAAACATTGAAATAAATGTTTTTAGCAAAAGTTAAAACAGTTTTATCAGCTATGAAGTATATTGTAAATAGTTTAACAGCACATGTAAAATATTTGTCAGAGGTTTATAAGTACTTTTCTATAAGAAAATAAAATATAGGTCCATAAATTCACTTCTGCATTTTAATTTTAAAAAGAATAACAGAAATGTTAAAAAGAAAGTAGAAACATAAAAAATACATGCTATTTTGAGAAATTTTAAACTGTGTTTGACATCTATGAATTTTTATGTTTCAGTATTAATAGCCTTTTTAAAATTTTAAGCAAAGTTTAAAAATATAGTTTAAAACCAGAAAACAAAATGTAGAGAAAGAAATACGTGCTTAAATTTCATTTTAAAAAAGTAAAAATAACTGCTAAAATGAATGTTCACACATTGAAATAAATGCATTTTAGGAAAAGATTAAACACAGTTTTCTCATCTGTGAACTTCCTTGTCAATATATAAACAGTACATGTAAAACGTTTGAGAGATGTTGAAAAGTACTTTTCTACAAGTAAATAAAATGTAGATCTGGAAATTCACACCCAGATTTCAATTTTAAAAAGCAAAATATAACTGGTAAAATGAAATAACAAACATAAAAATGAATGCTTTTTTTTAGAAATTTTTAAACATGGTTTCACATCTATGAAACAGCACATGTAAAATGTTTGTCAGATGATTTAAAAGTACTTTTCTACAAGAAAAATATATAGATCCATAAATTCACTTCTGCATTTCAATTTTAAAAAGAATATCATAAATGATAAAATGAAACCTCAAACATAAAAATACATGCTTTTTTAAGAAATTAAGCAAAGTTTAAAAATATAGTTTAAAACCAGAAAACAAAATGTAGAGAAAGAAATACGTGCTTAAATTTCATTTTAAAAAACTAAATATAACTGCTCAAATGAATGTTCACACATTGAAATAAATGCATTTTATGAAAAGATTAAACATAGTTTTCTCATCAATGAACTTCCTTGTGAATATATAAACAGTATATGTAAAACGTTTGTGAGAGGTGGAAAAATACTTTGCTACAATCAAATAAAATGTAGATCTGGAAATTTACATCCAGATTTCGACTTTAAAAAGCAAAATATAAATGTTAAAACGAAACCTCAAACATAAAAATACATGCTTTTTAGAGAAATGTTTAAACATGGTTTTACATCTATCAAACAGCACGTGTAAAATGTTTGTCAGAGTTTTCAAAAGAACTTTTCTACAAGAAAAGAAAATATAGATCCATAAATTCACTTCTCCATTTCAATTTTAAAAAGAAAATCATAAATGTTAAAACGAAACCTCAAACATAAAAATACATGCTTTTTAGAGAAATGTTTAATCATTGTTTCACATCTATGAATTTTCATGTTTAAATATTAAGACCACTTGTAAAAAGTTTAAAGAAGTTGTATAATTTACTTTACAAGCAGAAAGCAAACCTTAGATAAAGAAATTCACGTTTAAATTTCAATGTCAAAACATATAAATAACTGCTAATATCAAGCTGCAAACATTGAAATAAATGTTTTTAGCAAAAGTTTAAACAGTTTTATCAGCTATGAAGTATATTGTAAATAGTTTAACAGCACATGTAAAATATTTGTCAGAGGTTTATAAGTACTTTTCTATAAGAAAATAAAATATAGGTCCATAAATTCACTTCTGCATTTTAATTTTAAAAAGAATAACAGAAATGTTAAAAAGAAAGTACAAACATAAAAAATACATGCTATTTTGAGAAATTTTAAACTGTGTTTGACATCTATGAATTTTTATGTTTCAGTATTAATAGCCTTTTTAAAATTTTAAGCAAAGTTTAAAAATATAGTTTAAAACCAGAAAACAAAATGTAGAGAAAGAAATACGTGCTTAAATTTCATTTTAAAAAAGTAAAAATAACTGCTAAAATGAATGTTCACACATTGAAATAAATGCATTTTAGGAAAAGATTAAACACAGTTTTCTCATCTGTGAACTTCCTTGTCAATATATAAACAGTACATGTAAAACGTTTGAGAGATGTTGAAAAGTACTTTTCTACAAGTAAATAAAATGTAGATCTGGAAATTCACATCCAGATTTCAATTTTAAAAAGCAAAATATAACTGGTAAGTGAAATAACAAACATAAAAATGAATGCTTTTTTTTAGAAATTTTTAAACATGGTTTCACATCTATGAAACAGCACATGTAAAATGTTTGTCAGATGATTTAAAAGTACTTTTCTACAAGAAAAATATATAGATCCATAAATTCACTTCTGCATTTCAATTTTAAAAAGAATATCATAAATGATAAAATGAAACCTCAAACATAAAAATACATGCTTTTTTAAGAAATTAAGCAAAGTTTAAAAATATAGTTTAAAACCAGAAAACAAAATGTAGAGAAAGAAATACGTGCTTAAATTTCATTTTAAAAAACTAAATATAACTGCTCAAATGAATGTTCACACATTGAAATAAATGCATTTTATGAAAAGATTAAACATAGTTTTCTCATCAATGAACTTCCTTGTGAATATATAAACAGTATATGTAAAACGTTTGTGAGAGGTGGAAAAATACTTTGCTACAATCAAATAAAATGTAGATCTGGAAATTTACATCCAGATTTCGACTTTAAAAAGCAAAATATAAATGTTAAAACGAAACCTCAAACATAAAAATACATGCTTTTTAGAGAAATGTTTAAACATGGTTTTACATCTATCAAACAGCACGTGTAAAATGTTTGTCAGAGTTTTCAAAAGAACTTTTCTACAAGAAAAGAAAATATAGATCCATAAATTCACTTCTCCATTTCAATTTTAAAAAGAAAATCATAAATGTTAAAACGAAACCTCAAACATAAAAATACATGCTTTTTAGAGAAATGTTTAATCATTGTTTCACATCTATGAATTTTCATGTTTAAATATTAAGACCACTTGTAAAAAGTTTAAAGAAGTTGTATAATTTACTTTACAAGCAGAAAGCAAACCTTAGATAAAGAAATTCACGTTTAAATTTCAATGTCAAAACATATAAATAACTGCTAATATCAAGCTGCAAACATTGAAATAAATGTTTTTAGCAAAAGTTTAAACAGTTTTATCAGCTATGAAGTATATTGTAAATAGTTTAACAGCACATGTAAAATATTTGTCAGAGGTTTATAAGTACTTTTCTATAAGAAAATAAAATATAGGTCCATAAATTCACTTCTGCATTTTAATTTTAAAAAGAATAACAGAAATGTTAAAAAGAAAGTAGAAACATAAAAAATACATGCTATTTTGAGAAATTTTAAACTGTGTTTGACATCTATGAATTTTTATGTTTCAGTATTAATAGCCTTTTTAAAATTTTAAGCAAAGTTTAAAAATATAGTTTAAAACCAGAAAACAAAATGTAGAGAAAGAAATACGTGCTTAAATTTCATTTTAAAAAACTAAATATAACTGCTCAAATGAATGTTCACACATTGAAATAAATGCATTTTATGAAAAGATTAAACATAGTTTTCTCATCAATGAACTTCCTTGTGAATATATAAACAGTATATGTAAAACGTTTGTCAGAGGTGGAAAAATACTTTGCTACAATCAAATAAAATGTAGATCTGGAAATTTACATCCAGATTTCGACTTTAAAAAGCAAAATATAAATGGTAAAATGAAATAACAAACATAAAAATAAATGCTTTTTTGTGAAATGTTTAAACATGATTTTACATCTATCAAACAGCACGTGTAAAATGTTTGTCAGAGTTTTCAAAAGAACTTTTCTACAAGAAAAGAAAATATAGATCCATAAATTCACTTCTCCATTTCAATTTTAAAAAGAAAATCATAAATGTTAAAACGAAACCTCAAACATAAAAATACATGCTTTTTAGAGAAATGTTTAATCATTGTTTCACATCTATGAATTTTCATGTTTAAATATTAAGACCACTTGTAAAAAGTTTAAAGAAGTTGTATAATTTACTTTACAAGCAGAAAGCAAACCTTAGATAAAGAAATTCACATTTAAATTTCAATGTCAAAACATATAAATAACTGCTAATATCAAGCTGCAAACATTGAAATAAATGTTTTTAGCAAAATTTAAAACAGTTTTATCAGCTATGAAGTATATTGTAAATAGTTTAACAGCACATGTAAAATATTTGTCAGAGGTTTATAAGTACTTTTCTATAAGAAAATAAAATATAGGTCCATAAATTCACTTCTGCATTTTAATTTTAAAAAGAATAACAGAAATGTTAAAAAGAAAGTAGAAACATAAAAAATACATGCTATTTTGAGAAATTTTAAACTGTGTTTGACATCTATGAATTTTTATGTTTCAGTATTAATAGCCTTTTTAAAATTTTAAGCAAAGTTTAAAAATATAGTTTAAAACCAGAAAACAAAATGTAGAGAAAGAAATACGTGCTTAAATTTCATTTTAAAAAAGTAAAAATAACTGCTAAAATGAATGTTCACACATTGAAATAAATGCATTTTAGGAAAAGATTAAACACAGTTTTCTCATCTGTGAACTTCCTTGTCAATATATAAACAGTACATGTAAAACGTTTGAGAGATGTTGAAAAGTACTTTTCTAAAAGTAAATAAAATGTAGATCTGGAAATTCACATCCAGATTTCAATTTTAAAAAGCAAAATATAACTGGTAAAATGAAATAACAAACATAAAAATGAATGCTTTTTTTAGAAATTTTTAAACATGGTTTCACATCTATGAAACAGCACATGTAAAATGTTTGTCAGATGATTTAAAAGTACTTTTCTACAAGAAAAATATATAGATCCATAAATTCACTTCTGCATTTCAATTTTAAAAAGAATATCATAAATGATAAAATGAAACCTCAAACATAAAAATACATGCTTTTTTAAGAAATTAAGCAAAGTTTAAAAATATAGTTTAAAACCAGAAAACAAAATGTAGAGAAAGAAATACGTGCTTAAATTTCATTTTAAAAAACTAAATATAACTGCTCAAATGAATGTTCACACATTGAAATAAATGCATTTTATGAAAAGATTAAACATAGTTTTCTCATCAATGAACTTCCTTGTGAATATATAAACAGTATATGTAAAACGTTTGTCAGAGGTGGAAAAATACTTTGCTACAATCAAATAAAATGTAGATCTGGAAATTTACATCCAGATTTCGACTTTAAAAAGCAAAATATAAATGGTAAAATGAAATAACAAACATAAAAATAAATGCTTTTTTGTGAAATGTTTAAACATGATTTTACATCTATCAAACAGCACGTGTAAAATGTTTGTCAGAGTTTTCAAAAGAACTTTTCTACAAGAAAAGAAAATATAGATCCATAAATTCACTTCTCCATTTCAATTTTAAAAAGAAAATCATAAATGTTAAAACGAAACCTCAAACATAAAAATACATGCTTTTTAGAGAAATGTTTAATCATTGTTTCACATCTATGAATTTTCATGTTTAAATATTAAGACCACTTGTAAAAAGTTTAAAGAAGTTGTATAATTTACTTTACAAGCAGAAAGCAAACCTTAGATAAAGAAATTCACATTTAAATTTCAATGTCAAAACATATAAATAACTGCTAATATCAAGCTGCAAACATTGAAATAAATGTTTTTAGCAAAAGTTAAAACAGTTTTATCAGCTATGAAGTATATTGTAAATAGTTTAACAGCACATGTAAAATATTTGTCAGAGGTTTATAAGTACTTTTCTATAAGAAAATAAAATATAGGTCCATAAATTCACTTCTGCATTTTAATTTTAAAAAGAATAACAGAAATGTTAAAAAGAAAGTAGAAACATAAAAAATACATGCTATTTTGAGAAATTTTAAACTGTGTTTGACATCTATGAATTTTTATGTTTCAGTATTAATAGCCTTTTTAAAATTTTAAGCAAAGTTTAAAAATATAGTTTAAAACCAGAAAACAAAATGTAGAGAAAGAAATACGTGCTTAAATTTCATTTTAAAAAAGTAAAAATAACTGCTAAAATGAATGTTCACACATTGAAATAAATGCATTTTAGGAAAAGATTAAACACAGTTTTCTCATCTGTGAACTTCCTTGTCAATATATAAACAGTACATGTAAAACGTTTGAGAGATGTTGAAAAGTACTTTTCTACAAGTAAATAAAATGTAGATCTGGAAATTCACATCCAGATTTCAATTTTAAAAAGCAAAATATAACTGGTAAAATGAAATAACAAACATAAAAATGAATGCTTTTTTTTAGAAATTTTTAAACATGGTTTCACATCTATGAAACAGCACATGTAAAATGTTTGTCAGATGATTTAAAAGTACTTTTCTACAAGAAAAATATATAGATCCATAAATTCACTTCTGCATTTCAATTTTAAAAAGAATATCATAAATGATAAAATGAAACCTCAAACATAAAAATACATGCTTTTTTAAGAAATTAAGCAAAGTTTAAAAATATAGTTTAAAACCAGAAAACAAAATGTAGAGAAAGAAATACGTGCTTAAATTTCATTTTAAAAAACTAAATATAACTGCTCAAATGAATGTTCACACATTGAAATAAATGCATTTTATGAAAAGATTAAACATAGTTTTCTCATCAATGAACTTCCTTGTGAATATATAAACAGTATATGTAAAACGTTTGTGAGAGGTGGAAAAATACTTTGCTACAATCAAATAAAATGTAGATCTGGAAATTTACATCCAGATTTCGACTTTAAAAAGCAAAATATAAATGTTAAAACGAAACCTCAAACATAAAAATACATGCTTTTTAGAGAAATGTTTAAACATGGTTTTACATCTATCAAACAGCACGTGTAAAATGTTTGTCAGAGTTTTCAAAAGAACTTTTCTACAAGAAAAGAAAATATAGATCCATAAATTCACTTCTCCATTTCAATTTTAAAAAGAAAATCATAAATGTTAAAACGAAACCTCAAACATAAAAATACATGCTTTTTAGAGAAATGTTTAATCATTGTTTCACATCTATGAATTTTCATGTTTAAATATTAAGACCACTTGTAAAAAGTTTAAAGAAGTTGTATAATTTACTTTACAAGCAGAAAGCAAACCTTAGATAAAGAAATTCACGTTTAAATTTCAATGTCAAAACATATAAATAACTGCTAATATCAAGCTGCAAACATTGAAATAAATGTTTTTAGCAAAAGTTTAAACAGTTTTATCAGCTATGAAGTATATTGTAAATAGTTTAACAGCACATGTAAAATATTTGTCAGAGGTTTATAAGTACTTTTCTATAAGAAAATAAAATATAGGTCCATAAATTCACTTCTGCATTTTAATTTTAAAAAGAATAACAGAAATGTTAAAAAGAAAGTACAAACATAAAAAATACATGCTATTTTGAGAAATTTTAAACTGTGTTTGACATCTATGAATTTTTATGTTTCAGTATTAATAGCCTTTTTAAAATTTTAAGCAAAGTTTAAAAATATAGTTTAAAACCAGAAAACAAAATGTAGAGAAAGAAATACGTGCTTAAATTTCATTTTAAAAAAGTAAAAATAACTGCTAAAATGAATGTTCACACATTGAAATAAATGCATTTTAGGAAAAGATTAAACACAGTTTTCTCATCTGTGAACTTCCTTGTCAATATATAAACAGTACATGTAAAACGTTTGAGAGATGTTGAAAAGTACTTTTCTACAAGTAAATAAAATGTAGATCTGGAAATTCACATCCAGATTTCAATTTTAAAAAGCAAAATATAACTGGTAAGTGAAATAACAAACATAAAAATGAATGCTTTTTTTTAGAAATTTTTAAACATGGTTTCACATCTATGAAACAGCACATGTAAAATGTTTGTCAGATGATTTAAAAGTACTTTTCTACAAGAAAAATATATAGATCCATAAATTCACTTCTGCATTTCAATTTTAAAAAGAATATCATAAATGATAAAATGAAACCTCAAACATAAAAATACATGCTTTTTTAAGAAATTAAGCAAAGTTTAAAAATATAGTTTAAAACCAGAAAACAAAATGTAGAGAAAGAAATACGTGCTTAAATTTCATTTTAAAAAACTAAATATAACTGCTCAAATGAATGTTCACACATTGAAATAAATGCATTTTATGAAAAGATTAAACATAGTTTTCTCATCAATGAACTTCCTTGTGAATATATAAACAGTATATGTAAAACGTTTGTGAGAGGTGGAAAAATACTTTGCTACAATCAAATAAAATGTAGATCTGGAAATTTACATCCAGATTTCGACTTTAAAAAGCAAAATATAAATGTTAAAACGAAACCTCAAACATAAAAATACATGCTTTTTAGAGAAATGTTTAAACATGGTTTTACATCTATCAAACAGCACGTGTAAAATGTTTGTCAGAGTTTTCAAAAGAACTTTTCTACAAGAAAAGAAAATATAGATCCATAAATTCACTTCTCCATTTCAATTTTAAAAAGAAAATCATAAATGTTAAAACGAAACCTCAAACATAAAAATACATGCTTTTTAGAGAAATGTTTAATCATTGTTTCACATCTATGAATTTTCATGTTTAAATATTAAGACCACTTGTAAAAAGTTTAAAGAAGTTGTATAATTTACTTTACAAGCAGAAAGCAAACCTTAGATAAAGAAATTCACGTTTAAATTTCAATGTCAAAACATATAAATAACTGCTAATATCAAGCTGCAAACATTGAAATAAATGTTTTTAGCAAAAGTTTAAACAGTTTTATCAGCTATGAAGTATATTGTAAATAGTTTAACAGCACATGTAAAATATTTGTCAGAGGTTTATAAGTACTTTTCTATAAGAAAATAAAATATAGGTCCATAAATTCACTTCTGCATTTTAATTTTAAAAAGAATAACAGAAATGTTAAAAAGAAAGTAGAAACATAAAAAATACATGCTATTTTGAGAAATTTTAAACTGTGTTTGACATCTATGAATTTTTATGTTTCAGTATTAATAGCCTTTTTAAAATTTTAAGCAAAGTTTAAAAATATAGTTTAAAACCAGAAAACAAAATGTAGAGAAAGAAATACGTGCTTAAATTTCATTTTAAAAAACTAAATATAACTGCTCAAATGAATGTTCACACATTGAAATAAATGCATTTTATGAAAAGATTAAACATAGTTTTCTCATCAATGAACTTCCTTGTGAATATATAAACAGTATATGTAAAACGTTTGTGAGAGGTGGAAAAGTACTTTTCTACAATCAAATAAAATGTAGTTCTGGAAATTTACATCCAGATTTCGACTTTAAAAAGCAAAATATAAATGGTAAAATGAAATAACAAACATAAAAATAAATGCTTTTTTGAGAAATGTTTAAACATGGTTTCACATCTATGAAACAGCACATGTAAAATGTTTGTCAGAGGTTTTAAATGTACTTTTCTATAAGAAAGCGAAAATATAGATCCATAAATTCACTTCTGCATTTCAAATTAAAAAAGAATATCATAAATGTTAAAACGAAACCTCAAACATAAAAATACATGCTTTTTAGAGAAATGTTTAAACATTGTTTCACATATATGAATTTTCATAAGACCACTTGTAAAAAGTTTAAAGAAGTTGTAGAATGTACTTTACAGGCAGTAAGCAAACCGTAGAAAAAAAAAATCACCTTTAAATTTCAATGTCAAAACGTATAAATAACTGCTAATATCAAGCTGCAAACATTGAAATAAATGTTTTTAGCAAAAGTTTAAACAGTTTTCTCAGCTATGAAGTATATTGTAAATAGTTTCACAGCACATGTAAAATATTTGTCAGAGGTTTTACAAGTACTTTTCTACAAGAATAGAATATATAGCTCCATAAATGCACTTTTGCATTTCAATTTTAAAAAGAATAACAGAAATGTTAAAATGAAACTACAAACATAAAAATATATGCTTTTTTGAGAAATTAAGCAAAGTTTAAAAATATAGTTTAAAACCAGAAAACAAAATGTAGAGAAAGAAATACGTGCTTAAATTTCATTTTAAAAAAGTAAAAATAACTTCTAAAATGAATGTTCACACATTGAAATAAATGCATTTTAGGAAAAGATTAAACACAGTTTTCTCATCTGTGAAATTCCTTGTGAATATATAAACAGTACATTTAAAACGTTTGAGAGAGGTTGAAAATTACTTTTCTACAAGCAAATAAAATGTAGATCTGGAAATTAACATCCAGATTTCAATTTTAAAAAGCAAAATATAACTGGTAAAATGAAATAACAAACATAAAAATGAATGCTTTTTTTTAGAAATTTTTAAACATGGTTTCACATCTATGAAACAGCACATGTAAAATGTTTGTCAGATGATTTAAAAGTACTTTTCTACAAGAAAAAATATATAGATCCATAAATTCACTTCTGCATTTCAATTTTAAAAAGAATATCATGAATGATAAAATGAAACCTCAAACATAAAAATACATGCTTTTTTAAGAAATTAAGCAAAGTTTAAAAATATAGTTTAAAACCAGAAAACAAAATGTAGAGAAAGAAATACGTGCTTAAATTTCATTTTAAAAAAGTAAAAATAACTGCTGAAATGAACGTTCACACATTGAAATAAATGCATTTTGTGAAAAGATTAAACATAATTTTCTCATCAATGAACTTCCTTGTGAATATATAAACAGTACATGTAAAACGTTTGAAAGAGGTAGAAAAGTACTTTTCCACAAGCAAATAAAATGTAGATCTGGAAATTTACATCCAGATTTCAATTTTTAAAAGCAAAATATAAATGGTAAAATGAAATAACAAACATAAAAATGAATGCTTTTTTGACAAATGTTTAAACATGATTTTACATCTATCAAACAGCACGTGTAAAATGTTTGTCAGAGTTTTCAAAAGAACTTTTCTACAAGAAAAGAAAATATAGATCCATAAATTCACTTCTCCATTTCAATTTTAAAAAGAATATCATAAATGTTAAAACGAAACCTCAACCATAAAAAACATGCTTTTTAGAGAAATGTTTAATCATTGTTTCACATCTATGAATTTTCATGTTTAAATATTAAAACCACTTGTAAAAAGTTTAAAGAAGTTGTATTATTTTCTTTACAAGCAGAAAGCAAACCTTAGATAAAGAAATTCACATTTAAATTTTAATGTCAAAACATATAAATAACTGCTAATATCAAGCTGCAAACATTGAAATAAATGTTTTAAGCAAAAGTTTAAACAGTTTTCTCAGCTATGAAGTATATTGTAAATAGTTTCACAGCACATGTAAAATATTTGTCAGAGGTTTATAAGTACTTTTCTATAAGAAAATAAAATATAGGTCCATAAATTCACTTCTGCATTTTAATTTTAAAAAGAATAACAGAAATGTTAAAAAGAAAGTAGAAACATAAAAAATACATGCTATTTTGAGAAATTTTAAACTGTGTTTGACATCTATGAATTTTTATGTTTCAGTATTAATAGCCTTTTTAAAATTTTAAGCAAAGTTTAAAAATATAGTTTAAAACCAGAAAACAAAATGTAGAGAAAGAAATACGTGCTTAAATTTCATTTTAAAAAAGTAAAAATAACTGCTAAAATGAATGTTCACACATTGAAATAAATGCATTTTAGGAAAAGATTAAACACAGTTTTCTCATCTGTGAACTTCCTTGTCAATATATAAACAGTACATGTAAAACGTTTGAGAGATGTTGAAAGGTACTTTTCTACAAGTAAATAAAATGTAGATCTGGAAATTCACATCCAGATTTCAATTTTAAAAAGCAAAATATAACTGGTAAAATGAAATAACAAACATAAAAATGAATGCTTTTTTTAGAAATTTTTAAACATGGTTTCACATCTATGAAACAGCACATGTAAAATGTTTGTCAGATGATTTAAAAGTACTTTTCTACAAGAAAAATATATAGATCCATAAATTCACTTCTGCATTTCAATTTTAAAAAGAATATCATAAATGATAAAATGAAACCTCAAACATAAAAATACATGCTTTTTTAAGAAATTAAGCAAAGTTTAAAAATATAGTTTAAAACCAGAAAACAAAATGTAGAGAAAGAAATACGTGCTTAAATTTCATTTTAAAAAACTAAATATAACTGCTCAAATGAATGTTCACACATTGAAATAAATGCATTTTATGAAAAGATTAAACATAGTTTTCTCATCAATGAACTTCCTTGTGAATATATAAACAGTATATGTAAAACGTTTGTCAGAGGTGGAAAAATACTTTGCTACAATCAAATAAAATGTAGATCTGGAAATTTACATCCAGATTTCGACTTTAAAAAGCAAAATATAAATGGTAAAATGAAATAACAAACATAAAAATAAATGCTTTTTTGTGAAATGTTTAAACATGATTTTACATCTATCAAACAGCACGTGTAAAATGTTTGTCAGAGTTTTCAAAAGAACTTTTCTACAAGAAAAGAAAATATAGATCCATAAATTCACTTCTCCATTTCAATTTTAAAAAGAAAATCATAAATGTTAAAACGAAACCTCAAACATAAAAATACATGCTTTTTAGAGAAATGTTTAATCATTGTTTCACATCTATGAATTTTCATGTTTAAATATTAAGACCACTTGTAAAAAGTTTAAAGAAGTTGTATAATTTACTTTACAAGCAGAAAGCAAACCTTAGATAAAGAAATTCACATTTAAATTTCAATGTCAAAACATATAAATAACTGCTAATATCAAGCTGCAAACATTGAAATAAATGTTTTTAGCAAAAGTTAAAACAGTTTTATCAGCTATGAAGTATATTGTAAATAGTTTAACAGCACATGTAAAATATTTGTCAGAGGTTTATAAGTACTTTTCTATAAGAAAATAAAATATAGGTCCATAAATTCACTTCTGCATTTTAATTTTAAAAAGAATAACAGAAATGTTAAAAAGAAAGTAGAAACATAAAAAATACATGCTATTTTGAGAAATTTTAAACTGTGTTTGACATCTATGAATTTTTATGTTTCAGTATTAATAGCCTTTTTAAAATTTTAAGCAAAGTTTAAAAATATAGTTTAAAACCAGAAAACAAAATGTAGAGAAAGAAATACGTGCTTAAATTTCATTTTAAAAAAGTAAAAATAACTGCTAAAATGAATGTTCACACATTGAAATAAATGCATTTTAGGAAAAGATTAAACACAGTTTTCTCATCTGTGAACTTCCTTGTCAATATATAAACAGTACATGTAAAACGTTTGAGAGATGTTGAAAAGTACTTTTCTACAAGTAAATAAAATGTAGATCTGGAAATTCACATCCAGATTTCAATTTTAAAAAGCAAAATATAACTGGTAAAATGAAATAACAAACATAAAAATGAATGCTTTTTTTTAGAAATTTTTAAACATGGTTTCACATCTATGAAACAGCACATGTAAAATGTTTGTCAGATGATTTAAAAGTACTTTTCTACAAGAAAAATATATAGATCCATAAATTCACTTCTGCATTTCAATTTTAAAAAGAATATCATAAATGATAAAATGAAACCTCAAACATAAAAATACATGCTTTTTTAAGAAATTAAGCAAAGTTTAAAAATATAGTTTAAAACCAGAAAACAAAATGTAGAGAAAGAAATACGTGCTTAAATTTCATTTTAAAAAACTAAATATAACTGCTCAAATGAATGTTCACACATTGAAATAAATGCATTTTATGAAAAGATTAAACATAGTTTTCTCATCAATGAACTTCCTTGTGAATATATAAACAGTATATGTAAAACGTTTGTGAGAGGTGGAAAAATACTTTGCTACAATCAAATAAAATGTAGATCTGGAAATTTACATCCAGATTTCGACTTTAAAAAGCAAAATATAAATGTTAAAACGAAACCTCAAACATAAAAATACATGCTTTTTAGAGAAATGTTTAAACATGGTTTTACATCTATCAAACAGCACGTGTAAAATGTTTGTCAGAGTTTTCAAAAGAACTTTTCTACAAGAAAAGAAAATATAGATCCATAAATTCACTTCTCCATTTCAATTTTAAAAAGAAAATCATAAATGTTAAAACGAAACCTCAAACATAAAAATACATGCTTTTTAGAGAAATGTTTAATCATTGTTTCACATCTATGAATTTTCATGTTTAAATATTAAGACCACTTGTAAAAAGTTTAAAGAAGTTGTATAATTTACTTTACAAGCAGAAAGCAAACCTTAGATAAAGAAATTCACGTTTAAATTTCAATGTCAAAACATATAAATAACTGCTAATATCAAGCTGCAAACATTGAAATAAATGTTTTTAGCAAAAGTTTAAACAGTTTTATCAGCTATGAAGTATATTGTAAATAGTTTAACAGCACATGTAAAATATTTGTCAGAGGTTTATAAGTACTTTTCTATAAGAAAATAAAATATAGGTCCATAAATTCACTTCTGCATTTTAATTTTAAAAAGAATAACAGAAATGTTAAAAAGAAAGTAGAAACATAAAAAATACATGCTATTTTGAGAAATTTTAAACTGTGTTTGACATCTATGAATTTTTATGTTTCAGTATTAATAGCCTTTTTAAAATTTTAAGCAAAGTTTAAAAATATAGTTTAAAACCAGAAAACAAAATGTAGAGAAAGAAATACGTGCTTAAATTTCATTTTAAAAAACTAAATATAACTGCTCAAATGAATGTTCACACATTGAAATAAATGCATTTTATGAAAAGATTAAACATAGTTTTCTCATCAATGAACTTCCTTGTGAATATATAAACAGTATATGTAAAACGTTTGTCAGAGGTGGAAAAATACTTTGCTACAATCAAATAAAATGTAGATCTGGAAATTTACATCCAGATTTCGACTTTAAAAAGCAAAATATAAATGTTAAAACGAAACCTCAAACATAAAAATACATGCTTTTTAGAGAAATGTTTAAACATGGTTTTACATCTATCAAACAGCACGTGTAAAATGTTTGTCAGAGTTTTCAAAAGAACTTTTCTACAAGAAAAGAAAATATAGATCCATAAATTCACTTCTCCATTTCAATTTTAAAAAGAAAATCATAAATGTTAAAACGAAACCTCAAACATAAAAATACATGCTTTTTAGAGAAATGTTTAATCATTGTTTCACATCTATGAATTTTCATGTTTAAATATTAAGACCACTTGTAAAAAGTTTAAAGAAGTTGTATAATTTACTTTACAAGCAGAAAGCAAACCTTAGATAAAGAAATTCACGTTTAAATTTCAATGTCAAAACATATAAATAACTGCTAATATCAAGCTGCAAACATTGAAATAAATGTTTTTAGCAAAAGTTTAAACAGTTTTATCAGCTATGAAGTATATTGTAAATAGTTTAACAGAACATATAAAATATTTGTCAGAGGTTTATGTACTTTTCTATAAGAAAATAAAATATAGGTCCATAAATTCACTTCTGCATTTTAATTTTAAAAAGAATAACAGAAATGTTAAAAAGAAAGTACAAACATAAAAAATACATGCTATTTTGAGAAATTTTAAACTGTGTTTGACATCTATGAATTTTTATGTTTCAGTATTAATAGCCTTTTTAAAATTTTAAGCAAAGTTTAAAAATATAGTTTAAAACCAGAAAACAAAATGTAGAGAAAGAAATACGTGCTTAAATTTCATTTTAAAAAAGTAAAAATAACTGCTAAAATGAATGTTCACACATTGAAATAAATGCATTTTAGGAAAAGATTAAACACAGTTTTCTCATCTGTGAACTTCCTTGTCAATATATAAACAGTACATGTAAAACGTTTGAGAGATGTTGAAAAGTACTTTTCTACAAGTAAATAAAATGTAGATCTGGAAATTCACATCCAGATTTCAATTTTAAAAAGCAAAATATAACTGGTAAAATGAAATAACAAACATAAAAATGAATGCTTTTTTTTAGAAATTTTTAAACATGGTTTCACATCTATGAAACAGCACATGTAAAATGTTTGTCAGATGATTTAAAAGTACTTTTCTACAAGAAAAATATATAGATCCATAAATTCACTTCTGCATTTCAATTTTAAAAAGAATATCATAAATGATAAAATGAAACCTCAAACATAAAAATACATGCTTTTTTAAGAAATTAAGCAAAGTTTAAAAATATAGTTTAAAACCAGAAAACAAAATGTAGAGAAAGAAATACGTGCTTAAATTTCATTTTAAAAAACTAAATATAACTGCTCAAATGAATGTTCACACATTGAAATAAATGCATTTTATGAAAAGATTAAACATAGTTTTCTCATCAATGAACTTCCTTGTGAATATATAAACAGTATATGTAAAACGTTTGTGAGAGGTGGAAAAATACTTTGCTACAATCAAATAAAATGTAGATCTGGAAATTTACATCCAGATTTCGACTTTAAAAAGCAAAATATAAATGTTAAAACGAAACCTCAAACATAAAAATACATGCTTTTTAGAGAAATGTTTAAACATGGTTTTACATCTATCAAACAGCACGTGTAAAATGTTTGTCAGAGTTTTCAAAAGAACTTTTCTACAAGAAAAGAAAATATAGATCCATAAATTCACTTCTCCATTTCAATTTTAAAAAGAAAATCATAAATGTTAAAACGAAACCTCAAACATAAAAATACATGCTTTTTAGAGAAATGTTTAATCATTGTTTCACATCTATGAATTTTCATGTTTAAATATTAAGACCACTTGTAAAAAGTTTAAAGAAGTTGTATAATTTACTTTACAAGCAGAAAGCAAACCTTAGATAAAGAAATTCACGTTTAAATTTCAATGTCAAAACATATGAATAACTGCTAATATCAAGCTGCAAACATTGAAATAAATGTTTTTAGCAAAAGTTTAAACAGTTTTATCAGCTATGAAGTATATTGTAAATAGTTTAACAGCACATGTAAAATATTTGTCAGAGGTTTATAAGTACTTTTCTATAAGAAAATAAAATATAGGTCCATAAATTCACTTCTGCATTTTAATTTTAAAAAGAATAACAGAAATGTTAAAAAGAAAGTACAAACATAAAAAATACATGCTATTTTGAGAAATTTTAAACTGTGTTTGACATCTATGAATTTTTATGTTTCAGTATTAATAGCCTTTTTAAAATTTTAAGCAAAGTTTAAAAATATAGTTTAAAACCAAAAAATAAAATGTAGAGAAAGAAATACGTGCTTAAATTTCATTTTAAAAAACTAAATATAACTGCTCAAATGAATGTTCACACATTGAAATAAATGCATTTTATGAAAAGATTAAACATAGTTTTCTCATCAATGAACTTCCTTGTGAATATATAAACAGTATATGTAAAACGTTTGTGAGAGGTGGAAAAGTACTTTTCTACAATCAAATAAAATGTAGTTCTGGAAATTTACATCCAGATTTCGACTTTAAAAAGCAAAATATAAATGGTAAAATGAAATAACAAACATAAAAATAAATGCTTTTTTGAGAAATGTTTAAACATGGTTTCACATCTATGAAACAGCACATGTAAAATGTTTGTCAGAGGTTTTAAATGTACTTTTCTATAAGAAAGCGAAAATATAGATCCATAAATTCACTTCTGCATTTCAAATTAAAAAAGAATATCATAAATGTTAAAACGAAACCTCAAACATAAAAATACATGCTTTTTAGAGAAATGTTTAAACATTGTTTCACATATATGAATTTTCATAAGACCACTTGTAAAAAGTTTAAAGAAGTTGTAGAATGTACTTTACAGGCAGTAAGCAAACCGTAGAAAAAAAAAATCACCTTTAAATTTCAATGTCAAAACGTATAAATAACTGCTAATATCAAGCTGCAAACATTGAAATAAATGTTTTTAGCAAAAGTTTAAACAGTTTTCTCAGCTATGAAGTATATTGTAAATAGTTTCACAGCACATGTAAAATATTTGTCAGAGGTTTTACAAGTACTTTTCTACAAGAATAGAATATATAGCTCCATAAATGCACTTTTGCATTTCAATTTTAAAAAGAATAACAGAAATGTTAAAATGAAACTACAAACATAAAAATATATGCTTTTTTGAGAAATTAAGCAAAGTTTAAAAATATAGTTTAAAACCAGAAAACAAAATGTAGAGAAAGAAATACGTGCTTAAATTTCATTTTAAAAAAGTAAAAATAACTTCTAAAATGAATGTTCACACATTGAAATAAATGCATTTTAGGAAAAGATTAAACACAGTTTTCTCATCTGTGAAATTCCTTGTGAATATATAAACAGTACATTTAAAACGTTTGAGAGAGGTTGAAAATTACTTTTCTACAAGCAAATAAAATGTAGATCTGGAAATTAACATCCAGATTTCAATTTTAAAAAGCAAAATATAACTGGTAAAATGAAATAACAAACATAAAAATGAATGCTTTTTTTTAGAAATTTTTAAACATGGTTTCACATCTATGAAACAGCACATGTAAAATGTTTGTCAGATGATTTAAAAGTACTTTTCTACAAGAAAAAATATATAGATCCATAAATTCACTTCTGCATTTCAATTTTAAAAAGAATATCATGAATGATAAAATGAAACCTCAAACATAAAAATACATGCTTTTTTAAGAAATTAAGCAAAGTTTAAAAATATAGTTTAAAACCAGAAAACAAAATGTAGAGAAAGAAATACGTGCTTAAATTTCATTTTAAAAAAGTAAAAATAACTGCTGAAATGAACGTTCACACATTGAAATAAATGCATTTTGTGAAAAGATTAAACATAATTTTCTCATCAATGAACTTCCTTGTGAATATATAAACAGTACATGTAAAACGTTTGAGAGAGGTAGAAAAGTACTTTTCCACAAGCAAATAAAATGTAGATCTGGAAATTTACATCCAGATTTCAATTTTAAAAAGCAAAATATAAATGGTAAAATGAAATAACAAACATAAAAATGAATGCTTTTTTGACAAATGTTTAAACATGATTTTACATCTATCAAACAGCACGTGTAAAATGTTTGTCAGAGTTTTCAAAAGAACTTTTCTACAAGAAAAGAAAATATAGATCCATAAATTCACTTCTCCATTTCAATTTTAAAAAGAATATCATAAATGTTAAAACGAAACCTCAACCATAAAAAACATGCTTTTTAGAGAAATGTTTAATCATTGTTTCACATCTATGAATTTTCATGTTTAAATATTAAAACCACTTGTAAAAAGTTTAAAGAAGTTGTATTATTTTCTTTACAAGCAGAAAGCAAACCTTAGATAAAGAAATTCACATTTAAATTTTAATGTCAAAACATATAAATAACTGCTAATATCAAGCTGCAAACATTGAAATAAATGTTTTTAGCAAAAGTTTAAACAGTTTTCTCAGCTATGAAGTATATTGTAAATAGTTTCACAGCACATGTAAAATATTTGTCAGAGGTTTTACAAGTACTTTTCTACAAGAATAGAATATATAGCTCCATAAATGCACTTTTGCATTTCAATTTTAAAAAGAATAACAGAAATGTTAAAATGAAACTACAAACATAAAAATATATGCTTTTTTGAGAAATTAAGCAAAGTTTAAAAATATAGTTTAAAACCAGAAAACAAAATGTAGAGAAAGAAATACGTGCTTAAATTTCATTTTAAAAAAGTAAAAATAACTTCTAAAATGAATGTTCACACATTGAAATAAATGCATTTTAGGAAAAGATTAAACACAGTTTTCTCATCTGTGAAATTCCTTGTGAATATATAAACAGTACATTTAAAACGTTTGAGAGAGGTTGAAAATTACTTTTCTACAAGCAAATAAAATGTAGATCTGGAAATTAACATCCAGATTTCAATTTTAAAAAGCAAAATATAACTGGTAAAATGAAATAACAAACATAAAAATGAATGCTTTTTTTTAGAAATTTTTAAACATGGTTTCACATCTATGAAACAGCACATGTAAAATGTTTGTCAGATGATTTAAAAGTACTTTTCTACAAGAAAAAATATATAGATCCATAAATTCACTTCTGCATTTCAATTTTAAAAAGAATATCATGAATGATAAAATGAAACCTCAAACATAAAAATACATGCTTTTTTAAGAAATTAAGCAAAGTTTAAAAATATAGTTTAAAACCAGAAAACAAAATGTAGAGAAAGAAATACGTGCTTAAATTTCATTTTAAAAAAGTAAAAATAACTGCTGAAATGAACGTTCACACATTGAAATAAATGCATTTTGTGAAAAGATTAAACATAATTTTCTCATCAATGAACTTCCTTGTGAATATATAAACAGTACATGTAAAACGTTTGAGAGAGGTAGAAAAGTACTTTTCCACAAGCAAATAAAATGTAGATCTGGAAATTTACATCCAGATTTCAATTTTAAAAAGCAAAATATAAATGGTAAAATGAAATAACAAACATAAAAATGAATGCTTTTTTGACAAATGTTTAAACATGATTTTACATCTATCAAACAGCACGTGTAAAATGTTTGTCAGAGTTTTCAAAAGAACTTTTCTACAAGAAAAGAAAATATAGATCCATAAATTCACTTCTCCATTTCAATTTTAAAAAGAATATCATAAATGTTAAAACGAAACCTCAACCATAAAAAACATGCTTTTTAGAGAAATGTTTAATCATTGTTTCACATCTATGAATTTTCATGTTTAAATATTAAAACCACTTGTAAAAAGTTTAAAGAAGTTGTATTATTTTCTTTACAAGCAGAAAGCAAACCTTAGATAAAGAAATTCACATTTAAATTTTAATGTCAAAACATATAAATAACTGCTAATATCAAGCTGCAAACATTGAAATAAATGTTTTTAGCAAAAGTTTAAACAGTTTTATCAGCTATGAAGTATATTGTAAATAGTTTAACAGCACATGTAGAATATTTGTCAGAGGTTTTAAAAGTACTTTTCCATAAGAAAAGAAAATATAGGTCCATAGATTCACTTCTGCATTTTAATTTTAATAAGAATAACAGAAATGTTAAAAAGAAAGTACAAACATAAAAAATACATGCTATTTTGAGAAATTTTAAACTGTGTTTGACATCTATGAATTTTTATGTATCAGTATTAATAGCCTTTTTAAAAGTTTAAGCAAAGTTTAAAAATATAGCTTAAAACCAGAAAACAAAATGTAGAGAAAGAAATACGTGCTTAAATTTCATTTTAAAAAACTAAATATAACTGCTCAAATGAATGTTCACACATTGAAATAAATGCATTTTATGAAAAGATTAAACATAGTTTTCTCATCAATGAACTTCCTTGTGAATATATAAACAGTATATGTAAAACGTTTGTCAGAGGTGGAAAAATACTTTGCTACAATCAAATAAAATGTAGATCTGGAAATTTACATCCAGATTTCGACTTTAAAAAGCAAAATATAAATGGTAAAATGAAATAACAAACATAAAAATAAATGCTTTTTTGTGAAATGTTTAAACATGATTTTACATCTATCAAACAGCACGTGTAAAATGTTTGTCAGAGTTTTCAAAAGAACTTTTCTACAAGAAAAGAAAATATAGATCCATAAATTCACTTCTCCATTTCAATTTTAAAAAGAAAATCATAAATGTTAAAACGAAACCTCAAACATAAAAATACATGCTTTTTAGAGAAATGTTTAATCATTGTTTCACATCTATGAATTTACATGTTTAAATATTAAGACCACTTGTAAAAAGTTTAAAGAAGTTGTATAATTTACTTTACAAGCAGAAAGCAAACCTTAGATAAAGAAATTCACATTTAAATTTCAATGTCAAAACATATAAATAACTGCTAATATCAAGCTGCAAACATTGAAATAAATGTTTTTAGCAAAAGTTAAAACAGTTTTATCAGCTATGAAGTATATTGTAAATAGTTTAACAGCACATGTAAAATATTTGTCAGAGGTTTATAAGTACTTTTCTATAAGAAAATAAAATATAGGTCCATAAATTCACTTCTGCATTTTAATTTTAAAAAGAATAACAGAAATGTTAAAAAGAAAGTAGAAACATAAAAAATACATGCTATTTTGAGAAATTTTAAACTGTGTTTGACATCTATGAATTTTTATGTTTCAGTATTAATAGCCTTTTTAAAATTTTAAGCAAAGTTTAAAAATATAGTTTAAAACCAGAAAACAAAATGTAGAGAAAGAAATACGTGCTTAAATTTCATTTTAAAAAACTAAATATAACTGCTCAAATGAATGTTCACACATTGAAATAAATGCATTTTATGAAAAGATTAAACATAGTTTTCTCATCAATGAACTTCCTTGTGAATATATAAACAGTATATGTAAAACGTTTGTCAGAGGTGGAAAAATACTTTGCTACAATCAAATAAAATGTAGATCTGGAAATTTACATCCAGATTTCGACTTTAAAAAGCAAAATATAAATGTTAAAACGAAACCTCAAACATAAAAATACATGCTTTTTAGAGAAATGTTTAAACATGGTTTTACATCTATCAAACAGCACGTGTAAAATGTTTGTCAGAGTTTTCAAAAGAACTTTTCTACAAGAAAAGAAAATATAGATCCATAAATTCACTTCTCCATTTCAATTTTAAAAAGAAAATCATAAATGTTAAAACGAAACCTCAAACATAAAAATACATGCTTTTTAGAGAAATGTTTAATCATTGTTTCACATCTATGAATTTTCATGTTTAAATATTAAGACCACTTGTAAAAAGTTTAAAGAAGTTGTATAATTTACTTTACAAGCAGAAATCAAACCTTAGATAAAGAAATTCACGTTTAAATTTCAATGTCAAAACATATAAATAACTGCTAATATCAAGCTGCAAACATTGAAATAAATGTTTTTAGCAAAAGTTTAAACAGTTTTATCAGCTATGAAGTATATTGTAAATAGTTTAACAGCACATGTAAAATATTTGTCAGAGGTTTATGTACTTTTCTATAAGAAAATAAAATATAGGTCCATAAATTCACTTCTGCATTTTAATTTTAAAAAGAATAACAGAAATGTTAAAAAGAAAGTACAAACATAAAAAATACATGCTATTTTGAGAAATTTTAAACTGTGTTTGACATCTATGAATTTTTATGTTTCAGTATTAATAGCCTTTTTAAAATTTTAAGCAAAGTTTAAAAATATAGTTTAAAACCAGAAAACAAAATGTAGAGAAAGAAATACGTGCTTAAATTTCATTTTAAAAAAGTAAAAATAACTGCTAAAATGAATGTTCACACATTGAAATAAATGCATTTTAGGAAAAGATTAAACACAGTTTTCTCATCTGTGAACTTCCTTGTCAATATATAAACAGTACATGTAAAACGTTTGAGAGATGTTGAAAAGTACTTTTCTACAAGTAAATAAAATGTAGATCTGGAAATTCACATCCAGATTTCAATTTTAAAAAGCAAAATATAACTGGTAAAATGAAATAACAAACATAAAAATGAATGCTTTTTTTTAGAAATTTTTAAACATGGTTTCACATCTATGAAACAGCACATGTAAAATGTTTGTCAGATGATTTAAAAGTACTTTTCTACAAGAAAAATATATAGATCCATAAATTCACTTCTGCATTTCAATTTTAAAAAGAATATCATAAATGATAAAATGAAACCTCAAACATAAAAATACATGCTTTTTTAATAAATTAAGCAAAGTTTAAATATATAGTTTAAAACCAGAAAACAAAATGTAGAGAAAGAAATACGTGCTTAAATTTAATTTTAAAAAACTAAATATAACTGCTCAAATGAATGTTCACACATTGAAATAAATGCATTTTATGAAAAGATTAAACATAGTTTTCTCATCAATGAACTTCCTTGTGAATATATAAACAGTATATGTAAAACGTTTGTGAGAGGTGGAAAAATACTTTGCTACAATCAAATAAAATGTAGATCTGGAAATTTACATCCAGATTTCGACTTTAAAAAGCAAAATATAAATGTTAAAACGAAACCTCAAACATAAAAATACATGCTTTTTAGAGAAATGTTTAAACATGGTTTTACATCTATCAAACAGCACGTGTAAAATGTTTGTCAGAGTTTTCAAAAGAACTTTTCTACAAGAAAAGAAAATATAGATCCATAAATTCACTTCTCCATTTCAATTTTAAAAAGAAAATCATAAATGTTAAAACGAAACCTCAAACATAAAAATACATGCTTTTTAGAGAAATGTTTAATCATTGTTTCACATCTATGAATTTTCATGTTTAAATATTAAGACCACTTGTAAAAAGTTTAAAGAAGTTGTATAATTTACTTTACAAGCAGAAAGCAAACCTTAGATAAAGAAATTCACGTTTAAATTTCAATGTCAAAACATATAAATAACTGCTAATATCAAGCTGCAAACATTGAAATAAATGTTTTTAGCAAAAGTTTAAACAGTTTTATCAGCTATGAAGTATATTGTAAATAGTTTAACAGCACATGTAAAATATTTGTCAGAGGTTTATAAGTACTTTTCTATAAGAAAATAAAATATAGGTCCATAAATTCACTTCTGCATTTTAATTTTAAAAAGAATAACAGAAATGTTAAAAAGAAAGTACAAACATAAAAAATACATGCTATTTTGAGAAATTTTAAACTGTGTTTGACATCTATGAATTTTTATGTTTCAGTATTAATAGCCTTTTTAAAATTTTAAGCAAAGTTTAAAAATATAGTTTAAAACCAGAAAACAAAATGTAGAGAAAGAAATACGTGCTTAAATTTCATTTTAAAAAACTAAATATAACTGCTCAAATGAATGTTCACACATTGAAATAAATGCATTTTATGAAAAGATTAAACATAGTTTTCTCATCAATGAACTTCCTTGTGAATATATAAACAGTATATGTAAAACGTTTGTGAGAGGTGGAAAAGTACTTTTCTACAATCAAATAAAATGTAGTTCTGGAAATTTACATCCAGATTTCGACTTTAAAAAGCAAAATATAAATGGTAAAATGAAATAACAAACATAAAAATAAATGCTTTTTTGAGAAATGTTTAAACATGGTTTCACATCTATGAAACAGCACATGTAAAATGTTTGTCAGAGGTTTTAAATGTACTTCTCTATAAGAAAGCGAAAATATAGATCCATAAATTCACTTCTGCATTTCAAATTAAAAAAGAATATCATAAATGTTAAAACGAAACCTCAAACATAAAAATACATGCTTTTTAGAGAAATGTTTAAACATTGTTTCACATATATGAATTTTCATAAGACCACTTGTAAAAAGTTTAAAGAAGTTGTAGAATGTACTTTACAGGCAGTAAGCTAACCGTAGATAAAAAAAAATCGCCTTTAAATTTCAATGTCAAAACGTATAAATAACTGCTAATATCAAGCTGCAAACATTGAAATAAATGTTTTTAGCAAAAGTTTAAACCGTTTTCTCAGCTATGAAGCATATTGTAAATACTTTAACAGCTCATGTAAAATATTTGTCAGAGATTTTAAAAGTACTTTTCTACAAGAAAAGAATATATAGCTCCATAAATGCACTTTTGCATTTCAATTTTAAAAGCATAACAGAAATGTTAAAATGAAACTACAAACATAAAAATATAAGCATTTTTGAGAAATTAAGCAAAGTTTAAAAATATAGTTTAAAACCAGAAAACAAAATGTAGAGAAAGAAATACGTGCTTAAATTTCATTTTAAAAAAGTAAAAATAACTGCTGAAATGAATGTTCACACATTGAAATAAATGCATTTTATGAAAAGATTAATCATAGTTTTCTCATCAATGAACTTCCTTGTGAATATATAAACAGTACATGTAAAACGTTTGTGAGAGGTAGAAAAGTACTTTTCCACAAGCAAATAAAATGTAGATCTGGAAATTTACATCCAGATTTCGACTTTAAAAAGCAAAATATAAATGGTAAAATGAAATAACAAACATAAAAATACATGCTTTTTAGAGAAATGTTTAAACATTGTTTCACATCTATGAATTTTCATGTTTAAGTATTAAGACCACTTGTAAAAAGTTTAAAGAAGTTGTATAATGTACTTTACAGGCAGTAAGCAAACCGTAGAAAAAAAAAATCGCCTTTAAATTTCAATGTCAAAACGTATAAATAACTGCTAATATCAAGCTGCAAACATTGAAATAAATGTTTTTAGCAAAAGTTTAAACAGGTTTCTCAGCTATGAAGTATATTGTAAATAGTTTAACAGCACATGTAAATTATTTGTCAGAGGTTTATAAGTACTTTTCTATAAGAAAATAAAATATAGGTCCATAAATTCACTTCTGCATTTTAATTTTAAAAAGAATAACAGAAATGTTAAAAAGAAAGTACAAATATAAAAAATACATGCTATTTTGAGAAATTTTAAACTGTGTTTGACAACTATGAATTTTTATGTTTCAGTATTAATAGCCTTTTTAAAATTTTAAGCAAAGTTTAAAAATATAGTTTAAAACCAGAAAACAAAATGTAGAGAAAGAAATACGTGCTTAAATTTCATTTTAAAAAAGTAAAAATAACTGCTAAAATGAATGTTCACACATTGAAATAAATGCATTTTAGGAAAAGATTAAACACAGTTTTCTCATCTGTGAACTTCCTTGTGAATATATAAACAGTACATGTAAAACGTTTGAGAGAGGTTGAAAAGTACTTTTCTACAAGCAAATAAAATGTAGATCTGGAAATTCACATCCAGATTTCAATTTTAAAAAGCTAAATATAAATGGCAAAATGAAATAACAAACATAAAAATGAATGCTTTTTTTTAGAAATGTTTAAACATGGTTTCACATCTATGAAACAGCACACGTAAAATGTTTGTCAGAGGATTTAAAAGTACTTTTCTACAAGAAAAAATATATAGATCCATAAATTCACTTCTGCATTTCAATTTTAAAAAGAATATCATAAATGTTAAAACGAAACCTCAAATATAAAAATACATGCTTTTTTGAGAAATTAAGCAAAGTTTAAAAATATAGTTTAAAACCAGAAAACAAAATGTAGAGAAAGAAATACGTGCTTAAATTTCATTTTAAAAAACTAAATATAACTGCTCAAATGAATGTTCACACATTGAAATAAATGCATTTTATGAAAAGATTAAACATAGTTTTCTCATCAATGAACTTCCTTGTGAATATATAAACAGTATATGTAAAACGTTTGTGAGAGGTGGAAATGTACTTTTCTACAATCAAATAAAATGTAGATCTGGAAATTTACATCCAGATTTCGACTTTTAAAAGCAAAATATAAATGGTAAAATGAAATAACAAACATAAAAATAAATGCTTTTTCGAGAAAAGTTTAAACATGGTTTTACATCTATCAAACAGCACGTGTAAAATGTTTGTCAGAGTTTTCAAAAGAACTTTTCAACAAGAAAAGAAAATATAGATCCATAAATTCACTTCTGCATTTCAATTTTAAAAAGAATATCATAAATGATAAAATGAAACCTCAAACATAAAAATACATGCTTTTTTAAGAAATTAAGCAAAGTTTAAAAATATAGTTTAAAACCAGAAAACAAAATGTAGAGAAAGAAATACGTGCTTAAATTTCATTTTAAAAAACTAAATATAACTGCTCAAATGAATGTTCACACATTGAAATAAATGCATTTTATGAAAAGATTAAACATAGTTTTCTCGTCAATGAACTTCCTTGTGAATATATAAACAGTATATGTAAAACGTTTGTGAGAGGTGGAAAAATACTTTGCTACAATCAAATAAAATGTAGATCTGGAAATTTACATCCAGATTTCGACTTTAAAAAGCAAAATATAAATGTTAAAACGAAACCTCAAACATAAATATACATGCTTTTTAGAGAAATGTTTAAACATGGTTTTACATCTATCAAACAGCACGTGTAAAATGTTTGTCAGAGTTTTCAAAAGAACTTTTCTACAAGAAAAGAAAATATAGATCCATAAATTCACTTCTCCATTTCAATTTTAAAAAGAAAATCATAAATGTTAAAACGAAACCTCAAACATAAAAACACATGCTTTTTAGAGAAATGTTTAATCATTGTTTCACATCTATGAATTTTCATGTTTAAATATTAAGACCACTTGTAAAAAGTTTAAAGAAGTTGTATAATTTACTTTACAAGCAGAAAGCAAACCTTAGATAAAGAAATTCACGTTTAAATTTCAATGTCAAAACATATAAATAACTGCTAATATCAAGCTGCAAACATTGAAATAAATGTTTTTAGCAAAAGTTTAAACAGTTTTATCACCTATGAAGTATATTGTAAATAGTTTAACAGCACATGTAAAATATTTGTCAGAGGTTTATAAGTACTTTTCTATAAGAAAATAAAATATAGGTCCATAAATTCACTTCTGCATTTTAATTTTAAAAAGAATAACAGAAATGTTAAAAAGAAAGTAGAAACATAAAAAATACATGCTATTTTGAGAAATTTTAAACTGTGTTTGACATCTATGAATTTTTATGTTTCAGTATTAATAGCCTTTTTAAAATTTTAAGCAAAGTTTAAAAATATAGTTTAAAACCAGAAAACAAAATGTAGAGAAAGAAATACGTGCTTAAATTTCATTTTAAAAAACTAAATATAACTGCTCAAATGAATGTTCACACATTGAAATAAATGCATTTTATGAAAAGATTAAACATAGTTTTCTCATCAATGAACTTCCTTGTGAATATATAAACAGTATATGTAAAACGTTTGTGAGAGGTGGAAAAGTACTTTTCTACAATCAAATAAAATGTAGTTCTGGAAATTTACATCCATATTTCGACTTTAAAAATCAAAATATAAATGGTAAAATGAAATAACAAACATAGAATTAAATGTTTTTTTGAGAAATGTTTAAACATGGTTTCACATCTATGAAACAGCACATGTAAAATGTTTGTCAGAGGTTTTAAATGTACTTTTCTATAAGAAAGCGAAAATATAGATCCATAAATTCACTTCTGCATTTCAAATTAAAAAAGAATATCATAAATGTTGAAACGAAACCTCAAACATAAAAATACATGCTTTTTAGAGAAATGTTTAAACATTGTTTCACATCTATGAATTTTCATGTTTAAATATTAAGACCACTTGTAAAAAGTTTAAAGAAGTTGTATAATGTACTTTACAGGCAGTAAGCAAACCGTAGAAAAAAAAATCACCTTTAAATTTCAATGTCAAAACGTATAAATAACTGCTAATATCAAGCTGCAAACATTGAAATAAATGTTTTTAGCAAAAGTTTAAACAGTTTTCTCAGCTATGAAGTATATTGTAAATAGTTTCACAGCACATGTAAAATATTTGTAAGAGGTTTTAAAAGTACTTTTCTACAAGAATAGAATATATAGCTCCATAAATGCACTTTTGCATTTCAATTTTAAAAAGAATAACACAAATGTTAAAATGAAACTACAAACATAAAAATATATGCTTTTTTGAGAAATTAAGCAAAGTTTAAAAATATAGTTTAAAACCAGAAAACAAAATGTAGAGAAAGAAATACGTGCTTAAATTTCATTTTAAAAAAGTAAAAATAACTTCTAAAATGAATGTTCACACATTGAAATAAATGCATTTTAGGAAAAGATTAAACACAGTTTTCTCATCTGTGAAATTCCTTGTGAATATATAAACAGTACATGTAAAACGTTTGAGAGAGGTTGAAAATTACTTTTCTACAAGCAAATAAAATGTAGATCTGGAAATTAACATCCAGATTTCAATTTTAAAAAGCAAAATATAACTGGTAAAATGAAATAACAAACATAAAAATGAATGCTTTTTTTTAGAAATTTTTAAACATGGTTTCACATCTATGAAACAGCACATGTAAAATGTTTGTCAGATGATTTAAAAGTACTTTTCTACAAGAAAAAATATATAGATCCATAAATTCACTTCTGCATTTCAATTTTAAAAAGAATATCATGAATGATAAAATGAAACCTCAAACATAAAAATACATGTTTTTTTAAGATATTAAGCAAAGTTTAAAAATATAGTTTAAAACCAGAAAACAAAATGTAGAGAAAGAAATACGTGCTTAAATTTCATTTTAAAAAAGTAAAAATAACTGCTGAAATGAACGTTCACACATTGAAATAAATGCATTTTGTGAAAAGATTAAACATAATTTTCTCATCAATGAACTTCCTTGTGAATATATAAACAGTACATGTAAAACGTTTGAGAGAGGTAGAAAAGTACTTTTCCACAAGCAAATAAAATGTAGATCTGGAAATTTACATCCAGATTTCAATTTTAAAAAGCAAAATATAAATGGTAAAATGAAATAACAAACATAAAAATAAATGCTTTTTTGTGAAATGTTTAAACATGATTTTACATCTATCAAACAGCACGTGTAAAATGTTTGTCAGAGTTTTCAAAAGAACTTTTCTACAAGAAAAGAAAATATAGATCCATAAATTCACTTCTCCATTTCAATTTTAAAAAGAAAATCATAAATGTTAAAACGAAACCTCAAACATAAAAAACATGCTTTTTAGAGAAATGTTTAATCATTGTTTCACATCTATGAATTTTCATGTTTAAATATTAAGACCACTTGTAAAAAGTTTAAAGAAGTTGTATTATTTACTTTACAAGCAGAAAGCAAACCTTAGATAAAGAAATTCACATTTAAATTTTAATGTCAAAACATATAAATAACTGCTAATATCAAGCTGCAAACATTGAAATAAATGTTTTTAGCAAAAGTTTAAACAGTTTTATCAGCTATGAAGTATATTGTAAATAGTTTAACAGCACATGTAAAATATTTGTCAGATGTTTTAAAAGTACTTTTCCATAAGAAAAGAAAATATAGGTCCATTGATTCACTTCTGCATTTTAATTTTAAAAAGAATAACAGAAATGTTAAAAAGAAAGTAGAAACATAAAAAATACATGCTATTTTGAGAAATTTTAAACTGTGTTTGACATCTATGAATTTTTATGTATCAGTATTAATAGCCTTTTTAAAATTTTAAGCAAAGTTTAAAAATATAGTTTAAAACCAGAAAACAAAATGTAGAGAAAGAAATACGTGCTTAAATTTCATTTTAAAAAAGTAAAAATAACTGCTAAAATGAATGTTCACACATTGAAATAAATGCATTTTATGAAAAGATTAAACATAGTTTTCTCATCAATGAACTTCCTTGTGAATATATAAACAGTATATGTAAAACGTTTGTGAGAGGTGGAAAAGTACTTTTCTACAATCAAATAAAATGTAGTTCTGGAAATTTACATCCAGATTTCGACTTTAAAAAGCAAAATATAAATGGTAAAATGAAATAACAAACATAAAAATAAATGCTTTTTTGAGAAATGTTTAAACATGGTTTCACATCTATGAAACAGCACATGTAAAATGTTTGTCAGAGGTTTTAAATGTACTTTTCTATAAGAAAGCGAAAATATAGATCCATAAATTCACTTCTGCATTTCAAATTAAAAAAGAATATCATAAATGTTAAAACGAAACCTCAAACATAAAAATACATGCTTTTTAGAGAAATGTTTAAACATTGTTTCACATATATGAATTTTCATAAGACCACTTGTAAAAAGTTTAAAGAAGTTGTAGAATGTACTTTACAGGCAGTAAGCAAACCGTAGATAAAAAAAAATCGCCTTTAAATTTCAATGTCAAAACGTATAAATAACTGCTAATATCAAGCTGCAAACATTGAAATAAATGTTTTTAGCAAAAGTTTAAACCGTTTTCTCAGCTATGAAGTATATTGTAAATACTTTAACAGCTCATGTAAAATATTTGTCAGAGATTTTAAAAGTACTTTTCTACAAGAAAAGAATATATAGCTCCATAAATGCACTTTTGCATTTCAATTTTAAAAGCATAACAGAAATGTTAAAATGAAACTACAAACATAAAAATATAAGCATTTTTGAGAAATTAAGCAAAGTTTAAAAATATAGTTTAAAACCAGAAAACAAAATGTAGAGAAAGAAATACGTGCTTAAATTTCATTTTAAAAAAGTAAAAATAACTGCTGAAATGAATGTTCACACATTGAAATAAATGCATTTTATGAAAAGATTAATCATAGTTTTCTCATCAATGAACTTCCTTGTGAATATATAAACAGTACATGTAAAACGTTTGTGAGAGGTAGAAAAGTACTTTTCCACAAGCAAATAAAATGTAGATCTGGAAATTTACATCCAGATTTCGACTTTAAAAAGCAAAATATAAATGGTAAAATGAAATAACAAACATAAAAATACATGCTTTTTAGAGAAATGTTTAAACATTGTTTCACATCTATGAATTTTCATGTTTAAGTATTAAGACCACTTGTAAAAAGTTTAAAGAAGTTGTATAATGTACTTTACAGGCAGTAAGCAAACCGTAGAAAAAAAAAATCGCCTTTAAATTTCAATGTCAAAACGTATAAATAACTGCTAATATCAAGCTGCAAACATTGAAATAAATGTTTTTAGCAAAAGTTTAAACAGTTTTCTCAGCTATGAAGTATATTGTAAATAGTTTAACAGCACATGTAAATTATTTGTCAGAGGTTTATAAGTACTTTTCTATAAGAAAATAAAATATAGGTCCATAAATTCACTTCTGCATTTTAATTTTAAAAAGAATAACAGAAATGTTAAAAAGAAAGTACAAATATAAAAAATACATGCTATTTTGAGAAATTTTAAACTGTGTTTGACAACTATGAATTTTTATGTTTCAGTATTAATAGCCTTTTTAAAATTTTAAGCAAAGTTTAAAAATATAGTTTAAAACCAGAAAACAAAATGTAGAGAAAGAAATACGTGCTTAAATTTCATTTTAAAAAAGTAAAAATAACTGCTAAAATGAATGTTCACACATTGAAATAAATGCATTTTAGGAAAAGATTAAACACAGTTTTCTCATCTGTGAACTTCCTTGTGAATATATAAACAGTACATGTAAAACGTTTGAGAGAGGTTGAAAAGTACTTTTCTACAAGCAAATAAAATGTAGATCTGGAAATTCACATCCAGATTTCAATTTTAAAAAGCTAAATATAAATGGCAAAATGAAATAACAAACATAAAAATGAATGCTTTTTTTTAGAAATGTTTAAACATGGTTTCACATCTATGAAACAGCACACGTAAAATGTTTGTCAGAGGATTTAAAAGTACTTTTCTACAAGAAAAAATATATAGATCCATAAATTCACTTCTGCATTTCAATTTTAAAAAGAATATCATAAATGTTAAAACGAAACCTCAAATATAAAAATACATGCTTTTTTTAGAAATTAAGCAAAGTTTAAAAATATAGTTTAAAACCAGAAAACAAAATGTAGAGAAAGAAATACGTGCTTAAATTTCATTTTAAAAAAGTAAAAATAACTGCTAAAATGAATGTTCACACATTGAAATAAATGCATTTTATGAAAAGATTAAACATAGTTTTCTCATCAATGAACTTCCTTGTGAATATATAAACAGTATATGTAAAACGTTTGTGAGAGGTGGAAAAGTACTTTTCTACAATCAAATAAAATGTAGTTCTGGAAATTTACATCCAGATTTCGACTTTAAAAAGCAAAATATAAATGGTAAAATGAAATAACAAACATAAAAATAAATGCTTTTTTGAGAAATGTTTAAACATGGTTTCACATCTATGAAACAGCACATGTAAAATGTTTGTCAGAGGTTTTAAATGTACTTTTCTATAAGAAAGCGAAAATATAGATCCATAAATTCACTTCTGCATTTCAAATTAAAAAAGAATATCATAAATGTTAAAACGAAACCTCAAACATAAAAATACATGCTTTTTAGAGAAATGTTTAAACATTGTTTCACATATATGAATTTTCATAAGACCACTTGTAAAAAGTTTAAAGAAGTTGTAGAATGTACTTTACAGGCAGTAAGCAAACCGTAGATAAAAAAAAATCGCCTTTAAATTTCAATGTCAAAACGTATAAATAACTGCTAATATCAAGCTGCAAACATTGAAATAAATGTTTTTAGCAAAAGTTTAAACCGTTTTCTCAGCTATGAAGTATATTGTAAATACTTTAACAGCTCATGTAAAATATTTGTCAGAGATTTTAAAAGTACTTTTCTACAAGAAAAGAATATATAGCTCCATAAATGCACTTTTGCATTTCAATTTTAAAAGCATAACAGAAATGTTAAAATGAAACTACAAACATAAAAATATAAGCATTTTTGAGAAATTAAGCAAAGTTTAAAAATATAGTTTAAAACCAGAAAACAAAATGTAGAGAAAGAAATACGTGCTTAAATTTCATTTTAAAAAAGTAAAAATAACTGCTGAAATGAATGTTCACACATTGAAATAAATGCATTTTATGAAAAGATTAATCATAGTTTTCTCATCAATGAACTTCCTTGTGAATATATAAACAGTACATGTAAAACGTTTGTGAGAGGTAGAAAAGTACTTTTCCACAAGCAAATAAAATGTAGATCTGGAAATTTACATCCAGATTTCGACTTTAAAAAGCAAAATATAAATGGTAAAATGAAATAACAAACATAAAAATACATGCTTTTTAGAGAAATGTTTAAACATTGTTTCACATCTATGAATTTTCATGTTTAAGTATTAAGACCACTTGTAAAAAGTTTAAAGAAGTTGTATAATGTACTTTACAGGCAGTAAGCAAACCGTAGAAAAAAAAAATCGCCTTTAAATTTCAATGTCAAAACGTATAAATAACTGCTAATATCAAGCTGCAAACATTGAAATAAATGTTTTTAGCAAAAGTTTAAACAGTTTTCTCAGCTATGAAGTATATTGTAAATAGTTTAACAGCACATGTAAATTATTTGTCAGAGGTTTATAAGTACTTTTCTATAAGAAAATAAAATATAGGTCCATAAATTCACTTCTGCATTTTAATTTTAAAAAGAATAACAGAAATGTTAAAAAGAAAGTACAAATATAAAAAATACATGCTATTTTGAGAAATTTTAAACTGTGTTTGACAACTATGAATTTTTATGTTTCAGTATTAATAGCCTTTTTAAAATTTTAAGCAAAGTTTAAAAATATAGTTTAAAACCAGAAAACAAAATGTAGAGAAAGAAATACGTGCTTAAATTTCATTTTAAAAAAGTAAAAATAACTGCTAAAATGAATGTTCACACATTGAAATAAATGCATTTTAGGAAAAGATTAAACACAGTTTTCTCATCTGTGAACTTCCTTGTGAATATATAAACAGTACATGTAAAACGTTTGAGAGAGGTTGAAAAGTACTTTTCTACAAGCAAATAAAATGTAGATCTGGAAATTCACATCCAGATTTCAATTTTAAAAAGCTAAATATAAATGGCAAAATGAAATAACAAACATAAAAATGAATGCTTTTTTTTAGAAATGTTTAAACATGGTTTCACATCTATGAAACAGCACACGTAAAATGTTTGTCAGAGGATTTAAAAGTACTTTTCTACAAGAAAAAATATATAGATCCATAAATTCACTTCTGCATTTCAATTTTAAAAAGAATATCATAAATGTTAAAACGAAACCTCAAATATAAAAATACATGCTTTTTTTAGAAATTAAGCAAAGTTTAAAAATATAGTTTAAAACCAGAAAACAAAATGTAGAGAAAGAAATACGTGCTTAAATTTCATTTTAAAAAACTAAATATAACTGCTCAAATGAATGTTCACACATTGAAATAAATGCATTTTATGAAAAGATTAAACATAGTTTTCTCATCAATGAACTTCCTTGTGAATATATAAACAGTATATGTAAAACGTTTGTGAGAGGTGGAAATGTACTTTTCTACAATCAAATAAAATGTAGATCTGGAAATTTACATCCAGATTTCGACTTTTAAAAGCAAAATATAAATGGTAAAATGAAATAACAAACATAAAAATAAATGCTTTTTCGAGAAAAGTTTAAACATGGTTTTACATCTATCAAACAGCACGTGTAAAATGTTTGTCAGAGTTTTCAAAAGAACTTTTCAACAAGAAAAGAAAATATAGATCCATAAATTCATTTCTCCATTTCAATTTTAAAAAGAAAATCATAAATGTTAAAACGAAACCTCAAACATAAAAAACATGCTTTTTAGAGAAATGTTTAATCATTGTTTCACATCTATGAATTTTCATGTTTAAATATTAAGACCACTTGTAAAAAGTTTAAAGAAGTTGTATTATTTACTTTACAAGCAGAAAGCAAACCTTAGATAAAGAAATTCACATTTAAATTTTAATGTCAAAACATATAAATAACTGCTAATATCAAGCTGCAAACATTGAAATAAATGTTTTTAGCAAAAGTTTAAACAGTTTTATCAGCTATGAAGTATATTGTAAATAGTTTAACAGCACATGTAAAATATTTGTCAGATGTTTTAAAAGTACTTTTCCATAAGAAAAGAAAATATAGGTCCATTGATTCACTTCTGCATTTTAATTTTAAAAAGAATAACAGAAATGTTAAAAAGAAAGTAGAAACATAAAAAATACATGCTATTTTGAGAAATTTTAAACTGTGTTTGACATCTATGAATTTTTATGTATCAGTATTAATAGCCTTTTTAAAATTTTAAGCAAAGTTTAAAAATATAGTTTAAAACCAGAAAACAAAATGTAGAGAAAGAAATACGTGCTTAAATTTCATTTTAAAAAACTAAATATAACTGCTCAAATGAATGTTCACACATTGAAATAAATGCATTTTATGAAAAGATTAAACATAGTTTTCTCATCAATGAACTTCCTTGTGAATATATAAACAGTATATGTAAAACGTTTGTCAGAGGTGGAATAATACTTTGCTACAATCAAATAAAATGTAGATCTGGAAATTTACATCCAGATTTCGACTTTAAAAAGCAAAATATAAATGGTAAAATGAAATAACAAACATAAAAATAAATGCTTTTTTGTGAAATGTTTAAACATGATTTTACATCTATCAAACAGCACGTGTAAAATGTTTGTCAGAGTTTTCAAAAGAACTTTTCTACAAGAAAAGAAAATATAGATCCATAAATTCACTTCTCCATTTCAATTTTAAAAAGAAAATCATAAATGTTAAAACGAAACCTCAAACATAAAAATACATGCTTTTTAGAGAAATGTTTAATCATTGTTTCACATCTATGAATTTTCATGTTTAAATATTAAGACCACTTGTAAAAAGTTTAAAGAAGTTGTATAATTTACTTTACAAGCAGAAAGCAAACCTTAGATAAAGAAATTCACATTTAAATTTCAATGTCAAAACATATAAATAACTGCTAATATCAAGCTGCAAACATTGAAATAAATGTTTTTAGCAAAAGTTAAAACAGTTTTATCAGCTATGAAGTATATTGTAAATAGTTTAACAGCACATGTAAAATATTTGTCAGAGGTTTATAAGTACTTTTCTATAAGAAAATAAAATATAGGTCCATAAATTCACTTCTGCATTTTAATTTTAAAAAGAATAACAGAAATGTTAAAAAGAAAGTAGAAACATAAAAAATACATGCTTTTTTGAGAAATTTTAAACTGTGTTTGACATCTATGAATTTTTATGTTTCAGTATTAATAGCCTTTTTAAAATTTTAAGCAAAGTTTAAAAATATAGTTTAAAACCAGAAAACAAAATGTAGAGAAAGAAATACGTGCTTAAATTTCATTTTAAAAAAGTAAAAATAACTGCTAAAATGAATGTTCACACATTGAAATAAATGCATTTTATGAAAAGATTAAACATAGTTTTCTCATCAATGAACTTCCTTGTGAATATATAAACAGTATATGTAAAACGTTTGTGAGAGGTGGAAAAGTACTTTTCTACAATCAAATAAAATGTAGTTCTGGAAATTTACATCCATATTTCGACTTTAAAAAGCAAAATATAAATGGTAAAATGAAATAACAAACATAGAATTAAAATTTTTTGAGAAATGTTTAAACATGGTTTCACATCTATGAAACAGCACATGTAAAATGTTTGTCAGAGGTTTTAAATGTACTTTTCTATAAGAAAGCGAAAATATAGATCCATAAATTCACTTCTACATTTCAAATTAAAAAAGAATATCATAAATGTTGAAACGAAACCTCAAACATAAAAATACATGCTTTTTAGAGAAATGTTTAAACATTGTTTCACATCTATGAATTTTCATGTTTAAATATTAAGACCACTTGTAAAAAGTTTAAAGAAGTTGTATAATGTACCTTACAGGCAGTAAGCAAACCGTAGAAAAAAAAATCACCTTTAAATTTCAATGTCAAAACGTATAAATAACTGCTAATATCAAGCTGCAAACATTGAAATAAATGTTTTTAGCAAAAGTTTAAACAGTTTTCTCGGCTATGAAGTATATTGTAAATAGTTTCACAGCACATGTAAAATATTTGTCAGAGGTTTTAAAAGTACTTTTCTACAAGAATAGAATATATAGCTCCATAAATGCACTTTTGCATTTCAATTTTAAAAAGAATAACAGAAATGTTAAAATGAAACTACAAACATAAAAATATATGCTTTTTTGAGAAATTAAGCAAAGTTTAAAAATATAGTTTAAAACCAGAAAACAAAATGTAGAGAAAGAAATACGTGCTTAAATTTCATTTTAAAAAAGTAAAAATAACTTCTAAAATGAATGTTCACGCATTGAAATAAATGCATTTTAGGAAAAGATTAAACACAGTTTTCTCATCTGTGAAATTCCTTGTGAATATATAAACAGTACATGTAAAACGTTTGAGAGAGGTTGAAAATTACTTTTCTACAAGCAAATAAAATGTAGATCTGGAAATTAACATCCAGATTTCAATTTTAAAAAGCAAAATATAACTGGTAAAATGAAATAACAAACATAAAAATGAATGCTTTTTTTTAGAAATTTTTAAACATGGTTTCACATCTATGAAACAGCACATGTAAAATGTTTGTCAGATGATTTAAAAGTACTTTTCTACAAGAAAAAATATATAGATCCATAAATTCACTTCTGCATTTCAATTTTAAAAAGAATATCATGAATGATAAAATGAAACCTCAAACATAAAAATACATGCTTTTTTAAGAAATTAAGCAAAGTTTAAAAATATAGTTTAAAACCAGAAAACAAAATGTAGAGAAAGAAATACGTGCTTAAATTTCATTTTAAAAAAGTAAAAATAACTGCTGAAATGAACGTTCACACATTGAAATAAATGCATTTTGTGAAAAGATTAAACATAATTTTCTCATCAATGAACTTCCTTGTGAATATATAAACAGTACATGTAAAACGTTTGAGAGAGGTAGAAAAGTACTTTTCCACAAGCAAATAAAATGTAGATCTGGAAATTTACATCCAGATTTCAATTTTAAAAAGCAAAATATAAATGGTAAAATGAAATAACAAACATAAAAATGAATGCTTTTTTGAGAAATGTTTAAACATGATTTTACATCTATCAAACAGCACGTGTAAAATGTTTGTCAGAGTTTTCAAAAGAACTTTTCTACAAGAAAAGAAAATATAGATCCATAAATTCACTTCTCCATTTCAATTTTAAAAAGAATATCATAAATGTTAAAACGAAACCTCAACCATAAAAAACATGCTTTTTAGAGAAATGTTTAATCATTGTTTCACATCTATGAATTTTCATGTTTAAATATTAAGACCACTTGTAAAAAGTTTAAAGAAGTTGTATTATTTACTTTACAAGCAGAAAGCAAACCTTAGATAAAGAAATTCACATTTAAATTTTAATGTCAAAACATATAAATAACTGCTAATATCAAGCTGCAAACATTGAAATAAATGTTTTTAGCAAAAGTTTAAACAGTTTTATCAGCTATGAAGTATATTGTAAATAGTTTAACAGCACATGTAAAATATTTGTCAGATGTTTTAAAAGTACTTTTCCATAAGAAAAGAAAATATAGGTCCATAGATTCACTTCTGCATTTTAATTTTAAAAAGAATAACAGAAATGTTAAAAAGAAAGTAGAAACAGAAAAAATACATGCTATTTTGAGAAATTTTAAACTGTGTTTGACATCTATGAATTTTTATGTATCAGTATTAATAGCCTTTTTAAAATTTTAAGCAAAGTTTAAAAATATAGTTTAAAACCAGAAAACAAAATGTAGAGAAAGAAATACGTGCTTAAATTTCATTTTAAAAAACTAAATATAACTGCTCAAATGAATGTTCACACATTGAAATAAATGCATTTTATGAAAAGATTAAACATAGTTTTCTCATCAATGAACTTCCTTGTGAATATATAAACAGTATATGTAAAACGTTTGTGAGAGGTGGAAAAATACTTTGCTACAATCAAATAAAATGTAGATCTGGAAATTTACATCCAGATTTCGACTTTAAAAAGCAAAATATAAATGTTAAAACGAAACCTCAAACATAAAAATACATGCTTTTTAGAGAAATGTTTAAACATGGTTTTACATCTATCAAACAGCACGTGTAAAATGTTTGTCAGAGTTTTCAAAAGAACTTTTCTACAAGAAAAGAAAATATAGATCCATAAATTCATTTCTCCATTTCAATTTTAAAAAGAAAATCATAAATGTTAAAACGAAACCTTAAACATAAAAAACATGCTTTTTAGAGAAATGTTTAATCATTGTTTCACATCTATGAATTTTCATGTTTAAATATTAAGACCACTTGTAAAAAGTTTAAAGAAGTTGTATTATTTACTTTACAAGCAGAAAGCAAACCTTAGATAAAGAAATTCACATTTAAATTTTAATGTCAAAACATATAAATAACTGCTAATATCAAGCTGCAAACATTGAAATAAATGTTTTTAGCAAAAGTTTAAACAGTTTTATCAGCTATGAAGTATATTGTAAATAGTTTAACAGCACATGTAAAATATTTGTCAGATGTTTTAAAAGTACTTTTCCATAAGAAAAGAAAATATAGGTCCATAGATTCACTTCTGCATTTTAATTTTAAAAAGAATAACAGAAATGTTAAAAAGAAAGTAGAAACATAAAAAATACATGCTATTTTGAGAAATTTTAAACTGTGTTTGACATCTATGAATTTTTATGTATCAGTATTAATAGCCTTTTTAAAATTTTAAGCAAAGTTTAAAAATATAGTTTAAAACCAGAAAACAAAATGTAGAGAAAGAAATACGTGCTTAAATTTCATTTTAAAAAACTAAATATAACTGCTCAAATGAATGTTCACACATTGAAATAAATGCATTTTATGAAAAGATTAAACATAGTTTTCTCATCAATGAACTTCCTTGTGAATATATAAACAGTATATGTAAAACGTTTGTCAGAGGTGGAAAAATACTTTGCTACAATCAAATAAAATGTAGATCTGGAAATTTACATCCAGATTTCGACTTTAAAAAGCAAAATATAAATGGTAAAATGAAATAACAAACATAAAAATAAATGCTTTTTTGTGAAATGTTTAAACATGATTTTACATCTATCAAACAGCACGTGTAAAATGTTTGTCAGAGTTTTCAAAAGAACTTTTCTACAAGAAAAGAAAATATAGATCCATAAATTCACTTCTCCATTTCAATTTTAAAAAGAAAATCATAAATGTTAAAACGAAACCTCAAACATAAAAATACATGCTTTTTAGAGAAATGTTTAATCATTGTTTCACATCTATGAATTTTCATGTTTAAATATTAAGACCACTTGTAAAAAGTTTAAAGAAGTTGTATAATTTACTTTACAAGCAGAAAGCAAACCTTAGATAAAGAAATTCACATTTAAATTTCAATGTCAAAACATAAATAACTGCTAATATCAAGCTGCAAACATTGAAATAAATGTTTTTAGCAAAAGTTAAAACAGTTTTATCAGCTATGAAGTATATTGTAAATAGTTTAACAGCACATGTAAAATATTTGTCAGAGGTTTATAAGTACTTTTCTATAAGAAAATAAAATATAGGTCCATAAATTCACTTCTGCATTTTAATTTTAAAAAGAATAACAGAAATGTTAAAAAGAAAGTAGAAACATAAAAAATACATGCTTTTTTGAGAAATTTTAAACTGTGTTTGACATCTATGAATTTTTATGTTTCAGTATTAATAGCCTTTTTAAAATTTTAAGCAAAGTTTAAAAATATAGTTTAAAACCAGAAAACAAAATGTAGAGAAAGAAATACGTGCTTAAATTTCATTTTAAAAAAGTAAAAATAACTGCTAAAATGAATGTTCACACATTGAAATAAATGCATTTTATGAAAAGATTAAACATAGTTTTCTCATCAATGAACTTCCTTGTGAATATATAAACAGTATATGTAAAACGTTTGTGAGAGGTGGAAAAGTACTTTTCTACAATCAAATAAAATGTAGTTCTGGAAATTTACATCCATATTTCGACTTTAAAAAGCAAAATATAAATGGTAAAATGAAATAACAAACATAGAATTAAAATTTTTTGAGAAATGTTTAAACATGGTTTCACATCTATGAAACAGCACATGTAAAATGTTTGTCAGAGGTTTTAAATGTACTTTTCTATAAGAAAGCGAAAATATAGATCCATAAATTCACTTCTACATTTCAAATTAAAAAAGAATATCATAAATGTTGAAACGAAACCTCAAACATAAAAATACATGCTTTTTAGAGAAATGTTTAAACATTGTTTCACATCTATGAATTTTCATGTTTAAATATTAAGACCACTTGTAAAAAGTTTAAAGAAGTTGTATAATGTACCTTACAGGCAGTAAGCAAACCGTAGAAAAAAAAATCACCTTTAAATTTCAATGTCAAAACGTATAAATAACTGCTAATATCAAGCTGCAAACATTGAAATAAATGTTTTTAGCAAAAGTTTAAACAGTTTTCTCGGCTATGAAGTATATTGTAAATAGTTTCACAGCACATGTAAAATATTTGTCAGAGGTTTTAAAAGTACTTTTCTACAAGAATAGAATATATAGCTCCATAAATGCACTTTTGCATTTCAATTTTAAAAAGAATAACAGAAATGTTAAAATGAAACTACAAACATAAAAATATATGCTTTTTTGAGAAATTAAGCAAAGTTTAAAAATATAGTTTAAAACCAGAAAACAAAATGTAGAGAAAGAAATACGTGCTTAAATTTCATTTTAAAAAAGTAAAAATAACTTCTAAAATGAATGTTCACGCATTGAAATAAATGGATTTTAGGAAAAGATTAAACACAGTTTTCTCATCTGTGAAATTCCTTGTGAATATATAAACAGTACATGTAAAACGTTTGAGAGAGGTTGAAAATTACTTTTCTACAAGCAAATAAAATGTAGATCTGGAAATTAACATGCAGATTTCAATTTTAAAAAGCAAAATATAACTGGTAAAATGAAATAACAAACATAAAAATGAATGCTTTTTTTTAGAAATTTTTAAACATGGTTTCACATCTATGAAACAGCACATGTAAAATGTTTGTCAGATGATTTAAAAGTACTTTTCTACAAGAAAAAATATATAGATCCATAAATTCACTTCTGCATTTCAATTTTAAAAAGAATATCATGAATGATAAAATGAAACCTCAAACATAAAAATACATGCTTTTTTAAGAAATTAAGCAAAGTTTAAAAATATAGTTTAAAACCAGAAAACAAAATGTAGAGAAAGAAATACGTGCTTAAATTTCATTTTAAAAAAGTAAAAATAACTGCTGAAATGAACGTTCACACATTGAAATAAATGCATTTTGTGAAAAGATTAAACATAATTTTCTCATCAATGAACTTCCTTGTGAATATATAAACAGTACATGTAAAACGTTTGAGAGAGGTAGAAAAGTACTTTTCCACAAGCAAATAAAATGTAGATCTGGAAATTTACATCCAGATTTCAATTTTAAAAAGCAAAATATAAATGGTAAAATGAAATAACAAACATAAAAATGAATGCTTTTTTGAGAAATGTTTAAACATGATTTTACATCTATCAAACAGCACGTGTAAAATGTTTGTCAGAGTTTTCAAAAGAACTTTTCTACAAGAAAAGAAAATATAGATCCATAAATTCACTTCTCCATTTCAATTTTAAAAAGAATATCATAAATGTTAAAACGAAACCTCAACCATAAAAAACATGCTTTTTAGAGAAATGTTTAATCATTGTTTCACATCTATGAATTTTCATGTTTAAATATTAAGACCACTTGTAAAAAGTTTAAAGAAGTTGTATTATTTACTTTACAAGCAGAAAGCAAACCTTAGATAAAGAAATTCACATTTAAATTTTAATGTCAAAACATATAAATAACTGCTAATATCAAGCTGCAAACATTGAAATAAATGTTTTTAGCAAAAGTTTAAACAGTTTTATCAGCTATGAAGTATATTGTAAATAGTTTAACAGCACATGTAAAATATTTGTCAGATGTTTTAAAAGTACTTTTCCATAAGAAAAGAAAATATAGGTCCATAGATTCACTTCTGCATTTTAATTTTAAAAAGAATAACAGAAATGTTAAAAAGAAAGTAGAAACATAAAAAATACATGCTATTTTGAGAAATTTTAAACTGTGTTTGACATCTATGAATTTTTATGTATCAGTATTAATAGCCTTTTTAAAATTTTAAGCAAAGTTTAAAAATATAGTTTAAAACCAGAAAACAAAATGTAGAGAAAGAAATACGTGCTTAAATTTCATTTTAAAAAACTAAATATAACTGCTCAAATGAATGTTCACACATTGAAATAAATGCATTTTATGAAAAGATTAAACATAGTTTTCTCATCAATGAACTTCCTTGTGAATATATAAACAGTATATGTAAAACGTTTGTCAGAGGTGGAAAAATACTTTGCTACAATCAAATAAAATGTAGATCTGGAAATTTACATCCAGATTTCGACTTTAAAAAGCAAAATATAAATGGTAAAATGAAATAACAAACATAAAAATAAATGCTTTTTTGTGAAATGTTTAAACATGATTTTACATCTATCAAACAGCACGTGTAAAATGTTTGTCAGAGTTTTCAAAAGAACTTTTCTACAAGAAAAGAAAATATAGATCCATAAATTCACTTCTCCATTTCAATTTTAAAAAGAAAATCATAAATGTTAAAACGAAACCTCAAACATAAAAATACATGCTTTTTAGAGAAATGTTTAATCATTGTTTCACATCTATGAATTTTCATGTTTAAATATTAAGACCACTTGTAAAAAGTTTAAAGAAGTTGTATAATTTACTTTACAAGCAGAAAGCAAACCTTAGATAAAGAAATTCACATTTAAATTTCAATGTCAAAACATATAAATAACTGCTAATATCAAGCTGCAAACATTGAAATAAATGTTTTTAGCAAAAGTTAAAACAGTTTTATCAGCTATGAAGTATATTGTAAATAGTTTAACAGCACATGTAAAATATTTGTCAGAGGTTTATAAGTACTTTTCTATAAGAAAATAAAATATAGGTCCATAAATTCACTTCTGCATTTTAATTTTAAAAAGAATAACAGAAATGTTAAAAAGAAAGTAGAAACATAAAAAATACATGCTATTTTGAGAAATTTTAAACTGTGTTTGACATCTATGAATTTTTATGTTTCAGTATTAATAGCCTTTTTAAAATTTTAAGCAAAGTTTAAAAATATAGTTTAAAACCAGAAAAAAAAATGTAGAGAAAGAAATACGTGCTTAAATTTCATTTTAAAAAAGTAAAAATAACTGCTAAAATGAATGTTCACACATTGAAATAAATGCATTTTAGGAAAAGATTAAACACAGTTTTCTCATCTGTGAACTTCCTTGTCAATAGATAAACAGTACATGTAAAACGTTTGAGAGATGTTGAAAAGTACTTTTCTACAAGTAAATAAAATGTAGATCTGGAAATTCACATCCAGATTTCAATTTTAAAAAGCAAAATATAACTGGTAAAATGAAATAACAAACATAAAAATGAATGCTTTTTTTTAGAAATTTTTAAACATGGTTTCACATCTATGAAACAGCACATGTAAAATGTTTGTTAGATGATTTAAAAGTACTTTTCTACAAGAAAAATATATAGATCCATAAATTCACTTCTGCATTTCAATTTTAAAAAGAATATCATAAATGATAAAATGAAACCTCAAACATAAAAATACATGCTTTTTTAAGAAATTAAGCAAAGTTTAAAAATATAGTTTAAAACCAGAAAACAAAATGTAGAGAAAGAAATACGTGCTTAAATTTCATTTTAAAAAACTAAATATAACTGCTCAAATGAATGTTCACACATTGAAATAAATGCATTTTATGAAAAGATTAAACATAGTTTTCTCATCAATGAACTTCCTTGTGAATATATAAACAGTATATGTAAAACGTTTGTGAGAGGTGGAAAAATACTTTGCTACAATCAAATAAAATGTAGATCTGGAAATTTACATCCAGATTTCGACTTTAAAAAGCAAAATATAAATGGTAAAATGAAATAACAAACATAAAAATAAATGCTTTTTTGTGAAATGTTTAAACATGATTTTACATCTATCAAACAGCACGTGTAAAATGTTTGTCAGAGTTTTCAAAAGAACTTTTCTACAAGAAAAGAAAATATAGATCCATAAATTCACTTCTCCATTTCAATTTTAAAAAGAAAATCATAAATGTTAAAACGAAACCTCAAACATAAAAATACATGCTTTTTAGAGAAATGTTTAATCATTGTTTCACATCTATGAATTTTCATGTTTAAATATTAAGACCACTTGTAAAAAGTTTAAAGAAGTTGTATAATTTACTTTACAAGCAGAAAGCAAACCTTAGATAAAGAAATTCACATTTAAATTTCAATGTCAAAACATATAAATAACTGCTAATATCAAGCTGCAAACATTGAAATAAATGTTTTTAGCAAAAGTTAAAACAGTTTTATCAGCTATGAAGTATATTGTAAATAGTTTAACAGCACATGTAAAATATTTGTCAGAGGTTTATAAGTACTTTTCTATAAGAAAATAAAATATAGGTCCATAAATTCACTTCTGCATTTTAATTTTAAAAAGAATAACAGAAATGTTAAAAAGAAAGTAGAAACATAAAAAATACATGCTATTTTGAGAAATTTTAAACTGTGTTTGACATCTATGAATTTTTATGTTTCAGTATTAATAGCCTTTTTAAAATTTTAAGCAAAGTTTAAAAATATAGTTTAAAACCAGAAAACAAAATGTAGAGAAAGAAATACGTGCTTAAATTTCATTTTAAAAAAGTAAAAATAACTGCTAAAATGAATGTTCACACATTGAAATAAATGCATTTTATGAAAAGATTAAACATAGTTTTCTCATCAATGAACTTCCTTGTGAATATATAAACAGTATATGTAAAACGTTTGTGAGAGGTGGAAAAGTACTTTTCTACAATCAAATAAAATGTAGTTCTGGAAATTTACATCCATATTTCGACTTTAAAAAGCAAAATATAAATGGTAAAATGAAATAACAAACATAGAATTAAAATTTTTTGAGAAATGTTTAAACATGGTTTCACATCTATGAAACAGCACATGTAAAATGTTTGTCAGAGGTTTTAAATGTACTTTTCTATAAGAAAGCGAAAATATAGATCCATAAATTCACTTCTACATTTCAAATTAAAAAAGAATATCATAAATGTTGAAACGAAACCTCAAACATAAAAATACATGCTTTTTAGAGAAATGTTTAAACATTGTTTCACATCTATGAATTTTCATGTTTAAATATTAAGACCACTTGTAAAAAGTTTAAAGAAGTTGTATAATGTACCTTACAGGCAGTAAGCAAACCGTAGAAAAAAAAATCACCTTTAAATTTCAATGTCAAAACGTATAAATAACTGCTAATATCAAGCTGCAAACATTGAAATAAATGTTTTTAGCAAAAGTTTAAACAGTTTTCTCAGCTATGAAGTATATTGTAAATAGTTTCACAGCACATGTAAAATATTTGTCAGAGGTTTTAAAAGTACTTTTCTACAAGAATAGAATATATAGCTCCATAAATGCACTTTTGCATTTCAATTTTAAAAAGAATAACAGAAATGTTAAAATGAAACTACAAACATAAAAATATATGCTTTTTTGAGAAATTAAGCAAAGTTTAAAAATATAGTTTAAAACCAGAAAACAAAATGTAGAGAAAGAAATACGTGCTTAAATTTCATTTTAAAAAAGTAAAAATAACTTCTAAAATGAATGTTCACGCATTGAAATAAATGGATTTTAGGAAAAGATTAAACACAGTTTTCTCATCTGTGAAATTCCTTGTGAATATATAAACAGTACATGTAAAACGTTTGAGAGAGGTTGAAAATTACTTTTCTACAAGCAAATAAAATGTAGATCTGGAAATTAACATCCAGATTTCAATTTTAAAAAGCAAAATATAACTGGTAAAATGAAATAACAAACATAAAAATGAATGCTTTTTTTTAGAAATTTTTAAACATGGTTTCACATCTATGAAACAGCACATGTAAAATGTTTGTCAGATGATTTAAAAGTACTTTTCTACAAGAAAAAATATATAGATCCATAAATTCACTTCTGCATTTCAATTTTAAAAAGAATATCATGAATGATAAAATGAAACCTCAAACATAAAAATACATGCTTTTTTAAGAAATTAAGCAAAGTTTAAAAATATAGTTTAAAACCAGAAAACAAAATGTAGAGAAAGAAATACGTGCTTAAATTTCATTTTAAAAAAGTAAAAATAACTGCTGAAATGAACGTTCACACATTGAAATAAATGCATTTTGTGAAAAGATTAAACATAATTTTCTCATCAATGAACTTCCTTGTGAATATATAAACAGTACATGTAAAACGTTTGAGAGAGGTAGAAAAGTACTTTTCCACAAGCAAATAAAATGTAGATCTGGAAATTTACATCCAGATTTCAATTTTAAAAAGCAAAATATAAATGGTAAAATGAAATAACAAACATAAAAATGAATGCTTTTTTGAGAAATGTTTAAACATGATTTTACATCTATCAAACAGCACGTGTAAAATGTTTGTCAGAGTTTTCAAAAGAACTTTTCTACAAGAAAAGAAAATATAGATCCATAAATTCACTTCTCCATTTCAATTTTAAAAAGAATATCATAAATGTTAAAACGAAACCTCAACCATAAAAAACATGCTTTTTAGAGAAATGTTTAATCATTGTTTCACATCTATGAATTTTCATGTTTAAATATTAAGACCACTTGTAAAAAGTTTAAAGAAGTTGTATTATTTACTTTACAAGCAGAAAGCAAACCTTAGATAAAGAAATTCACATTTAAATTTTAATGTCAAAACATATAAATAACTGCTAATATCAAGCTGCAAACATTGAAATAAATGTTTTTAGCAAAAGTTTAAACAGTTTTATCAGCTATGAAGTATATTGTAAATAGTTTAACAGCACATGTAAAATATTTGTCAGATGTTTTAAAAGTACTTTTCCATAAGAAAAGAAAATATAGGTCCATAGATTCACTTCTGCATTTTAATTTTAAAAAGAATAACAGAAATGTTAAAAAGAAAGTAGAAACATAAAAAATACATGCTATTTTGAGAAATTTTAAACTGTGTTTGACATCTATGAATTTTTATGTATCAGTATTAATAGCCTTTTTAAAATTTTAAGCAAAGTTTAAAAATATAGTTTAAAACCAGAAAACAAAATGTAGAGAAAGAAATACGTGCTTAAATTTCATTTTAAAAAACTAAATATAACTGCTCAAATGAATGTTCACACATTGAAATAAATGCATTTTATGAAAAGATTAAACATAGTTTTCTCATCAATGAACTTCCTTGTGAATATATAAACAGTATATGTAAAACGTTTGTCAGAGGTGGAAAAATACTTTGCTACAATCAAATAAAATGTAGATCTGGAAATTTACATCCAGATTTCGACTTTAAAAAGCAAAATATAAATGGTAAAATGAAATAACAAACATAAAAATAAATGCTTTTTTGTGAAATGTTTAAACATGATTTTACATCTATCAAACAGCACGTGTAAAATGTTTGTCAGAGTTTTCAAAAGAACTTTTCTACAAGAAAAGAAAATATAGATCCATAAATTCACTTCTCCATTTCAATTTTAAAAAGAAAATCATAAATGTTAAAACGAAACCTCAAACATAAAAATACATGCTTTTTAGAGAAATGTTTAATCATTGTTTCACATCTATGAATTTTCATGTTTAAATATTAAGACCACTTGTAAAAAGTTTAAAGAAGTTGTATAATTTACTTTACAAGCAGAAAGCAAACCTTAGATAAAGAAATTCACATTTAAATTTCAATGTCAAAACATATAAATAACTGCTAATATCAAGCTGCAAACATTGAAATAAATGTTTTTAGCAAAAGTTAAAACAGTTTTATCAGCTATGAAGTATATTGTAAATAGTTTAACAGCACATGTAAAATATTTGTCAGAGGTTTATAAGTACTTTTCTATAAGAAAATAAAATATAGGTCCATAAATTCACTTCTGCATTTTAATTTTAAAAAGAATAACAGAAATGTTAAAAAGAAAGTAGAAACATAAAAAATACATGCTATTTTGAGAAATTTTAAACTGTGTTTGACATCTATGAATTTTTATGTTTCAGTATTAATAGCCTTTTTAAAATTTTAAGCAAAGTTTAAAAATATAGTTTAAAACCAGAAAAAAAAATGTAGAGAAAGAAATACGTGCTTAAATTTCATTTTAAAAAAGTAAAAATAACTGCTAAAATGAATGTTCACACATTGAAATAAATGCATTTTAGGAAAAGATTAAACACAGTTTTCTCATCTGTGAACTTCCTTGTCAATAGATAAACAGTACATGTAAAACGTTTGAGAGATGTTGAAAAGTACTTTTCTACAAGTAAATAAAATGTAGATCTGGAAATTCACATCCAGATTTCAATTTTAAAAAGCAAAATATAACTGGTAAAATGAAATAACAAACATAAAAATGAATGCTTTTTTTTAGAAATTTTTAAACATGGTTTCACATCTATGAAACAGCACATGTAAAATGTTTGTCAGATGATTTAAAAGTACTTTTCTACAAGAAAAATATATAGATCCATAAATTCACTTCTGCATTTCAATTTTAAAAAGAATATCATAAATGATAAAATGAAACCTCAAACATAAAAATACATGCTTTTTTAAGAAATTAAGCAAAGTTTAAAAATATAGTTTAAAACCAGAAAACAAAATGTAGAGAAAGAAATACGTGCTTAAATTTCATTTTAAAAAACTAAATATAACTGCTCAAATGAATGTTCACACATTGAAATAAATGCATTTTATGAAAAGATTAAACATAGTTTTCTCATCAATGAACTTCCTTGTGAATATATAAACAGTATATGTAAAACGTTTGTGAGAGGTGGAAAAATACTTTGCTACAATCAAATAAAATGTAGATCTGGAAATTTACATCCAGATTTCGACTTTAAAAAGCAAAATATAAATGTTAAAACGAAACCTCAAACATAAAAATACATGCTTTTTAGAGAAATGTTTAAACATGGTTTTACATCTATCAAACAGCACGTGTAAAATGTTTGTCAGAGTTTTCAAAAGAACTTTTCTACAAGAAAAGAAAATATAGATCCATAAATTCACTTCTCCATTTCAATTTTAAAAAGAAAATCATAAATGTTAAAACGAAACCTCAAACATAAAAATACATGCTTTTTAGAGAAATGTTTAATCATTGTTTCACATCTATGAATTTTCATGTTTAAATATTAAGACCACTTGTAAAAAGTTTAAAGAAGTTGTATAATTTACTTTACAAGCAGAAAGCAAACCTTAGATAAAGAAATTCACGTTTAAATTTCAATGTCAAAACATATAAATAACTGCTAATATCAAGCTGCAAACATTGAAATAAATGTTTTTAGCAAAAGTTTAAACAGTTTTATCAGCTATGAAGTATATTGTAAATAGTTTAACAGCACATGTAAAATATTTGTCAGAGGTTTATAAGTACTTTTCTATAAGAAAATAAAATATAGGTCCATAAATTCACTTCTGCATTTTAATTTTAAAAAGAATAACAGAAATGTTAAAAAGAAAGTAGAAACATAAAAAATACATGCTATTTTGAGAAATTTTAAACTGTGTTTGACATCTATGAATTTTTATGTTTCAGTATTAATAGCCTTTTTAAAATTTTAAGCAAAGTTTAAAAATATAGTTTAAAACCAGAAAACAAAATGTAGAGAAAGAAATACGTGCTTAAATTTCATTTTAAAAAACTAAATATAACTGCTCAAATGAATGTTCACACATTGAAATAAATGCATTTTATGAAAAGATTAAACATAGTTTTCTCATCAATGAACTTCCTTGTGAATATATAAACAGTATATGTAAAACGTTTGTGAGAGGTGGAAAAGTACTTTTCTACAATCAAATAAAATGTAGTTCTGGAAATTTACATCCAGATTTCGACTTTAAAAAGCAAAATATAAATGGTAAAATGAAATAACAAACATAAAAATAAATGCTTTTTTGAGAAATGTTTAAACATGGTTTCACATCTATGAAACAGCACATGTAAAATGTTTGTCAGAGGTTTTAAATGTACTTTTCTATAAGAAAGCGAAAATATAGATCCATAAATTCACTTCTGCATTTCAAATTAAAAAAGAATATCATAAATGTTAAAACGAAACCTCAAACATAAAAATACATGCTTTTTAGAGAAATGTTTAAACATTGTTTCACATATATGAATTTTCATAAGACCACTTGTAAAAAGTTTAAAGAAGTTGTAGAATGTACTTTACAGGCAGTAAGCAAACCGTAGATAAAAAAAAATCGCCTTTAAATTTCAATGTCAAAACGTATAAATAACTGCTAATATCAAGCTGCAAACATTGAAATAAATGTTTTTAGCAAAAGTTTAAACCGTTTTCTCAGCTATGAAGTATATTGTAAATACTTTAACAGCTCATGTAAAATATTTGTCAGAGATTTTAAAAGTACTTTTCTACAAGAAAAGAATATATAGCTCCATAAATGCACTTTTGCATTTCAATTTTAAAAGCATAACAGAAATGTTAAAATGAAACTACAAACATAAAAATATAAGCATTTTTGAGAAATTAAGCAAAGTTTAAAAATATAGTTTAAAACCAGAAAACAAAATGTAGAGAAAGAAATACGTGCTTAAATTTCATTTTAAAAAAGTAAAAATAACTGCTGAAATGAATGTTCACACATTGAAATAAATGCATTTTATGAAAAGATTAATCATAGTTTTCTCATCAATGAACTTCCTTGTGAATATATAAACAGTACATGTAAAACGTTTGTGAGAGGTAGAAAAGTACTTTTCCACAAGCAAATAAAATGTAGATCTGGAAATTTACATCCAGATTTCGACTTTAAAAAGCAAAATATAAATGGTAAAATGAAATAACAAACATAAAAATACATGCTTTTTAGAGAAATGTTTAAACATTGTTTCACATCTATGAATTTTCATGTTTAAGTATTAAGACCACTTGTAAAAAGTTTAAAGAAGTTGTATAATGTACTTTACAGGCAGTAAGCAAACCGTAGAAAAAAAAAATCGCCTTTAAATTTCAATGTCAAAACGTATAAATAACTGCTAATATCAAGCTGCAAACATTGAAATAAATGTTTTTAGCAAAAGTTTAAACAGTTTTCTCAGCTATGAAGTATATTGTAAATAGTTTAACAGCACATGTAAATTATTTGTCAGAGGTTTATAAGTACTTTTCTATAAGAAAATAAAATATAGGTCCATAAATTCACTTCTGCATTTTAATTTTAAAAAGAATAACAGAAATGTTAAAAAGAAAGTACAAATATAAAAAATACATGCTATTTTGAGAAATTTTAAACTGTGTTTGACAACTATGAATTTTTATGTTTCAGTATTAATAGCCTTTTTAAAATTTTAAGCAAAGTTTAAAAATATAGTTTAAAACCAGAAAACAAAATGTAGAGAAAGAAATACGTGCTTAAATTTCATTTTAAAAAAGTAAAAATAACTGCTAAAATGAATGTTCACACATTGAAATAAATGCATTTTAGGAAAAGATTAAACACAGTTTTCTCATCTGTGAACTTCCTTGTGAATATATAAACAGTACATGTAAAACGTTTGAGAGAGGTTGAAAAGTACTTTTCTACAAGCAAATAAAATGTAGATCTGGAAATTCACATCCAGATTTCAATTTTAAAAAGCTAAATATAAATGGCAAAATGAAATAACAAACATAAAAATGAATGCTTTTTTTTAGAAATTTTTAAACATGGTTTCACATCTATGAAACAGCACATGTAAAATGTTTGTCAGATGATTTAAAAGTACTTTTCTACAAGAAAAATATATAGATCCATAAATTCACTTCTGCATTTCAATTTTAAAAAGAATATCATAAATGATAAAATGAAACCTCAAACATAAAAATACATGCTTTTTTAAGAAATTAAGCAAAGTTTAAAAATATAGTTTAAAACCAGAAAACAAAATGTAGAGAAAGAAATACGTGCTTAAATTTCATTTTAAAAAACTAAATATAACTGCTCAAATGAATGTTCACACATTGAAATAAATGCATTTTATGAAAAGATTAAACATAGTTTTCTCATCAATGAACTTCCTTGTGAATATATAAACAGTATATGTAAAACGTTTGTGAGAGGTGGAAAAATACTTTGCTACAATCAAATAAAATGTAGATCTGGAAATTTACATCCAGATTTCGACTTTAAAAAGCAAAATATAAATGTTAAAACGAAACCTCAAACATAAAAATACATGCTTTTTAGAGAAATGTTTAAACATGGTTTTACATCTATCAAACAGCACGTGTAAAATGTTTGTCAGAGTTTTCAAAAGAACTTTTCTACAAGAAAAGAAAATATAGATCCATAAATTCACTTCTCCATTTCAATTTTAAAAAGAAAATCATAAATGTTAAAACGAAACCTCAAACATAAAAATACATGCTTTTTAGAGAAATGTTTAATCATTGTTTCACATCTATGAATTTTCATGTTTAAATATTAAGACCACTTGTAAAAAGTTTAAAGAAGTTGTATAATTTACTTTACAAGCAGAAAGCAAACCTTAGATAAAGAAATTCACGTTTAAATTTCAATGTTAAAACATATAAATAACTGCTAATATCAAGCTGCAAACATTGAAATAAATGTTTTTAGCAAAAGTTTAAACAGTTTTATCAGCTATGAAGTATATTGTAAATAGTTTAACAGCACATGTAAAATATTTGTCAGAGGTTTATAAGTACTTTTCTATAAGAAAATAAAATATAGGTCCATAAATTCACTTCTGCATTTTAATTTTCAAAAGAATAACAGAAATGTTAAAAAGAAAGTACAAACATAAAAAATACATGCTATTTTGAGAAATTTTAAACTGTGTTTGACATCTATGAATTTTTATGTTTCAGTATTAAGAGCCTTTTTAAAATTTTAAGCAAAGTTTAAAAATATAGTTTAAAACCAGAAAACAAAATGTAGAGAAAGAAATACGTGCTTAAATTTCATTTTAAAAAACTAAATATAACTGCTCAAATGAATGTTCACACATTGAAATAAATGCATTTTATGAAAAGATTAAACATAGTTTTCTCATCAATGAACTTCCTTGTGAATATATAAACAGTATATGTAAAACGTTTGTGAGAGGTGGAAAAGTACTTTTCTACAATCAAATAAAATGTAGTTCTGGAAATTTACATCCAGATTTCGACTTTAAAAAGCAAAATATAAATGGTAAAATGAAATAACAAACATAAAAATAAATGCTTTTTTGAGAAATGTTTAAACATGGTTTCACATCTATGAAACAGCACATGTAAAATGTTTGTCAGAGGTTTTAAATGTACTTTTCTATAAGAAAGCGAAAATATAGATCCATAAATTCACTTCTGCATTTCAAATTAAAAAAGAATATCATAAATGTTAAAACGAAACCTCAAACATAAAAATACATGCTTTTTAGAGAAATGTTTAAACATTGTTTCACATATATGAATTTTCATAAGACCACTTGTAAAAAGTTTAAAGAAGTTGTAGAATGTACTTTACAGGCAGTAAGCAAACCGTAGATAAAAAAAAATCGCCTTTAAATTTCAATGTCAAAACGTATAAATAACTGCTAATATCAAGCTGCAAACATTGAAATAAATGTTTTTAGCAAAAGTTTAAACCGTTTTCTCAGCTATGAAGTATATTGTAAATACTTTAACAGCTCATGTAAAATATTTGTCAGAGATTTTAAAAGTACTTTTCTACAAGAAAAGAATATATAGCTCCATAAATGCACTTTTGCATTTCAATTTTAAAAGCATAACAGAAATGTTAAAATGAAACTACAAACATAAAAATATAAGCATTTTTGAGAAATTAAGCAAAGTTTAAAAATATAGTTTAAAACCAGAAAACAAAATGTAGAGAAAGAAATACGTGCTTAAATTTCATTTTAAAAAAGTAAAAATAACTGCTGAAATGAATGTTCACACATTGAAATAAATGCATTTTATGAAAAGATTAATCATAGTTTTCTCATCAATGAACTTCCTTGTGAATATATAAACAGTACATGTAAAACGTTTGTGAGAGGTAGAAAAGTACTTTTCCACAAGCAAATAAAATGTAGATCTGGAAATTTACATCCAGATTTCGACTTTAAAAAGCAAAATATAAATGGTAAAATGAAATAACAAACATAAAAATACATGCTTTTTAGAGAAATGTTTAAACATTGTTTCACATCTATGAATTTTCATGTTTAAGTATTAAGACCACTTGTAAAAAGTTTAAAGAAGTTGTATAATGTACTTTACAGGCAGTAAGCAAACCGTAGAAAAAAAAAATTGCCTTTAAATTTCAATGTCAAAACGTATAAATAACTGCTAATATCAAGCTGCAAACATTGAAATAAATGTTTTTAGCAAAAGTTTAAACAGTTTTCTCAGCTATGAAGTATATTGTAAATAGTTTAACAGCACATGTAAATTATTTGTCAGAGGTTCATAAGTACTTTTCTATAAGAAAATAAAATATAGGTCCATAAATTCACTTCTGCATTTTAATTTTAAAAAGAATAACAGAAATGTTAAAAAGAAAGTACAAATATAAAAAATACATGCTATTTTGAGAAATTTTAAACTGTGTTTGACAACTATGAATTTTTATGTTTCAGTATTAATAGCCTTTTTAAAATTTTAAGCAAAGTTTAAAAATATAGTTTAAAACCAGAAAACAAAATGTAGAGAAAGAAATACGTGCTTAAATTTCATTTTAAAAAAGTAAAAATAACTGCTAAAATGAATGTTCACACATTGAAATAAATGCATTTTAGGAAAAGATTAAACACAGTTTTCTCATCTGTGAACTTCCTTGTGAATATATAAACAGTACATGTAAAACGTTTGAGAGAGGTTGAAAAGTACTTTTCTACAAGCAAATAAAATGTAGATCTGGAAATTCACATCCAGATTTCAATTTTAAAAAGCTAAATATAAATGGCAAAATGAAATAACAAACATAAAAATGAATGCTTTTTTTTAGAAATGTTTAAACATGGTTTCACATCTATGAAACAGAACACGTAAAATGTTTGTCAGAGGATTTAAAAGTACTTTTCTACAAGAAAAAATATATAGATCCATAAATTCACTTCTGCATTTCAATTTTAAAAAGAATATCATAAATGTTAAAACGAAACCTCAAATATAAAAATACATGCTTTTTTGAGAAATTAAGCAAAGTTTAAAAATATAGTTTAAAACCAGAAAACAAAATGTAGAGAAAGAAATACGTGCTTAAATTTCATTTTAAAAAACTAAATATAACTGCTCAAATGAATGTTCACACATTGAAATAAATGCATTTTATGAAAAGATTAAACATAGTTTTCTCATCAATGAACTTCCTTGTGAATATATAAACAGTATATGTAAAACGTTTGTGAGAGGTGGAAATGTACTTTTCTACAATCAAATAAAATGTAGATCAGGAAATTTACATCCAGATTTCGACTTTTAAAAGCAAAATATAAATGGTAAAATGAAATAACAAACATAAAAATAAATGCTTTTTCGAGAAAAGTTTAAACATGGTTTTACATCTATCAAACAGCACGTGTAAAATGTTTGTCAGAGTTTTCAAAAGAACTTTTCAACAAGAAAAGAAAATATAGATCCATAAATTCACTTCTGCATTTCAATTTTAAAAAGAATATCATAAATGATAAAATGAAACCTCAAACATAAAAATACATGCTTTTTTAAGAAATTAAGCAAAGTTTAAAAATATAGTTTAAAACCAGAAAACAAAATGTAGAGAAAGAAATACGTGCTTAAATTTCATTTTAAAAAACTAAATATAACTGCTCAAATGAATGTTCACACATTGAAATAAATGCATTTTATGAAAAGATTAAACATAGTTTTCTCATCAATGAACTTCCTTGTGAATATATAAACAGTATATGTAAAACGTTTGTGAGAGGTGGAAAAATACTTTGCTACAATCAAATAAAATGTAGATCTGGAAATTTACATCCAGATTTCGACTTTAAAAAGCAAAATATAAATGTTAAAACGAAACCTCAAACATAAAAATACATGCTTTTTAGAGAAATGTTTAAACATGGTTTTACATCTATCAAACAGCACGTGTAAAATGTTTGTCAGAGTTTTCAAAAGAACTTTTCTACAAGAAAAGAAAATATAGATCCATAAATTCACTTCTCCATTTCAATTTTAAAAAGAAAATCATAAATGTTAAAACGAAACCTCAAACATAAAAAACATGCTTTTTAGAGAAATGTTTAATCATTGTTTCACATCTATGAATATTCATGTTTAAATATTAAGACCACTTGTAAAAAGTTTAAAGAAGTTGTATTATTTACTTTACAAGCAGAAAGCAAACCTTAGATAAAGAAATTCACATTTAAATTTTAATGTCAAAACATATAAATAACTGCTAATATCAAGCTGCAAACATTGAAATAAATGTTTTTAGCAAAAGTTTAAACAGTTTTATCAGCTATGAAGTATATTGTAAATAGTTTAACAGCACATGTAAAATATTTGTCAGATGTTTTAAAAGTACTTTTCCATAAGAAAAGAAAATATATGTCCATAGATTCACTTCTGCATTTTAATTTTAAAAAGAATAACAGAAATGTTAAAAAGAAAGTAGAAACATAAAAAATACATGCTATTTTGAGAAATTTTAAACTGTGTTTGACATCTATGAATTTTTATGTATCAGTATTAATAGCCTTTTTAAAATTTTAAGCAAAGTTTAAAAATATAGTTTAAAACCAGAAAACAAAATGTAGAGAAAGAAATACGTGCTTAAATTTCATTTTAAAAAACTAAATATAACTGCTCAAATGAATGTTCACACATTGAAATAAATGCATTTTATGAAAAGATTAAACATAGTTTTCTCATCAATGAACTTCCTTGTGAATATATAAACAGTATATGTAAAACGTTTGTCAGAGGTGGAAAAATACTTTGCTACAATCAAATAAAATGTAGATCTGGAAATTTACATCCAGATTTCGACTTTAAAAAGCAAAATATAAATGGTAAAATGAAATAACAAACATAAAAATAAATGCTTTTTTGTCAAATGTTTAAACATGATTTTACATCTATCAAACAGCACGTGTAAAATGTTTGTCAGAGTTTTCAAAAGAACTTTTCTACAAGAAAAGAAAATATAGATCCATAAATTCACTTCTCCATTTCAATTTTAAAAAGAAAATCATAAATGTTAAAACGAAACCTCAAACATAAAAATACATGCTTTTTAGAGAAATGTTTAATCATTGTTTCACATCTATGAATTTTCATGTTTAAATATTAAGACCACTTGTAAAAAGTTTAAAGAAGTTGTATAATTTACTTTACAAGCAGAAAGCAAACCTTAGATAAAGAAATTCACATTTAAATTTCAATGTCAAAACATATAAATAACTGCTAATATCAAGCTGCAAACATTGAAATAAATGTTTTTAGCAAAAGTTAAAACAGTTTTATCAGCTATGAAGTATATTGTAAATAGTTTAACAGCACATGTAAAATATTTGTCAGAGGTTTATAAGTACTTTTCTATAAGAAAATAAAATATAGGTCCATAAATTCACTTCTGCATTTTAATTTTAAAAAGAATAACAGAAATGTTAAAAAGAAAGTAGAAACATAAAAAATACATGCTATTTTGAGAAATTTTAAACTGTGTTTGACATCTATGAATTTTTATGTTTCAGTATTAATAGCCTTTTTAAAATTTTAAGCAAAGTTTAAAAATATAGTTTAAAACCAGAAAACAAAATGTAGAGAAAGAAATACGTGCTTAAATTTCATTTTAAAAAAGTAAAAATAACTGCTAAAATGAATGTTCACACATTGAAATAAATGCATTTTATGAAAAGATTAAACATAGTTTTCTCATCAATGAACTTCCTTGTGAATATATAAACAGTATATGTAAAACGTTTGTGAGAGGTGGAAAAGTACTTTTCTACAATCAAATAAAATGTAGTTCTGGAAATTTACATCCATATTTCGACTTTAAAAAGCAAAATATAAATGGTAAAATGAAATAACAAACATAGAATTAAATGTTTTTTTGAGAAATGTTTAAACATGGTTTCACATCTATGAAACAGCACATGTAAAATGTTTGTCAGAGGTTTTAAATGTACTTTTCTATAAGAAAGCGAAAATATAGATCCATAAATTCACTTCTACATTTCAAATTAAAAAAGAATATCATAAATGTTGAAACGAAACCTCAAACATAAAAATACATGCTTTTTAGAGAAATGTTTAAACATTGTTTCACATCTATGAATTTTCATGTTTAAATATTAAGACCACTTGTAAAAAGTTTAAAGAAGTTGTATAATGTACCTTACAGGCAGTAAGCAAACCGTAGAAAAAAAAAATCACCTTTAAATTTCAATGTCAAAACGTATAAATAACTGCTAATATCAAGCTGCAAACATTGAAATAAATGTTTTTAGCAAAAGTTTAAACAGTTTTCTCAGCTATGAAGTATATTGTAAATAGTTTCACAGCACATGTAAAATATTTGTCAGAGGTTTTAAAAGTACTTTTCTACAAGAATAGAATATATAGCTCCATAAATGCACTTTTGCATTTCAATTTTAAAAAGAATAACAGAAATGTTAAAATGAAACTACAAACATAAAAATATATGCTTTTTTGAGAAATTAAGCAAAGTTTAAAAATATAGTTTAAAACCAAAAAACAAAATGTAGAGAAAGAAATACGTGCTTAAATTTCATTTTAAAAAAGTAAAAATAACTTCTAAAATGAATGTTCACACATTGAAATAAATGCATTTTAGGAAAAGATTAAACACAGTTTTCTCATCTGTGAAATTCCTTGTGAATATATAAACAGTACATGTAAAACGTTTGAGAGAGGTTGAAAATTACTTTTCTACAAGCAAATAAAATGTAGATCTGGAAATTAACATCCAGATTTCAATTTTAAAAAGCAAAATATAACTGGTAAAATGAAATAACAAACATAAAAATGAATGCTTTTTTTTAGAAATTTTTAAACATGGTTTCACATCTATGAAACAGCACATGTAAAATGTTTGTCAGATGATTTAAAAGTACTTTTCTACAAGAAAAAATATATAGATCCATAAATTCACTTCTGCATTTCAATTTTAAAAAGAATATCATGAATGATAAAATGAAACCTCAAACATAAAAATACATGCTTTTTTAAGAAATTAAGCAAAGTTTAAAAATATAGTTTAAAACCAGAAAACAAAATGTAGAGAAAGAAATACGTGCTTAAATTTCATTTTAAAAAAGTAAAAATAACTGCTGAAATGAACGTTCACACATTGAAATAAATGCATTTTGTGAAAAGATTAAACATAATTTTCTCATCAATGAACTTCCTTGTGAATATATAAACAGTACATGTAAAACGTTTGAGAGAGGTAGAAAAGTACTTTTCCACAAGCAAATAAAATGTAGATCTGGAAATTTACATCCAGATTTCAATTTTAAAAAGCAAAATATAAATGGTAAAATGAAATAACAAACATAAAAATGAATGCTTTTTTGAGAAATGTTTAAACATGATTTTACATCTATCAAACAGCACGTGTAAAATGTTTGTCAGAGTTTTCAAAAGAACTTTTCTACAAGAAAAGAAACTATAGATCCATAAATTCACTTCTCCATTTCAATTTTAAAAAGAATATCATAAATGTTAAAACGAAACCTCAACCATAAAAAACATGCTTTTTAGAGAAATGTTTAATCATTGTTTCACATCTATGAATTTTCATGTTTAAATATTAAGACCACTTGTAAAAAGTTTAAAGAAGTTGTATTATTTACTTTACAAGCAGAAAGCAAACCTTAGATAAAGAAATTCACATTTAAATTTTAATGTCAAAACATATAAATAACTGCTAATATCAAGCTGCAAACATTGAAATAAATGTTTTTAGCAAAAGTTTAAACAGTTTTATCAGCTATGAAGTATATTGTAAATAGTTTAACAGCACATGTAAAATATTTGTCAGATGTTTTAAAAGTACTTTTCCATAAGAAAAGAAAATATAGGTCCATAGATTCACTTCTGCATTTTAATTTTAAAAAGAATAACAGAAATGTTAAAAAGAAAGTAGAAACATAAAAAATACATGCTATTTTGAGAAATTTTAAACTGTGTTTGACATCTATGAATTTTTATGTATCAGTATTAATAGCCTTTTTAAAATTTTAAGCAAAGTTTAAAAATATAGTTTAAAACCAGAAAACAAAATGTAGAGAAAGAAATACGTGCTTAAATTTCATTTTAAAAAACTAAATATAACTGCTCAAATGAATGTTCACACATTGAAATAAATGCATTTTATGAAAAGATTAAACATAGTTTTCTCATCAATGAACTTCCTTGTGAATATATAAACAGTATATGTAAAACGTTTGTCAGAGGTGGAAAAATACTTTGCTACAATCAAATAAAATGTAGATCTGGAAATTTACATCCAGATTTCGACTTTAAAAAGCAAAATATAAATGGTAAAATGAAATAACAAACATAAAAATAAATGATTTTTTGTGAAATGTTTAAACATGATTTTACATCTATCAAACAGCACGTGTAAAATGTTTGTCAGAGTTTTCAAAAGAACTTTTCTACAAGAAAAGAAAATATAGATCCATAAATTCACTTCTCCATTTCAATTTTAAAAAGAAAATCATAAATGTTAAAACGAAACCTCAAACATAAAAATACATGCTTTTTAGAGAAATGTTTAATCATTGTTTCACATCTATGAATTTTCATGTTTAAATATTAAGACCACTTGTAAAAAGTTTAAAGAAGTTGTATAATTTACTTTACAAGCAGAAAGCAAACCTTAGATAAAGAAATTCACATTTAAATTTCAATGTCAAAACATATAAATAACTGCTAATATCAAGCTGCAAAGATTGAAATAAATGTTTTTAGCAAAAGTTAAAACAGTTTTATCAGCTATGAAGTATATTGTAAATAGTTTAACTGCACATGTAAAATATTTGTCAGAGGTTTATAAGTACTTTTCTATAAGAAAATAAAATATAGGTCCATAAATTCACTTTTGCATTTTAATTTTAAAAAGAATAACAGAAATGTTAAAAAGAAAGTAGAAACATAAAAAATACATGCTATTTTGAGAAATTTTAAACTGTGTTTGACATCTATGAATTTTTATGTTTCAGTATTAATAGCCTTTTTAAAATTTTAAGCAAAGTTTAAAAATATAGTTTAAAACCAGAAAAAAAAATGTAGAGAAAGAAATACGTGCTTAAATTTCATTTTAAAAAAGTAAAAATAACTGCTAAAATGAATGTTCACACATTGAAATAAATGCATTTTAGGAAAAGATTAAACACAGTTTTCTCATCTGTGAACTTCCTTGTCAATAGATAAACAGTACATGTAAAACGTTTGAGAGATGTTGAAAAGTACTTTTCTACAAGTAAATAAAATGTAGATCTGGAAATTCACATCCAGATTTCAATTTTAAAAAGCAAAATATAACTGGTAAAATGAAATAACAAACATAAAAATGAATGCTTTTTTTTAGAAATTTTTAAACATGGTTTCACATCTATGAAACAGCACATGTAAAATGTTTGTCAGATGATTTAAAAGTACTTTTCTACAAGAAAAATATATAGATCCATAAATTCACTTCTGCATTTCAATTTTAAAAAGAATATCATAAATGATAAAATGAAACCTCAAACATAAAAATACATGCTTTTTTAAGAAATTAAGCAAAGTTTAAAAATATAGTTTAAAACCAGAAAACAAAATGTAGAGAAAGAAATACGTGCTTAAATTTCATTTTAAAAAACTAAATATAACTGCTCAAATGAATGTTCACACATTGAAATAAATGCATTTTATGAAAAGATTAAACATAGTTTTCTCATCAATGAACTTCCTTGTGAATATATAAACAGTATATGTAAAACGTTTGTGAGAGGTGGAAAAATACTTTGCTACAATCAAATAAAATGTAGATCTGGAAATTTACATCCAGATTTCGACTTTAAAAAGCAAAATATAAATGTTAAAACGAAACCTCAAACATAAAAATACATGCTTTTTAGAGAAATGTTTAAACATGGTTTTACATCTATCAAACAGCACGTGTAAAATGTTTGTCAGAGTTTTCAAAAGAACTTTTCTACAAGAAAAGAAAATATAGATCCATAAATTCACTTCTCCATTTCAATTTTAAAAAGAAAATCATAAATGTTAAAACGAAACCTCAAACATAAAAATACATGATTTTTAGAGAAATGTTTAATCATTGTTTCACATCTATGAATTTTCATGTTTAAATATTAAGACCACTTGTAAAAAGTTTAAAGAAGTTGTATAATTTACTTTACAAGCAGAAAGCAAACCTTAGATAAAGAAATTCACGTTTAAATTTCAATGGCAAAACATATAAATAACTGCTAATATCAAGCTGCAAACATTGAAATAAATGTTTTTAGCAAAAGTTTAAACAGTTTTATCAGCTATGAAGTATATTGTAAATAGTTTAACAGCACATGTAAAATATTTGTCAGAGGTTTATAAGTACTTTTCTATAAGAATATAAAATATAGGTCCATAAATTCACTTCTGCATTTTAATTTTAAAAAGAATAACAGAAATGTTAAAATGAAAGTACAAACATAAAAAATACATGCTATTTTGAGAAATTTTAAACTGTGTTTGACATCTATGAATTTTTATGTTTCAGTATTAATAGCCTTTTTAAAATTTTAAGCAAAGTTTAAAAATATAGTTAAAAACCAGAAAACAAAATGTAGAGAAAGAAATACGTGCTTAAATTTCATTTTAAAAAACTAAATATAACTGCTCAAATGAATGTTCACACATTGAAATAAATGCATTTTATGAAAAGATTAAACATAGTTTTCTCATCAATGAACTTCCTTGTGAATATATAAACAGTATATGTAAAACGTTTGTGAGAGGTGGAAAAGTACTTTTCTACAATCAAATAAAATGTAGTTCTGGAAATTTACATCCAGATTTCGACTTTAAAAAGCAAAATATAAATGGTAAAATGAAATAACAAACATAAAAATAAATGCTTTTTTGAGAAATGTTTAAACATGGTTTCACATCTATGAAACAGCACATGTAAAATGTTTGTCAGAGGTTTTAAATGTACTTTTCTATAAGAAAGCGAAAATATAGATCCATAAATTCACTTCTGCATTTCAAATTAAAAAAGAATATCATAAATGTTAAAACGAAACCTCAAACATAAAAATACATGCTTTTTAGAGAAATGTTTAAACATTGTTTCACATATATGAATTTTCATAAGACCACTTGTAAAAAGTTTAAAGAAGTTGTAGAATGTACTTTACAGGCAGTAAGCAAACCGTAGATAAAAAAAAATCGCCTTTAAATTTCAATGTCAAAACGTATAAATAACTGCTAATATCAAGCTGCAAACATTGAAATAAATGTTTTTAGCAAAAGTTTAAACCGTTTTCTCAGCTATGAAGTATATTGTAAATACTTTAACAGCTCATGTAAAATATTTGTCAGAGATTTTAAAAGTACTTTTCTACAAGAAAAGAATATATAGCTCCATAAATGCACTTTTGCATTTCAATTTTAAAAGCATAACAGAAATGTTAAAATGAAACTACAAACATAAAAATATAAGCATTTTTGAGAAATTAAGCAAAGTTTAAAAATATAGTTTAAAACCAGAAAACAAAATGTAGAGAAAGAAATACGTGCTTAAATTTCATTTTAAAAAAGTAAAAATAACTGCTGAAATGAATGTTCACACATTGAAATAAATGCATTTTATGAAAAGATTAATCATAGTTTTCTCATCAATGAACTTCCTTGTGAATATATAAACAGTACATGTAAAACGTTTGTGAGAGGTAGAAAAGTACTTTTCCACAAGCAAATAAAATGTAGATCTGGAAATTTACATCCAGATTTCGACTTTAAAAAGCAAAATATAAATGGTAAAATGAAATAACAAACATAAAAATACATGCTTTTTAGAGAAATGTTTAAACATTGTTTCACATCTATGAATTTTCATGTTTAAGTGTTAAGACCACTTGTAAAAAGTTTAAAGAAGTTGTATAATGTACTTTACAGGCAGTAAGCAAACCGTAGAAAAAAAAAATCGCCTTTAAATTTCAATGTCAAAACGTATAAATAACTGCTAATATCAAGCTGCAAACATTGAAATAAATGTTTTTAGCAAAAGTTTAAACAGTTTTCTCAGCTATGAAGTATATTGTAAATAGTTTAACAGCACATGTAAATTATTTGTCAGAGGTTTATAAGTACTTTTCTATAAGAAAATAAAATATAGGTCCATAAATTCACTTCTGCATTTTAATTTTAAAAAGAATAACAGAAATGTTAAAAAGAAAGTACAAATATAAAAAATACATGCTATTTTGAGAAATTTTAAACTGTGTTTGACAACTATGAATTTTTATGTTTCAGTATTAATAGCCTTTTTAAAATTTTAAGCAAAGTTTAAAAATATAGTTTAAAACCAGAAAACAAAATGTAGAGAAAGAAATACGTGCTTAAATTTCATTTTAAAAAAGTAAAAATAACTGCTAAAATGAATGTTCACACATTGAAATAAATGCATTTTAGGAAAAGATTAAACACAGTTTTCTCATCTGTGAACTTCCTTGTGAATATATAAACAGTACATGTAAAACGTTTGAGAGAGGTTGAAAAGTACTTTTCTACAAGCAAATAAAATGTAGATCTGGAAATTCACATCCAGATTTCAATTTTAAAAAGCTAAATATAAATGGCAAAATGAAATAACAAACATAAAAATGAATGCATTTTTTTAGAAATGTTTAAACATGGTTTCACATCTATGAAACAGCACACGTAAAATGTTTGTCAGAGGATTTAAAAGTACTTTTCTACAAGAAAAAATATATAGATCCATAAATTCACTTCTGCATTTCAATTTTAAAAAGAATATCATAAATGTTAAAACGAAACCTCAAATATAAAAATACATGCTTTTTTGAGAAATTAAGCAAAGTTTAAAAATATAGTTTAAAACCAGAAAACAAAATGTAGAGAAAGAAATACGTGCTTAAATTTCATTTTAAAAAACTAAATATAACTGCTCAAATGAATGTTCACACATTGAAATAAATGCATTTTATGAAAAGATTAAACATAGTTTTCTCATCAATGAACTTCCTTGTGAATATATAAACAGTATATGTAAAACGTTTGTGAGAGGTGGAAATGTACTTTTCTACAATCAAATAAAATGTAGATCTGGAAATTTACATCCAGATTTCGACTTTTAAAAGCAAAATATAAATGGTAAAATGAAATAACAAACATAAAAATAAATGCTTTTTCGAGAAAAGTTTAAACATGGTTTTACATCTATCAAACAGCACGTGTAAAATGTTTGTCAGAGTTTTCAAAAGAACTTTTCAACAAGAAAAGAAAATATAGATCCATAAATTCACTTCTGCATTTCAATTTTAAAAAGAATATCATAAATGATAAAATGAAACCTCAAACATAAAAATACATGCTTTTTTAAGAAATTAAGCAAAGTTTAAACATATAGTTTAAAACCAGAAAACAAAATGTAGAGAAAGAAATACGTGCTTAAATTTCATTTTAAAAAAACTAAATATAACTGCTCAAATGAATGTTCACACATTGAAATAAATGCATTTTATGAAAAGATTAAACATAGTTTTCTCATCAATGAACTTCCTTGTGAATATATAAACAGTATATGTAAAACGTTTGTGAGAGGTGGAAAAATACTTTGCTACAATCAAATAAAATGTAGATCTGGAAATTTACATCCAGATTTCGACTTTAAAAAGCAAAATATAAATGTTAAAACGAAACCTCAAACATAAAAATACATGCTTTTTAGAGAAATGTTTAAACATGGTTTTACATCTATCAAACAGCACGTGTAAAATGTTTGTCAGAGTTTTCAAAAGAACTTTTCTACAAGAAAAGAAAATATAGATCCATAAATTCACTTCTCCATTTCAATTTTAAAAAGAAAATCATAAATGTTAAAACGAAACCTCAAACATAAAAATACATGCTTTTTAGAGAAATGTTTAATCATTGTTTCACATCTATGAATTTTCATGTTTAAATATTAAGACCACTTGTAAAAAGTTTAAAGAAGTTGTATAATTTACTTTACAAGCAGAAAGCAAACCTTAGATAAAGAAATTCACGTTTAAATTTCAATGTCAAAACATATAAATAACTGCTAATATCAAGCTGCAAACATTGAAATAAATGTTTTTAGCAAAAGTTTAAACAGTTTTATCAGCTATGAAGTATATTGTAAATAGTTTAACAGCACATGTAAAATATTTGTCAGAGGTTTATAAGTACTTTTCTATAAGAAAATAAAATATAGGTCCATAAATTCACTTCTGCATTTTAATTTTAAAAAGAATAACAGAAATGTTAAAAAGAAAGTACAAACATAAAAAATACATGCTATTTTGAGAAATTTTAAACTGTGTTTGACATCTATGAATTTTTATGTTTCAGTATTAATAGCCTTTTTAAAATTTTAAGCAAAGTTTAAAAATATAGTTTAAAACCAGAAAACAAAATGTAGAGAAAGAAATACGTGCTTAAATTTCATTTTAAAAAACTAAATATAACTGCTCAAATGAATGTTCACACATTGAAATAAATGCATTTTATGAAAAGATTAAACATAGTTTTCTCATCAATGAACTTCCTTGTGAATATATAAACAGTATATGTAAAACGTTTGTGAGAGGTGGAAAAATACATTGCTACAATCAAATAAAATGTAGATCTGGAAATTTACATCCAGATTTCGACTTTAAAAAGCAAAATATAAATGTTAAAACGAAACCTCAAACATAAAAATACATGCTTTTTAGAGAAATGTTTAAACATGGTTTTACATCTATCAAACAGCACGTGTAAAATGTTTGTCAGAGTTTTCAAAAGAACTTTTCTACAAGAAAAGAAAATATAGATCCATAAATTCACTTCTCCATTTCAATTTTAAAAAGAAAATCATAAATGTTAAAACGAAACCTCAAACATAAAAAACATGCTTTTTAGAGAAATGTTTAATCATTGTTTCACATCTATGAATTTTCATGTTTAAATATTAAGACCACTTGTAAAAAGTTTAAAGAAGTTGTATTATTTACTTTACAAGCAGAAAGCAAACCTTAGATAAAGAAATTCACATTTAAATTTTAATGTCAAAACATATAAATAACTGCTAATATCAAGCTGCAAACATTGAAATAAATGTTTTTAGCAAAAGTTTAAACAGTTTTATCAGCTATGAAGTATATTGTAAATAGTTTAACAGCACATGTAAAATATTTGTCAGATGTTTTAAAAGTACTTTTCCATAAGAAAAGAAAATATAGGTCCATAGATTCACTTCTGCATTTTAATTTTAAAAAGAATAACAGAAATGTTAAAAAGAAAGTAGAAACATAAAAAATACATGCTATTTTGAGAAATTTTAAACTGTGTTTGACATCTATGAATTTTTATGTATCAGTATTAATAGCCTTTTTAAAATTTTAAGCAAAGTTTAAAAATATAGTTTAAAACCAGAAAACAAAATGTAGAGAAAGAAATACGTGCTTAAATTTCATTTTAAAAAACTAAATATAACTGCTCAAATGAATGTTCACACATTGAAATAAATGCATTTTATGAAAAGATTAAACATAGTTTTCTCATCAATGAACTTCCTTGTGAATATATAAACAGTATATGTAAAACGTTTGTCAGAGGTGGAAAAATACTTTGCTACAATCAAATAAAATGTAGATCTGGAAATTTACATCCAGATTTCGACTTTAAAAAGCAAAATATAAATGGTAAAATGAAATAACAAACATAAAAATAAATGCTTTTTTGTGAAATGTTTAAACATGATTTTACATCTATCAAACAGCACGTGTAAAATGTTTGTCAGAGTTTTCAAAAGAACTTTTCTACAAGAAAAGAAAATATAGATCCATAAATTCACTTCTCCATTTCAATTTTAAAAAGAAAATCATAAATGTTAAAACGAAACCTCAAACATAAAAATACATGCTTTTTAGAGAAATGTTTAATCATTGTTTCACATCTATGAATTTTCATGTTTAAATATTAAGACCACTTGTAAAAAGTTTAAAGAAGTTGTATAATTTACTTTACAAGCAGAAAGCAAACCTTAGATAAAGAAATTCACATTTAAATTTCAATGTCAAAACATATAAATAACTGCTAATATCAAGCTGCAAACATTGAAATAAATGTTTTTAGCAAAAGTTAAAACAGTTTTATCAGCTATGAAGTATATTGTAAATAGTTTAACAGCACATGTAAAATATTTGTCAGAGGTTTATAAGTACTTTTCTATAAGAAAATAAAATATAGGTCCATAAATTCACTTCTGCATTTTAATTTTAAAAAGAATAACAGAAATGTTAAAAAGAAAGTAGAAACATAAAAAATACATGCTATTTTGAGAAATTTTAAACTGTGTTTGACATCTATGAATTTTTATGTTTCAGTATTAATAGCCTTTTTAAAATTTTAAGCAAAGTTTAAAAATATAGTTTAAAACCAGAAAACAAAATGTAGAGAAAGAAATACGTGCTTAAATTTCATTTTAAAAAAGTAAAAATAACTGCTAAAATGAATGTTCACACATTGAAATAAATGCATTTTAGGAAAAGATTAAACACAGTTTTCTCATCTGTGAACTTCCTTGTCAATATATAAACAGTACATGTAAAACGTTTGAGAGATGTTGAAAAGTACTTTTCTACAAGTAAATAAAATGTAGATCTGGAAATTCACATCCAGATTTCAATTTTAAAAAGCAAAATATAACTGGTAAAATGAAATAACAAACATAAAAATGAATGCTTTTTTTTAGAAATTTTTAAACATGGTTTCACATCTATGAAACAGCACATGTAAAATGTTTGTCAGATGATTTAAAAGTACTTTTCTACAAGAAAAATATATAGATCCATAAATTCACTTCTGCATTTCAATTTTAAAAAGAATATCATAAATGATAAAATGAAACCTCAAACATAAAAATACATGCTTTTTTAAGAAATTAAGCAAAGTTTAAAAATATAGTTTAAAACCAGAAAACAAAATGTAGAGAAAGAAATACGTGCTTAAATTTCATTTTAAAAAACTAAATATAACTGCTCAAATGAATGTTCACACATTGAAATAAATGCATTTTATGAAAAGATTAAACATAGTTTTCTCATCAATGAACTTCCTTGTGAATATATAAACAGTATATGTAAAACGTTTGTGAGAGGTGGAAAAATACATTGCTACAATCAAATAAAATGTAGATCTGGAAATTTACATCCAGATTTCGACTTTAAAAAGCAAAATATAAATGTTAAAACGAAACCTCAAACATAAAAATACATGCTTTTTAGAGAAATGTTTAAACATGGTTTTACATCTATCAAACAGCACGTGTAAAATGTTTGTCAGAGTTTTCAAAAGAACTTTTCTACAAGAAAAGAAAATATAGATCCATAAATTCACTTCTCCATTTCAATTTTAAAAAGAAAATCATAAATGTTAAAACGAAACCTCAAACATAAAAATACATGCTTTTTAGAGAAATGTTTAATCATTGTTTCACATCTATGAATTTTCATGTTTAAATATTAAGACCACTTGTAAAAAGTTTAAAGAAGTTGTATAATTTACTTTACAAGCAGAAAGCAAACCTTAGATAAAGAAATTCACGTTTAAATTTCAATGTCAAAACATATAAATAACTGCTAATATCAAGCTGCAAACATTGAAATAAATGTTTTTAGCAAAAGTTTAAACAGTTTTATCAGCTATGAAGTATATTGTAAATAGTTTAACAGCACATGTAAAATATTTGTCAGAGGTTTATAAGTACTTTTCTATAAGAAAATAAAATATAGGTCCATAAATTCACTTCTGCATTTTAATTTTAAAAAGAATAACAGAAATGTTAAAAAGAAAGTACAAACATAAAAAATACATGCTATTTTGAGAAATTTTAAACTGTGTTTGACATCTATGAATTTTTATGTTTCAGTATTAATAGCCTTTTTAAAATTTTAAGCAAAGTTTAAAAATATAGTTTAAAACCAGAAAACAAAATGTAGAGAAAGAAATACGTGCTTAAATTTCATTTTAAAAAACTAAATATAACTGCTCAAATGAATGTTCACACATTGAAATAAATGCATTTTATGAAAAGATTAAACATAGTTTTCTCATCAATGAACTTCCTTGTGAATATATAAACAGTATATGTAAAACGTTTGTGAGAGGTGGAAAAATACTTTGCTACAATCAAATAAAATGTAGATCTGGAAATTTACATCCAGATTTCGACTTTAAAAAGCAAAATATAAATGTTAAAACGAAACCTCAAACATAAAAATACATGCTTTTTAGAGAAATGTTTAAACATGGTTTTACATCTATCAAACAGCACGTGTAAAATGTTTGTCAGAGTTTTCAAAAGAACTTTTCTACAAGAAAAGAAAATATAGATCCATAAATTCACTTCTCCATTTCAATTTTAAAAAGAAAATCATAAATGTTAAAACGAAACCTCAAACATAAAAATACATGCTTTTTAGAGAAATGTTTAATCATTGTTTCACATCTATGAATTTTCATGTTTAAATATTAAGACCACTCGTAAAAAGTTTAAAGAAGTTGTATAATTTACTTTACAAGCAGAAAGCAAACCTTAGATAAAGAAATTCACGTTTAAATTTCAATGTCAAAACATATAAATAACTGCTAATATCAAGCTGCAAACATTGAAATAAATGTTTTTAGCAAAAGTTTAAACAGTTTTATCAGCTATGAAGTATATTGTAAATAGTTTAACAGCACATGTAAAATATTTGTCAGAGGTTTATAAGTACTTTTCTATAAGAAAAGAAAATATAGGTCCATAGATTCACTTCTGCATTTTAATTTTAAAAAGAATAACAGAAATGTTAAAAAGAAAGTACAAACATAAAAAATACATGCTATTTTGAGAAATTTTAAACTGTGTTTGACATCTATGAATTTTTATGTTTCAGTATTAATAGCCTTTTTAAAATTTTAAGCAAAGTTTAAAAATATAGTTTAAAACCAGAAAACAAAATGTAGAGAAAGAAATACGTGCTTAAATTTCATTTTAAAAAACTAAATATAACTGCTCAAATGAATGTTCACACATTGAAATAAATGCATTTTATGAAAAGATTAAACATAGTTTTCTCATCAATGAACTTCCTTGTGAATATATAAACAGTATATGTAAAACGTTTGTGAGAGGTGGAAAAGTACTTTTCTACAATCAAATAAAATGTAGTTCTGGAAATTTACATCCAGATTTCGACTTTAAAAAGCAAAATATAAATGGTAAAATGAAATAACAAACATAAAAATAAATGCTTTTTTGAGAAATGTTTAAACATGGTTTCACATCTATGAAACAGCACATGTAAAATGTTTGTCAGAGGTTTTAAATGTACTTTTCTATAAGAAAGCGAAAATATAGATCCATAAATTCACTTCTGCATTTCAAATTAAAAAAGAATATCATAAATGTTAAAACGAAACCTCAAACATAAAAATACATGCTTTTTAGAGAAATGTTTAAACATTGTTTCACATATATGAATTTTCATAAGACCACTTGTAAAAAGTTTAAAGAAGTTGTAGAATGTACTTTACAGGCAGTAAGCAAACCGTAGATAAAAAAAAATCGCCTTTAAATTTCAATGTCAAAACGTATAAATAACTGCTAATATCAAGCTGCAAACATTGAAATAAATGTTTTTAGCAAAAGTTTAAACAGTTTTCTCAGCTATGAAGTATATTGTAAATAGTTTCACAGCACATGTAAAATATTTGTCAGAGGTTTTAAAAGTACTTTTCTACAAGAATAGAATATATAGCTCCATAAATGCACTTTTGCATTTCAATTTTAAAAAGAATAACAGAAATGTTAAAATGAAACTACAAACATAAAAATATATGCTTTTTTGAGAAATTAAGCAAAGTTTAAAAATATAGTTTAAAACCAGAAAACAAAATGTAGAGAAAGAAATACGTGCTTAAATTTCATTTTAAAAAAGTAAAAATAACTTCTAAAATGAATGTTCACACATTGAAATAAATGCATTTTAGGAAAAGATTAAACACAGTTTTCTCATCTGTGAACTTCCTTGTGAATATATAAACAGTACATGTAAAACGTTTGAGAGAGGTAGAAAAGTACTTTTCTACAAGCAAATAAAATGTAGATCTGGAAATTAACATCCAGATTTCAATTTTAAAAAGCAAAATATAACTGGTAAAATGAAATAACAAACATAAAAATGAATGCTTTTTTTTAGAAATTTTTAAACATGGTTTCACATCTATGAAACAGCACATGTAAAATGTTTGTCAGATGATTTAAAAGTACTTTTCTACAAGAAAAATATATAGATCCATAAATTCACTTCTGCATTTCAATTTTAAAAAGAATATCATGAATGATAAAATGAAACCTCAAACATAAAAATACAAGCTTTTTTAAGAAATTAAGCAAAGTTTAAAAATATAGTTTAAAACCAGAAAACAAAATGTAGAGAAAGAAATACGTGCTTAAATTTCATTTTAAAAAAGTAAAAATAACTGCTGAAATGAACGTTCACACATTGAAATAAATGCATTTTGTGAAAAGATTAAACATAATTTTCTCATCAATGAACTTCCTTGTGAATATATAAACAGTACATGTAAAACGTTTGAGAGAGGTAGAAAAGTACTTTTCCACAAGCAAATAAAATGTAGATCTGGAAATTTACATCCAGATTTCAATTTTAAAAAGCAAAATATAAATGGTAAAATGAAATAACAAACATAAAAATGAATGCTTTTTTGAGAAATGTTTAAACATGATTTTACATCTATCAAACAGCACGTGTAAAATGTTTGTCAGAGTTTTCAAAAGAACTTTTCTACAAGAAAAGAAAATATAGATCCATAAATTCACTTCTCCATTTCAATTTTAAAAAGAATATCATAAATGTTAAAACGAAACCTCAACCATAAAAAACATGCTTTTTAGAGAAATGTTTAATCATTGTTTCACATCTATGAATTTTCATGTTTAAATATTAAGACCACTTGTAAAAAGTTTAAAGAAGTTGTATTATTTACTTTACAAGCAGAAAGCAAACCTTAGATAAAGAAATTCACATTTAAATTTTAATGTCAAAACATATAAATAACTGCTAATATCAAGCTGCAAACATTGAAATAAATGTTTTTAGCAAAAGTTTAAACAGTTTTATCAGCTATGAAGTATATTGTAAATAGTTTAACAGCACATGTAGAATATTTGTCAGAGGTTTTAAAAGTACTTTTCCATAAGAAAAGAAAATATAGGTCCATAGATTCACTTCTGCATTTTAATTTTAAAAAGAATAACAGAAATGTTAAAAAGAAAGTACAAACATAAAAAATACATGCTATTTTGAGAAATTTTAAACTGTGTTTGACATCTATGAATTTTTATGTATCAGTATTAATAGCCTTTTTAAAAGTTTAAGCAAAGTTTAAAAATATAGTTTAAAACCAGAAAACAAAATGTAGAGAAAGAAATACGTGCTTAAATTTCATTTTAAAAAACTAAATATAACTGCTCAAATGAATGTTCACACATTGAAATAAATGCATTTTATGAAAAGATTAAACATAGTTTTCTCATCAATGAACTTCCTTGTGAATATATAAACAGTATATGTAAAACGTTTGTCAGAGGTGGAAAAATACTTTGCTACAATCAAATAAAATGTAGATCTGGAAATTTACATCCAGATTTCGACTTTAAAAAGCAAAATATAAATGGTAAAATGAAATAACAAACATAAAAATAAATGCTTTTTTGTGAAATGTTTAAACATGATTTTACATCTATCAAACAGCACGTGTAAAATGTTTGTCAGAGTTTTCAAAAGAACTTTTCTACAAGAAAAGAAAATATAGATCCATAAATTCACTTCTCCATTTCAATATTAAAAAGAAAATCATAAATGTTAAAACGAAACCTCAAACATAAAAATACATGCTTTTTAGAGAAATGTTTAATCATTGTTTCACATCTATGAATTTTCATGTTTAAATATTAAGACCACTTGTAAAAAGTTTAAAGAAGTTGTATAATTTACTTTACAAGCAGAAAGCAAACCTTAGATAAAGAAATTCACGTTTAAATTTCAATGTCAAAACATATAAATAACTGCTAATATCAAGCTGCAAACATTGAAATAAATGTTTTTAGCAAAAGTTTAAACAGTTTTATCAGCTATGAAGTATATTGTAAATAGTTTAACAGCACATGTAAAATATTTGTCAGAGGTTTATAAGTACTTTTCTATAAGAAAATAAAATATAGGTCCATAAATTCACTTCTGCATTTTAATTTTAAAAAGAATAACAGAAATGTTAAAAAGAAAGTACAAACATAAAAAATACATGCTATTTTGAGAAATTTTAAACTGTGTTTGACATCTATGAATTTTTATGTTTCAGTATTAATAGCCTTTTTAAAATTTTAAGCAAAGTTTAAAAATATAGTTTAAAACCCGAAAACAAAATGTAGAGAAAGAAATACGTGCTTAAATTTCATTTTAAAAAAGTAAAAATAACTGCTAAAATGAATGTTCACACATTGAAATAAATGCATTTTAGGAAAAGATTAAACACAGTTTTCTCATCTGTGAACTTCCTTGTCAATATATAAACAGTACATGTAAAACGTTTGAGAGATGTTGAAAAGAACTTTTCTACAAGTAAATGAAATGTAGATCTGGAAATTCACATCCAGATTTCAATTTTAAAAAGCAAAATATAACTGGTAAAATGAAATAACAAACATAAAAATGAATGCTTTTTTTTAGAAATTTTTAAACATGGTTTCACATCTATGAAACAGCACATGTAAAATGTTTGTCAGATGATTTAAAAGTACTTTTCTACAAGAAAAATATATAGATCCATAAATTCACTTCTGCATTTCAATTTTAAAAAGAATATCATAAATGATAAAATGAAACCTCAAACATAAAAATACATGCTTTTTTAAGAAATTAAGCAAAGTTTAAAAATATAGTTTAAAACCAGAAAACAAAATGTAGAGAAAGAAATACGTGCTTAAATTTCATTTTAAAAAACTAAATATAACTGCTCAAATGAATGTTCACACATTGAAATAAATGCATTTTATGAAAAGATTAAACATAGTTTTCTCATCAATGAACTTCCTTGTGAATATATAAACAGTATATGTAAAACGTTTGTCAGAGGTGGAAAAATACTTTGCTACAATCAAATAAAATGTAGATCTGGAAATTTACATCCAGATTTCGACTTTAAAAAGCAAAATATAAATGTTAAAACGAAACCTCAAACATAAAAAATACATGCTTTTTAGAGAAATGTTTAAACATGGTTTTACATCTATCAAACAGCACGTGTAAAATGTTTGTCAGAGTTTTCAAAAGAACTTTTCTACAGGAAAAGAAAATATAGATCCATAAATTCACTTCTCCATTTCAATTTTAAAAAGAAAATCATAAATGTTAAAACGAAACCTCAAACATAAAAATACATGCTTTTTAGAGAAATGTTTAATCATTGTTTCACATCTATGAATTTTCATGTTTAAATATTAAGACCACTTGTAAAAAGTTTAAAGAAGTTGTATAATTTACTTTACAAGCAGAAAGCAAACCTTAGATAAAGAAATTCACGTTTAAATTTCAATGTCAAAACATATAAATAACTGCTAATATCAAGCTGCAAACATTGAAATAAATGTTTTTAGCAAAAGTTTAAACAGTTTTATCAGCTATGAAGTATATTGTAAATAGTTTAACAGCACATGTAAAATATTTGTCAGAGGTTTATAAGTACTTTTCTATAAGAAAATAAAATATAGGTCCATAAATTCACTTCTGCATTTTAATTTTAAAAAGAATAACAGAAATGTTAAAAAGAAAGTACAAACATAAAAAATACATGCTATTTTGAGAAATTTTAAACTGTGTTTGACATCTATGATTTTTTATGTTTCAGTATTAATAGCCTTTTTAAAATTTTAAGCAAAGTTTAAAAATATAGTTTAAAACCAGAAAACAAAATGTAGAGAAAGAAATACGTGCTTAAATTTCATTTTAAAAAACTAAATATAACTGCTCAAATGAATGTTCACACATTGAAATAAATGCATTTTATGAAAAGATTAAACATAGTTTTCTCATCAATGAACTTCCTTGTGAATATATAAACAGTATATGTAAAACGTTTGTGAGAGGTGGAAAAATACTTTGCTACAATCAAATAAAATGTAGATCTGGAAATTTACATCCAGATTTCGACTTTAAAAAGCAAAATATAAATGTTAAAACGAAACCTCAAACATAAAAATACATGCTTTTTAGAGAAATGTTTAAACATGGTTTTACATCTATCAAACAGCACGTGTAAAATGTTTGTCAGAGTTTTCAAAAGAACTTTTCTACAAGAAAAGAAAATATAGATCCATAAATTCACTTCTCCATTTCAATTTTAAAAAGAAAATCATAAATGTTAAAACGAAACCTCAAACATAAAAATACATGCTTTTTAGAGAAATGTTTAATCATTGTTTCACATCTATGAATTTTCATGTTTAAATATTAAGACCACTTGTAAAAAGTTTAAAGAAGTTGTATAATTTACTTTACAAGCAGAAAGCAAACCTTAGATAAAGAAATTCACGTTTAAATTTCAATGTCAAAACATATAAATAACTGCTAATATCAAGCTGCAAACATTGAAATAAATGTTTTTAGCAAAAGTTTAAACAGTTTTATCAGCTATGAAGTATATTGTAAATAGTTTAACAGCACATGTAAAATATTTGTCAGAGGTTTATAAGTACTTTTCTATAAGAAAATAAAATATAGGTCCATAAATTCACTTCTGCATTTTAATTTTAAAAAGAATAACAGAAATGTTAAAAAGAAAGTACAAACATAAAAAATACATGCTATTTTGAGAAATTTTAAACTGTGTTTGACATCTATGAATTTTTATGTTTCAGTATTAATAGCCTTTTTAAACTTTTAAGCAAAGTTTAAAAATATAGTTTAAAACCAGAAAACAAAATGTAGAGAAAGAAATACGTGCTTAAATTTCATTTTAAAAAAGTAAAAATAACTGCTAAAATGAATGTTCACACATTGAAATAAATGCATTTTAGGAAAAGATTAAACACAGTTTTCTCATCTGTGAACTTCCTTGTCAATATATAAACAGTACATGTAAAACGTTTGAGAGATGTTGAAAAGTACTTTTCTACAAGTAAATGAAATGTAGATCTGGAAATTCACATCCAGATTTCAATTTTAAAAAGCAAAATATAACTGGTAAAATGAAATAACAAACATAAAAATGAATGCTTTTTTTTAGAAATTTTTAAACATGGTTTCACATCTATGAAACAGCACATGTAAAATGTTTGTCAGATGATTTAAAAGTACTTTTCTACAAGAAAAATATATAGATCCATAAATTCACTTCTGCATTTCAATTTTAAAAAGAATATCATAAATGATAAAATGAAACCTCAAACATAAAAATACATGCTTTTTTAAGAAATTAAGCAAAGTTTAAAAATATAGTTTAAAACCAGAAAACAAAATGTAGAGAAAGAAATACGTGCTTAAATTTCATTTTAAAAAACTAAATATAACTGCTCAAATGAATGTTCACACATTGAAATAAATGCATTTTATGAAAAGATTAAACATAGTTTTCTCATCAATGAACTTCCTTGTGAATATATAAACAGTATATGTAAAACGTTTGTGAGAGGTGGAAAAATACTTTGCTACAATCAAATAAAATGTAGATCTGGAAATTTACATCCAGATTTCGACTTTAAAAAGCAAAATATAAATGTTAAAACGAAACCTCAAACATAAAAAATACATGCTTTTTAGAGAAATGTTTAAACATGGTTTTACATCTATCAAACAGCACGTGTAAAATGTTTGTCAGAGTTTTCAAAAGAACTTTTCTACAGGAAAAGAAAATATAGATACATAAATTCACTTCTCCATTTCAATTTTAAAAAGAAAATCATAAATGTTAAAACGAAACCTCAAACATAAAAATACATGCTTTTTAGAGAAATGTTTAATCATTGTTTCACATCTATGAATTTTCATGTTTAAATATTAAGACCACTTGTAAAAAGTTTAAAGAAGTTGTATAATTTACTTTACAAGCAGAAAGCAAACCTTAGATAAAGAAATTCACGTTTAAATTTCAATGTCAAAACATATAAATAACTGCTAATATCAAGCTGCAAACATTGAAATAAATGTTTTTAGCAAAAGTTTAAACGGTTTTATCAGCTATGAAGTATATTGTAAATAGTTTAACAGCACATGTAAAATATTTGTCAGAGGTTTATAAGTACTTTTCTATAAGAAAATAAAATATAGGTCCATAAATTCACTTCTGCATTTTAATTTTAAAAAGAATAACAGAAATGTTAAAAAGAAAGTACAAACATAAAAAATACATGCTATTTTGAGAAATTTTAAACTGTGTTTGACATCTATGAATTTTTATGTTTCAGTATTAATAGCCTTTTTAAAATTTTAAGCAAAGTTTAAAAATATAGTTTAAAACCAGAAAACAAAATGTAGAGAAAGAAATACGTGCTTAAATTTCATTTTAAAAAACTAAATATAACTGCTCAAATGAATGTTCACACATTGAAATAAATGCATTTTATGAAAAGATTAAACATAGTTTTCTCATCAATGAACTTCCTTGTGAATATATAAACAGTATATGTAAAACGTTTGTGAGAGGTGGAAAAGTACTTTTCTACAATCAAATAAAATGTAGTTCTGGAAATTTACATCCAGATTTCGACTTTAAAAAGCAAAATATAAATGGTAAAATGAAATAACAAACATAAAAATAAATGCTTTTTTGAGAAATGTTTAAACATGGTTTCACATCTATGAAACAGCACATGTAAAATGTTTGTCAGAGGTTTTAAATGTACTTTTCTATAAGAAAGCGAAAATATAGATCCATAAATTCACTTCTGCGTTTCAAATTAAAAAAGAATATCATAAATGTTAAAACGAAACCTCAAACATAAAAATACATGCTTTTTAGAGAAATGTTTAAACATTGTTTCACATATATGAATTTTCATAAGACCACTTGTAAAAAGTTTAAAGAAGTTGTAGAATGTACTTTACAGGCAGTAAGCAAACCGTAGATAAAAAAAAATCGCCTTTAAATTTCAATGTCAAAACGTATAAATAACTGCTAATATCAAGCTGCAAACATTGAAATAAATGTTTTTAGCAAAAGTTTAAACCGTTTTCTCAGCAATGAAGTATATTGTAAATACTTTAACAGCTCATGTAAAATATTTGTCAGAGATTTTAAAAGTACTTTTATACAAGAAAAGAATATATAGCTCCATAAATGCACTTTTGCATTTCAATTTTAAAAGCATAACAGAAATTTTAAAATGAAACTACAAACATAAAAATATAAGCATTTTTGAGAAATTAAGCAAAGTTTAAAAATATAGTTTAAAACCAGAAAACAAAATGTAGAGAAAGAAATACGTGCTTAAATTTCATTTTAAAAAAGTAAAAATAACTGCTGAAATGAATGTTCACACATTGAAATAAATGCATTTTATGAAAAGATTAATCATAGTTTTCTCATCAATGAACTTCCTTGTGAATATATAAACAGTACATGTAAAACGTTTGTGAGAGGTAGAAAAGTACTTTTCCACAAGCAAATAAAATGTAGATCTGGAAATTTACATCCAGATTTCGACTTTAAAAAGCAAAATATAAATGGTAAAATGAAATAACAAACATAAAAATACATGCTTTTTAGAGAAATGTTTAAACATTGTTTCACATCTATGAATTTTCATGTTTAAGTATTAAGACCACTTGTAAAAAGTTTAAAGAAGTTGTATAATGTACTTTATAGGCAGTAAGCAAACCGTAGAAAAAAAAATCGCCTTTAAATTTCAATGTCAAAACGTATAAATAACTGCTAATATCAAGCTGCAAACATTGAAATAAATGTTTTTAGCAAAAGTTTAAACAGTTTTCTCAGCTATGAAGTATATTGTAAATAGTTTAACAGCACATGTAAATTATTTGTCAGAGGTTTATAAGTACTTTTCTATAAGAAAATAAAATATAGGTCCATAAATTCACTTCTGCATTTTAATTTTAAAAAGAATAACAGAAATGTTAAAAAGAAAGTACAAATATAAAAAATACATGCTATTTTGAGAAATTTTAAACTGTGTTTGACAACTATGAATTTTTATGTTTCAGTATTAATAGCCTTTTTAAAATTTTAAGCAAAGTTTAAAAATATAGTTTAAAACCAGAAAACAAAATGTAGAGAAAGAAATACGTGCTTAAATTTCATTTTAAAAAAGTAAAAATAACTGCTAAAATGAATGTTCACACATTGAAATAAATGCATTTTAGGAAAAGATTAAACACAGTTTTCTCATCTGTGAACTTCCTTGTCAATATATAAACAGTACATGTAAAACGTTTGAGAGATGTTGAAAAGTACTTTTCTACAAGTAAATAAAATGTAGATCTGGAAATTCACATCCAGATTTCAATTTTAAAAAGCAAAATATAACTGGTAAAATGAAATAACAAACATAAAAATGAATGCTTTTTTATAGAAATTTTTAAACATGGTTTCACATCTATGAAACAGCACATGTAAAATGTTTGTCAGATGATTTAAAAGTACTTTTCTACAAGAAAAATATATAGATCCATAAATTCACTTCTGCATTTCAATTTTAAAAACAATATCATAAATGATAAAATGAAACCTCAAACATAAAAATACATGCTTTTTTAAGAAATTAAGCAAAGTTTAAAAATATAGTTTAAAACCAGAAAACAAAATGTAGAGAAAGAAATACGTGCTTAAATTTCATTTTAAAAAACTAAATATAACTGCTCAAATGAATGTTCACACATTGAAATAAATGCATTTTATGAAAAGATTAAACATAGTTTTCTCATCAATGAACTTCCTTGTGAATATATAAACAGTATATGTAAAACGTTTGTGAGAGGTGGAAAAATACTTTGCTACAATCAAATAAAATGTAGATCTGGAAATTTACATCCAGATTTCGACTTTAAAAAGCAAAATATAAATGTTAAAACGAAACCTCAAACATAAAAATACATGCTTTTTAGAGAAATGTTTAAACATGGTTTTACATCTATCAAACAGCACGTGTAAAATGTTTGTCAGAGTTTTCAAAAGAACTTTTCTACAAGAAAAGAAAATATAGATCCATAAATTCACTTCTCCATTTCAATTTTAAAAAGAAAATCATAAATGTTAAAACGAAACCTCAAACATAAAAATACATGCTTTTTAGAGAAATGTTTAATCATTGTTTCACATCTATGAATTTTCATGTTTAAATATTAAGACCACTTGTAAAAAGTTTAAAGAAGTTGTATAATTTACTTTACAAGCAGAAAGCAAACCTTAGATAAAGAAATTCACGTTTAAATTTCAATGTCAAAACATATAAATAACTGCTAATATCAAGCTGCAAACATTGAAATAAATGTTTTTAGCAAAAGTTTAAACAGTTTTATCAGCTATGAAGTATATTGTAAATAGTTTAACAGCACATGTAAAATATTTGTCAGAGGTTTATAAGTACTTTTCTATAAGAAAATAAAATATAGGTCCATAAATTCACTTCTGCATTTTAATTTTAAAAAGAATAACAGAAATGTTAAAAAGAAAGTACAAACATAAAAAATACATGCTATTTTGAGAAATTTTAAACTGTGTTTGACATCTATGAATTTTTATGTTTCAGTATTAATAGCCTTTTTAAAATTTTAAGCAAAGTTTAAAAATATAGTTTAAAACCAGAAAACAAAATGTAGAGAAAGAAATACGTGCTTAAATTTCATTTTAAAAAACTAAATATAACTGCTCAAATGAATGTTCACACATTGAAATAAATGCATTTTATGAAAAGATTAAACATAGTTTTCTCATCAATGAACTTCCTTGTGAATATATAAACAGTATATGTAAAACGTTTGTGAGAGGTGGAAAAGTACTTTTCTACAATCAAATAAAATGTAGTTCTGGAAATTTACATCCAGATTTCGACTTTAAAAAGCAAAATATAAATGGTAAAATGAAATAACAAACATAAAAATAAATGCTTTTTTGAGAAATGTTTAAACATGGTTTCACATCTATGAAACAGCACATGTAAAATGTTTGTCAGAGGTTTTAAATGTACTTTTCTATAAGAAAGCGAAAATATAGATCCATAAATTCACTTCTCCATTTCAATTTTAAAAAGAAAATCATAAATGTTAAAACGAAACCTCAAACATAAAAATACATGCTTTTTAGAGAAATGTTTAATCATTGTTTCACATCTATGAATTTTCATGTTTAAATATTAAGACCACTTGTAAAAAGTTTAAAGAAGTTGTATAATTTACTTTACAAGCAGAAAGCAAACCTTAGATAAAGAAATTCACGTTTAAATTTCAATGTCAAAACATATAAATAACTGCTAATATCAAGCTGCAAACATTGAAATAAATGTTTTTAGCAAAAGTTTAAACAGTTTTATCAGCTATGAAGTATATTGTAAATAGTTTAACAGCACATGTAAAATATTTGTCAGAGGTTTATAAGTACTTTTCTATAAGAAAATAAAATATAGGTCCATAAATTCACTTCTGCATTTTAATTTTAAAAAGAATAACAGAAATGTTAAAAAGAAAGTACAAATATAAAAAATACATGCTATTTTGAGAAATTTTAAACTGTGTTTGACAACTATGAATTTTTATGTTTCAGTATTAATAGCCTTTTTAAAATTTTAAGCAAAGTTTAAAAATATAGTTTAAAACCAGAAAACAAAATGTAGAGAAAGAAATACGTGCTTAAATTTCATTTTAAAAAAGTAAAAATAACTGCTAAAATGAATGTTCACACATTGAAATAAATGCATTTTAGGAAAAGATTAAACACAGTTTTCTCATCTGTGAACTTCCTTGTGAATATATAAACAGTACATGTAAAACGTTTGAGAGATGTTGAAAAGTACTTTTCTACAATCAAATAAAATGTAGATCTGGAAATTTACATCCAGATTTCGACTTTTAAAAGCAAAATATAAATGGTAAAATGAAATAACAAACATAAAAATAAATGCTTTTTCGAGAAAAGTTTAAACATGGTTTTACATCTATCAAACAGCACGTGTAAAATGTTTGTCAGAGTTTTCAAAAGAACTTTTCAACAAGAAAAGAAAATATAGATCCATAAATTCACTTCTGCATTTCAATTTTAAAAAGAATATCATAAATGATAAAATGAAACCTCAAACATAAAAATACATGCTTTTTTAAGAAATTAAGCAAAGTTTAAAAATAAAGTTTAAAACCAGAAAACAAAATGTAGAGAAAGAAATACGTGCTTAAATTTCATTTTAAAAAAACTAAATATAACTGCTCAAATGAATGTTCACACATTGAAATAAATGCATTTTATGAAAAGATTAAACATAGTTTTCTCATCAATGAACTTCCTTGTGAATATATAAACAGTATATGTAAAACGTTTGTGAGAGGTGGAAAAATACTTTGCTACAATCAAATAAAATGTAGATCTGGAAATTTACATCCAGATTTCGACTTTAAAAAGCAAAATATAAATGTTAAAACGAAACCTCAAACATAAAAATACATGCTTTTTAGAGAAATGTTTAAACATGGTTTTACATCTATCAAACAGCACGTGTAAAATGTTTGTCAGAGTTTTCAAAAGAACTTTTCTACAAGAAAAGAAAATATAGATCCATAAATTCACTTCTCCATTTCAATTTTAAAAAGAAAATCATAAATGTTAAAACGAAACCTCAAACATAAAAATACATGCTTTTTAGAGAAATGTTTAATCATTGTTTCACATCTATGAATTTTCATGTTTAAATATTAAGACCACTTGTAAAAAGTTTAAAGAAGTTGTATAATTTACTTTACAAGCAGAAAGCAAACCTTAGATAAAGAAATTCACGTTTAAATTTCAATGTCAAAACATATAAATAACTGCTAATATCAAGCTGCAAACATTGAAATAAATGTTTTTAGCAAAAGTTTAAACAGTTTTATCAGCTATGAAGTATATTGTAAATAGTTTAACAGCACATGTAAAATATTTGTCAGAGGTTTATAAGTACTTTTCTATAAGAAAATAAAATATAGGTCCATAAATTCACTTCTGCATTTTAATTTTAAAAAGAATAACAGAAATGTTAAAAAGAAAGTACAAACATAAAAAATACATGCTATTTTGAGAAATTTTAAACTGTGTTTGACATCTATGAATTTTTATGTTTCAGTATTAATAGCCTTTTTAAAATTTTAAGCAAAGTTTAAAAATATAGTTTAAAACCAGAAAACAAAATGTAGAGAAAGAAATACGTGCTTAAATTTCATTTTAAAAAAGTAAAAATAACTGCTAAAATGAATGTTCACACATTGAAATAAATGCATTTTAGGAAAAGATTAAACACAGTTTTCTCATCTGTGAACTTCCTTGTCAATATATAAACAGTACATGTAAAACGTTTGAGAGATGTTGAAAAGTACTTTTCTACAAGTAAATGAAATGTAGATCTGGAAATTCACATCCAGATTTCAATTTTAAAAAGCAAAATATAACTGGTAAAATGAAATAACAAACATAAAAATGAATGCTTTTTTTTAGAAATTTTTAAACATGGTTTCACATCTATGAAACAGCACATGTAAAATGTTTGTCAGATGATTTAAAAGTACTTTTCTACAAGAAAAATATATAGATCCATAAATTCACTTCTGCATTTCAATTTTAAAAAGAATATCATAAATGATAAAATGAAACCTCAAACATAAAAATACATGCTTTTTTAAGAAATTAAGCAAAGTTTAAAAATAAAGTTTAAAACCAGAAAACAAAATGTAGAGAAAGAAATACGTGCTTAAATTTCATTTTAAAAAAACTAAATATAACTGCTCAAATGAATGTTCACACATTGAAATAAATGCATTTTATGAAAAGATTAAACATAGTTTTCTCATCAATGAACTTCCTTGTGAATATATAAACAGTATATGTAAAACGTTTGTGAGAGGTGGAAAAATACTTTGCTACAATCAAATAAAATGTAGATCTGGAAATTTACATCCAGATTTCGACTTTAAAAAGCAAAATATAAATGTTAAAACGAAACCTCAAACATAAAAATACATGCTTTTTAGAGAAATGTTTAAACATGGTTTTACATCTATCAAACAGCACGTGTAAAATGTTTGTCAGAGTTTTCAAAAGAACTTTTCTACAAGAAAAGAAAATATAGATCCATAAATTCACTTCTCCATTTCAATTTTAAAAAGAAAATCATAAATGTTAAAACGAAACCTCAAACATAAAAATACATGCTTTTTAGAGAAATGTTTAATCATTGTTTCACATCTATGAATTTTCATGTTTAAATATTAAGACCACTTGTAAAAAGTTTAAAGAAGTTGTATAATTTACTTTACAAGCAGAAAGCAAACCTTAGATAAAGAAATTCACGTTTAAATTTCAATGTCAAAACATATAAATAACTGCTAATATCAAGCTGCAAACATTGAAATAAATGTTTTTAGCAAAAGTTTAAACAGTTTTATCAGCTATGAAGTATATTGTAAATAGTTTAACAGCACATGTAAAATATTTGTCAGAGGTTTATAAGTACTTTTCTATAAGAAAATAAAATATAGGTCCATAAATTCACTTCTGCATTTTAATTTTAAAAAGAATAACAGAAATGTTAAAAAGAAAGTACAAACATAAAAAATACATGCTATTTTGAGAAATTTTAAACTGTGTTTGACATCTATGAATTTTTATGTTTCAGTATTAATAGCCTTTTTAAAATTTTAAGCAAAGTTTAAAAATATAGTTTAAAACCAGAAAACAAAATGTAGAGAAAGAAATACGTGCTTAAATTTCATTTTAAAAAAGTAAAAATAACTGCTAAAATGAATGTTCACACATTGAAATAAATGCATTTTAGGAAAAGATTAAACACAGTTTTCTCATCTGTGAACTTCCTTGTCAATATATAAACAGTACATGTAAAACGTTTGAGAGATGTTGAAAAGAACTTTTCTACAAGTAAATGAAATGTAGATCTGGAAATTCACATCCAGATTTCAATTTTAAAAAGCAAAATATAACTGGTAAAATGAAATAACAAACATAAAAATGAATGCTTTTTTTTAGAAATTTTTAAACATGGTTTCACATCTATGAAACAGCACATGTAAAATGTTTGTCAGATGATTTAAAAGTACTTTTCTACAAGAAAAATATATAGATCCATAAATTCACTTCTGCATTTCAATTTTAAAAAGAATATCATAAATGATAAAATGAAACCTCAAACATAAAAATACATGCTTTTTTAAGAAATTAAGCAAAGTTTAAAAATATAGTTTAAAACCAGAAAACAAAATGTAGAGAAAGAAATACGTGCTTAAATTTCATTTTAAAAAACTAAATATAACTGCTCAAATGAATGTTCACACATTGAAATAAATGCATTTTATGAAAAGATTAAACATAGTTTTCTCATCAATGAACTTCCTTGTGAATATATAAACAGTATATGTAAAACGTTTGTCAGAGGTGGAAAAATACTTTGCTACAATCAAATAAAATGTAGATCTGGAAATTTACATCCAGATTTCGACTTTAAAAAGCAAAATATAAATGTTAAAACGAAACCTCAAACATAAAAAATACATGCTTTTTAGAGAAATGTTTAAACATGGTTTTACATCTATCAAACAGCACGTGTAAAATGTTTGTCAGAGTTTTCAAAAGAACTTTTCTACAGGAAAAGAAAATATAGATCCATAAATTCACTTCTCCATTTCAATTTTAAAAAGAAAATCATAAATGTTAAAACGAAACCTCAAACATAAAAATACATGCTTTTTAGAGAAATGTTTAATCATTGTTTCACATCTATGAATTTTCATGTTTAAATATTAAGACCACTTGTAAAAAGTTTAAAGAAGTTGTATAATTTACTTTACAAGCAGAAAGCAAACCTTAGATAAAGAAATTCACGTTTAAATTTCAATGTCAAAACATATAAATAACTGCTAATATCAAGCTGCAAACATTGAAATAAATGTTTTTAGCAAAAGTTTAAACAGTTTTATCAGCTATGAAGTATATTGTAAATAGTTTAACAGCACATGTAAAATATTTGTCAGAGGTTTATAAGTACTTTTCTATAAGAAAATAAAATATAGGTCCATAAATTCACTTCTGCATTTTAATTTTAAAAAGAATAACAGAAATGTTAAAAAGAAAGTACAAACATAAAAAATACATGCTATTTTGAGAAATTTTAAACTGTGTTTGACATCTATGATTTTTTATGTTTCAGTATTAATAGCCTTTTTAAAATTTTAAGCAAAGTTTAAAAATATAGTTTAAAACCAGAAAACAAAATGTAGAGAAAGAAATACGTGCTTAAATTTCATTTTAAAAAACTAAATATAACTGCTCAAATGAATGTTCACACATTGAAATAAATGCATTTTATGAAAAGATTAAACATAGTTTTCTCATCAATGAACTTCCTTGTGAATATATAAACAGTATATGTAAAACGTTTGTGAGAGGTGGAAAAATACTTTGCTACAATCAAATAAAATGTAGATCTGGAAATTTACATCCAGATTTCGACTTTAAAAAGCAAAATATAAATGTTAAAACGAAACCTCAAACATAAAAATACATGCTTTTTAGAGAAATGTTTAAACATGGTTTTACATCTATCAAACAGCACGTGTAAAATGTTTGTCAGAGTTTTCAAAAGAACTTTTCTACAAGAAAAGAAAATATAGATCCATAAATTCACTTCTCCATTTCAATTTTAAAAAGAAAATCATAAATGTTAAAACGAAACCTCAAACATAAAAATACATGCTTTTTAGAGAAATGTTTAATCATTGTTTCACATCTATGAATTTTCATGTTTAAATATTAAGACCACTTGTAAAAAGTTTAAAGAAGTTGTATAATTTACTTTACAAGCAGAAAGCAAACCTTAGATAAAGAAATTCACGTTTAAATTTCAATGTCAAAACATATAAATAACTGCTAATATCAAGCTGCAAACATTGAAATAAATGTTTTTAGCAAAAGTTTAAACAGTTTTATCAGCTATGAAGTATATTGTAAATAGTTTAACAGCACATGTAAAATATTTGTCAGAGGTTTATAAGTACTTTTCTATAAGAAAATAAAATATAGGTCCATAAATTCACTTCTGCATTTTAATTTTAAAAAGAATAACAGAAATGTTAAAAAGAAAGTACAAACATAAAAAATACATGCTATTTTGAGAAATTTTAAACTGTGTTTGACATCTATGAATTTTTATGTTTCAGTATTAATAGCCTTTTTAAAATTTTAAGCAAAGTTTAAAAATATAGTTTAAAACCAGAAAACAAAATGTAGAGAAAGAAATACGTGCTTAAATTTCATTTTAAAAAAGTAAAAATAACTGCTAAAATGAATGTTCACACATTGAAATAAATGCATTTTAGGAAAAGATTAAACACAGTTTTCTCATCTGTGAACTTCCTTGTCAATATATAAACAGTACATGTAAAACGTTTGAGAGATGTTGAAAAGTACTTTTCTACAAGTAAATGAAATGTAGATCTGGAAATTCACATCCAGATTTCAATTTTAAAAAGCAAAATATAACTGGTAAAATGAAATAACAAACATAAAAATGAATGCTTTTTTTTAGAAATTTTTAAACATGGTTTCACATCTATGAAACAGCACATGTAAAATGTTTGTCAGATGATTTAAAAGTACTTTTCTACAAGAAAAATATATAGATCCATAAATTCACTTCTGCATTTCAATTTTAAAAAGAATATCATAAATGATAAAATGAAACCTCAAACATAAAAATACATGCTTTTTTAAGAAATTAAGCAAAGTTTAAAAATAAAGTTTAAAACCAGAAAACAAAATGTAGAGAAAGAAATACGTGCTTAAATTTCATTTTAAAAAAACTAAATATAACTGCTCAAATGAATGTTCACACATTGAAATAAATGCATTTTATGAAAAGATTAAACATAGTTTTCTCATCAATGAACTTCCTTGTGAATATATAAACAGTATATGTAAAACGTTTGTGAGAGGTGGAAAAATACTTTGCTACAATCAAATAAAATGTAGATCTGGAAATTTACATCCAGATTTCGACTTTAAAAAGCAAAATATAAATGTTAAAACGAAACCTCAAACATAAAAATACATGCTTTTTAGAGAAATGTTTAAACATGGTTTTACATCTATCAAACAGCACGTGTAAAATGTTTGTCAGAGTTTTCAAAAGAACTTTTCTACAAGAAAAGAAAATATAGATCCATAAATTCACTTCTCCATTTCAATTTTAAAAAGAAAATCATAAATGTTAAAACGAAACCTCAAACATAAAAATACATGCTTTTTAGAGAAATGTTTAATCATTGTTTCACATCTATGAATTTTCATGTTTAAATATTAAGACCACTTGTAAAAAGTTTAAAGAAGTTGTATAATTTACTTTACAAGCAGAAAGCAAACCTTAGATAAAGAAATTCACGTTTAAATTTCAATGTCAAAACATATAAATAACTGCTAATATCAAGCTGCAAACATTGAAATAAATGTTTTTAGCAAAAGTTTAAACAGTTTTATCAGCTATGAAGTATATTGTAAATTGTTTAACAGCACATGTAAAATATTTGTCAGAGGTTTATAAGTACTTTTCTATAAGAAAATAAAATATAGGTCCATAAATTCACTTCTGCATTTTAATTTTAAAAAGAATAACAGAAATGTTAAAAAGAAAGTACAAACATAAAAAATACATGCTATTTTGAGAAATTTTAAACTGTGTTTGACATCTATGAATTTTTATGTTTCAGTATTAATAGCCTTTTTAAAATTTTAAGCAAAGTTTAAAAATATAGTTTAAAACCAGAAAACAAAATGTAGAGAAAGAAATACGTGCTTAAATTTCATTTTAAAAAAGTAAAAATAACTGCTAAAATGAATGTTCACACATTGAAATAAATGCATTTTAGGAAAAGATTAAACACAGTTTTCTCATCTGTGAACTTCCTTGTCAATATATAAACAGTACATGTAAAACGTTTGAGAGATGTTGAAAAGAACTTTTCTACAAGTAAATGAAATGTAGATCTGGAAATTCACATCCAGATTTCAATTTTAAAAAGCAAAATATAACTGGTAAAATGAAATAACAAACATAAAAATGAATGCTTTTTTTTAGAAATTTTTAAACATGGTTTCACATCTATGAAACAGCACATGTAAAATGTTTGTCAGATGATTTAAAAGTACTTTTCTACAAGAAAAATATATAGATCCATAAATTCACTTCTGCATTTCAATTTTAAAAAGAATATCATAAATGATAAAATGAAACCTCAAACATAAAAATACATGCTTTTTTAAGAAATTAAGCAAAGTTTAAAAATATAGTTTAAAACCAGAAAACAAAATGTAGAGAAAGAAATACGTGCTTAAATTTCATTTTAAAAAACTAAATATAACTGCTCAAATGAATGTTCACACATTGAAATAAATGCATTTTATGAAAAGATTAAACATAGTTTTCTCATCAATGAACTTCCTTGTGAATATATAAACAGTATATGTAAAACGTTTGTCAGAGGTGGAAAAATACTTTGCTACAATCAAATAAAATGTAGATCTGGAAATTTACATCCAGATTTCGACTTTAAAAAGCAAAATATAAATGTTAAAACGAAACCTCAAACATAAAAAATACATGCTTTTTAGAGAAATGTTTAAACATGGTTTTACATCTATCAAACAGCACGTGTAAAATGTTTGTCAGAGTTTTCAAAAGAACTTTTCTACAGGAAAAGAAAATATAGATCCATAAATTCACTTCTCCATTTCAATTTTAAAAAGAAAATCATAAATGTTAAAACGAAACCTCAAACATAAAAATACATGCTTTTTAGAGAAATGTTTAATCATTGTTTCACATCTATGAATTTTCATGTTTAAATATTAAGACCACTTGTAAAAAGTTTAAAGAAGTTGTATAATTTACTTTACAAGCAGAAAGCAAACCTTAGATAAAGAAATTCACGTTTAAATTTCAATGTCAAAACATATAAATAACTGCTAATATCAAGCTGCAAACATTGAAATAAATGTTTTTAGCAAAAGTTTAAACAGTTTTATCAGCTATGAAGTATATTGTAAATAGTTTAACAGCACATGTAAAATATTTGTCAGAGGTTTATAAGTACTTTTCTATAAGAAAATAAAATATAGGTCCATAAATTCACTTCTGCATTTTAATTTTAAAAAGAATAACAGAAATGTTAAAAAGAAAGTACAAACATAAAAAATACATGCTATTTTGAGAAATTTTAAACTGTGTTTGACATCTATGATTTTTTATGTTTCAGTATTAATAGCCTTTTTAAAATTTTAAGCAAAGTTTAAAAATATAGTTTAAAACCAGAAAACAAAATGTAGAGAAAGAAATACGTGCTTAAATTTCATTTTAAAAAACTAAATATAACTGCTCAAATGAATGTTCACACATTGAAATAAATGCATTTTATGAAAAGATTAAACATAGTTTTCTCATCAATGAACTTCCTTGTGAATATATAAACAGTATATGTAAAACGTTTGTGAGAGGTGGAAAAATACTTTGCTACAATCAAATAAAATGTAGATCTGGAAATTTACATCCAGATTTCGACTTTAAAAAGCAAAATATAAATGTTAAAACGAAACCTCAAACATAAAAATACATGCTTTTTAGAGAAATGTTTAAACATGGTTTTACATCTATCAAACAGCACGTGTAAAATGTTTGTCAGAGTTTTCAAAAGAACTTTTCTACAAGAAAAGAAAATATAGATCCATAAATTCACTTCTCCATTTCAATTTTAAAAAGAAAATCATAAATGTTAAAACGAAACCTCAAACATAAAAATACATGCTTTTTAGAGAAATGTTTAATCATTGTTTCACATCTATGAATTTTCATGTTTAAATATTAAGACCACTTGTAAAAAGTTTAAAGAAGTTGTATAATTTACTTTACAAGCAGAAAGCAAACCTTAGATAAAGAAATTCACGTTTAAATTTCAATGTCAAAACATATAAATAACTGCTAATATCAAGCTGCAAACATTGAAATAAATGTTTTTAGCAAAAGTTTAAACAGTTTTATCAGCTATGAAGTATATTGTAAATAGTTTAACAGCACATGTAAAATATTTGTCAGAGGTTTATAAGTACTTTTCTATAAGAAAATAAAATATAGGTCCATAAATTCACTTCTGCATTTTAATTTTAAAAAGAATAACAGAAATGTTAAAAAGAAAGTAGAAACATAAAAAATACATGCTATTTTGAGAAATTTTAAACTGTGTTTGACATCTATGAATTTTTATGTTTCAGTATTAATAGCCTTTTTAAAATTTTAAGCAAAGTTTAAAAATATAGTTTAAAACCAGAAAACAAAATGTAGAGAAAGAAATACGTGCTTAAATTTCATTTTAAAAAAGTAAAAATAACTGCTAAAATGAATGTTCACACATTGAAATAAATGCATTTTAGGAAAAGATTAAACACAGTTTTCTCATCTGTGAACTTCCTTGTCAATATATAAACAGTACATGTAAAACGTTTGAGAGATGTTGAAAAGTACTTTTCTACAAGTAAATGAAATGTAGATCTGGAAATTCACATCCAGATTTCAATTTTAAAAAGCAAAATATAACTGGTAAAATGAAATAACAAACATAAAAATGAATGCTTTTTTTTAGAAATTTTTAAACATGGTTTCACATCTATGAAACAGCACATGTAAAATGTTTGTCAGATGATTTAAAAGTACTTTTCTACAAGAAAAATATATAGATCCATAAATTCACTTCTGCATTTCAATTTTAAAAAGAATATCATAAATGATAAAATGAAACCTCAAACATAAAAATACATGCTTTTTTAAGAAATTAAGCAAAGTTTAAAAATATAGTTTAAAACCAGAAAACAAAATGTAGAGAAAGAAATACGTGCTTAAATTTCATTTTAAAAAACTAAATATAACTGCTCAAATGAATGTTCACACATTGAAATAAATGCATTTTATGAAAAGATTAAACATAGTTTTCTCATCAATGAACTTCCTTGTGAATATATAAACAGTATATGTAAAACGTTTGTGAGAGGTGGAAAAATACTTTGCTACAATCAAATAAAATGTAGATCTGGAAATTTACATCCAGATTTCGACTTTAAAAAGCAAAATATAAATGTTAAAACGAAACCTCAAACATAAAAAATACATGCTTTTTAGAGAAATGTTTAAACATGGTTTTACATCTATCAAACAGCACGTGTAAAATGTTTGTCAGAGTTTTCAAAAGAACTTTTCTACAGGAAAAGAAAATATAGATCCATAAATTCACTTCTCCATTTCAATTTTAAAAAGAAAATCATAAATGTTAAAACGAAACCTCAAACATAAAAATACATGCTTTTTAGAGAAATGTTTAATCATTGTTTCACATCTATGAATTTTCATGTTTAAATATTAAGACCACTTGTAAAAAGTTTAAAGAAGTTGTATAATTTACTTTACAAGCAGAAAGCAAACCTTAGATAAAGAAATTCACGTTTAAATTTCAATGTCAAAACATATAAATAACTGCTAATATCAAGCTGCAAACATTGAAATAAATGTTTTTAGCAAAAGTTTAAACAGTTTTATCAGCTATGAAGTATATTGTAAATAGTTTAACAGCACATGTAAAATATTTGTCAGAGGTTTATAAGTACTTTTCTATAAGAAAATAAAATATAGGTCCATAAATTCACTTCTGCATTTTAATTTTAAAAAGAATAACAGAAATGTTAAAAAGAAAGTACAAACATAAAAAATACATGCTATTTTGAGAAATTTTAAACTGTGTTTAACATCTATGAATTTTTATGTTTCAGTATTAATAGCCTTTTTAAAATTTTAAGCAAAGTTTAAAAATATAGTTTAAAACCAGAAAACAAAATGTAGAGAAAGAAATACGTGCTTAAATTTCATTTTAAAAAACTAAATATAACTGCTCAAATGAATGTTCACACATTGAAATAAATGCATTTTATGAAAAGATTAAACATAGTTTTCTCATCAATGAACTTCCTTGTGAATATATAAACAGTATATGTAAAACGTTTGTGAGAGGTGGAAAAGTACTTTTCTACAATCAAATAAAATGTAGTTCTGGAAATTTACATCCAGATTTCGACTTTAAAAAGCAAAATATAAATGGTAAAATGAAATAACAAACATAAAAATAAATGCTTTTTTGAGAAATGTTTAAACATGGTTTCACATCTATGAAACAGCACATGTAAAATGTTTGTCAGAGGTTTTAAATGTACTTTTCTATAAGAAAGCGAAAATATAGATCCATAAATTCACTTCTGCATTTCAAATTAAAAAAGAATATCATAAATGTTAAAACGAAACCTCAAACATTAAAATACATGCTTTTTAGAGAAATGTTTAAACATTGTTTCACATATATGAATTTTCATAAGAACACTTGTAAAAAGTTTAAAGAAGTTGTAGAATGTACTTTACAGGCAGTAAGCAAACCGTAGATAAAAAAAATCGCCTTTAAATTTCAATGTCAAAACGTATAAATAACTGCTAATATCAAGCTGCAAACATTGAAATAAATGTTTTTAGCAAAAGTTTAAACCGTTTTCTCAGCTATGAAGTATATTGTAAATACTTTAACAGCTCATGTAAAATATTTGTCAGAGATTTTAAAAGTACTTTTCTACAAGAAAAGAATATATAGCTCCATAAATGCACTTTTGCATTTCAATTTTAAAAGCATAACAGAAATGTTAAAATGAAACTACAAACATAAAAATATAAGCATTTTTGAGAAATTAAGCAAAGTTTAAAAATATAGTTTAAAACCAGAAAACAAAATGTAGAGAAAGAAATACGTGCTTAAATTTCATTTTAAAAAAAGTAAAAATAACTGCTGAAATGAATGTTCACACATTGAAATAAATGCATTTTATGAAAAGATTAATCATAGTTTTCTCATCAATGAACTTCCTTGTGAATATATAAACAGTACATGTAAAACGTTTGTGAGAGGTAGAAAAGTACTTTTCCACAAGCAAATAAAATGTAGATCTGGAAATTTACATCCAGATTTCGACTTTAAAAAGCAAAATATAAATGGTAAAATGAAATAACAAACATAAAAATACATGCTTTTTAGAGAAATGTTTAAACATTGTTTCACATCTATGAATTTTCATGTTTAAATATTAAGACCACTTGTAAAAAGTTTAAAGAAGCTGTATAATGTACTTTACAGGCAGTAAGCAAACCGTAGAAAAAAAAAATCGCCTTTAAATTTCAATGTCAAAACGTATAAATAACTGCTAATATCAAGCTGCAAACATTGAAATAAATGTTTTTAGCAAAAGTTTAAACAGTTTTCTCAGCTATGAAGTATATTGTAAATAGTTTCACAGCACATGTAAAATATTTGTCAGAGGTTTTAAAAGTACTTTTCTACAAGAATAGAATATATAGCTCCATAAATTCACTTCTGCATTTTAATTTTAAAAAGAATAACAGAAATGTTAAAAAGAAAGTACAAACATAAAAAATACATGCTATTTTGAGAAATTTTAAACTGTGTTTGACAACTATGAATTTTTATGTTTCAGTATTAATAGCCTTTTTAAAATTTTAAGAAAAGTTTAAAAATATAGTTTAAAACCAGAAAACAAAATGTAGAGAAAGAAATACGTGCTTAAATTTCATTTTAAAAAAGTAAAAATAACTGCTAAAATGAATGTTCACACATTGAAATAAATGCATTTTAGGAAAAGATTAAACACAGTTTTCTCATCTGTGAACTTCCTTGTGAATATATAAACAGTACATGTAAAACGTTTGAGAGAGGTTGAAAAGTACTTTTCTACAAGCAAATAAAATGTAGATCTGGAAATTCACATCCAGATTTCAATTTTAAAAAGCTAAATATAAATGGCAAAATGAAATAACAAACATAAAAATGAATGCTTTTTTTTAGAAATGTTTAAACATGGTTTCACATCTATGAAACAGCACACGTAAAATGTTTGTCAGAGGATTTAAAAGTACTTTTCTACAAGAAAAAATATATAGATCCATAAATTCACTTCTGCATTTCAATTTTAAAAAGAATATCATAAATGTTAAAACGAAACCTCAAATATAAAAATACATGCTTTTTTGAGAAATTAAGCAAAGTTTAAAAATATAGTTTAAAACCAGAAAACAAAATGTAGAGAAAGAAATACGTGCTTAAATTTCATTTTAAAAAACTAAATATAACTGCTCAAATGAATGTTCACACATTGAAATAAATGCATTTTATGAAAAGATTAAACATAGTTTTCTCATCAATGAACTTCTTTGTGAATATATAAACAGTATATGTAAAACGTTTGTGAGAGGTGGAAATGTACTTTTCTACAATCAAATAAAATGTAGATCTGGAAATTTACATCCAGATTTCGACTTTTAAAAGCAAAATATAAATGGTAAAATGAAATAACAAACATAAAAATAAATGCTTTTTCGAGAAAAGTTTAAACATGGTTTTACATCTATCAAACAGCACGTGTAAAATGTTTGTCAGAGTTTTCAAAAGAACTTTTCAACAAGAAAAGAAAATATAGATCCATAAATTCACTTCTCAATTTCAATTTTAAAAAGAAAATCATAAATGTTAAAACGAAACCTCAAACATAAAAATACATGCTTTTTAGAGAAATGTTTAATCATTGTTTCACATCTATGAATTTTCATGTTTAAATATTAAGACCACTTGTAAAAAGTTTAAAGAAGTTGTATAATTTACTTTACAAGCAGAAAGCAAACCTTAGATAAAGAAATTCACATTTAAATTTCAATGTCAAAACATATAAATAACTGCTAATATCAAGCTGCAAACATTGAAATAAATGTTTTTAGCAAAAGTTAAAACAGTTTTATCAGCTATGAAGTATATTGTAAATAGTTTAACAGCATATGTAAAATATTTGTCAGAGGTTTATAAGTACTTTTCTATAAGAAAATAAAATATAGGTCCATAAATTCACTTCTGCATTTTAATTTTAAAAAGAATAACAGAAATGTTAAAAAGAAAGTACAAACATAAAAAATACATGCTATTTTGAGAAATTTTAAACTGTGTTTGACATCTATGAATTTTTATGTTTCAGTATTAATAGCCTTTTTAAAATTTTAAGCAAAGTTTAAAAATATAGTTTAAAACCAGAAAACAAAATGTAGAGAAAGAAATACGTGCTTAAATTTCATTTTAAAAAAGTAAAAATAACTGCTAAAATGAATGTTCTCACATTGAAATAAATGCATTTTAGGAAAAGATTAAACACAGTTTTCTCATCTGTGAACTTCCTTGTCAATATATAAACAGTACATGTAAAACGTTTGAGAGATGTTGAAAAGTACTTTTCTACAAGTAAATAAAATGTAGATCTGGAAATTCACATCCAGATTTCAATTTTAAAAAGCTAAATATAAATGGTAAAATGAAATAACAAACATAAAAATGAATGCTTTTTTTTAGAAATGTTTAAACATGGTTTCACATCTATGAAACAGCACATGTAAAATGTTTGTCAGAGGATTTAAAAGTACTTTTCTACAAGAAAAAATATATAGATCCATAAATTCACTTCTGCTTTTCAATTTTAAAAAGAATATCATAAATGTTAAAATGAAACCTGAAACATAAAAATACATGCTTTTTTGAGAAATTAAGCAAAGTTTAAAAATATAGTTTAAAACCAGAAAACAAAATGTAGAGAAAGAAATACGTGCTTAAATTTCATTTTAAAAAACTAAATATAACTCCTCAAATGAATGTTCACACATTGAAATAAATGCATTTTATGAAAAGATTAAACATAGTTTTCTCATCAATGAACTTCCGTGTGAATATATAAACAGTATATGTAAAACGTTTGTGAGAGGTGGAAAAGTACTTTTCTACTATCAAATAAAATGTAGATCTGGAAATTTACATCCAGATTTCGACTTTAAAAAGCAAAATATAAATGGTAAAATGAAATAACAAACATAAAAATAAATGCTTTTTTGAGAAATGTTTAAACACGGTTACACATCTATGAAACAGCACATGTAAAATGTTTGTCAGAGGTTTTAAATGTACTTTTCTATAAGAAAGCGAAAATATAGATCCATAAATTCACTTTTGCATTTCAAATTAAAAAAGAATATCATAAATGTTGAAACGAAACCTTCAACATAAAAATACATGCTTTTTAGAGAAATGTTTAAACATTGTTTCACATCTATGAATTTTCATGTTTAAATATTAAGACCACATGTAAAAATTTTAAAGAAGTTGTATAATGTACTTTACAGGCAGTAAGCAAACTGTAGAAAAAAAAAAATCGCCTTTAAATTTCAATGTCAAAACGTATAAATAACTGCTAATATCAAGCTGCAAACATTGAAATAAATGTTTTTAGCAAAAGTTTAAACAGTTTTCTCAGCTATGAAGTATATTGTAAATAGTTTCACAGCACATGTAAAATATTTGTCAGAGGTTTTAAAAGTACTTTTCTACAAGAAAAGAATATAGAGCTCAATTAATGCACTTTTGCATTTCAATTTTAAAAGGAATAACAGAAATGTTAAAATGAAACTACAAACATAAAAATATATGCTTTTTTGAGAAATTAAGCAAAGTTTAAAAATATAGTTTAAAACAAGAAAACAAAATGTAGAGAAAGAAATACGTGGTTAAATTTCATTTTAAAAAAGTAAAAATAACTGCTGAAATGAACGTTCACACATTGAAATAAATGCATTTTGTGAAAAGATTAAACATAATTTTCTCATCAATGAACTTCCTTGTGAATATATAAACAGTATATGTAAAACGTTTGTGAGAGGTGGAAAAGTACTTTTCTACAATCAAATAAAATGTAGATCTGGAAATTTACATCCAGATTTCGACTTTAAAAAGCAAAATATAAATGGTAAAATGAAATAACAAACATAAAAATAAATGCTTTTTAGAGAAATGTTTAAACATGGTTTTACATCTATCAAACAGCACGTGTAAAATGTTTGTCAGAGTTTTCAAAAGAACTTTTGTACAAGAAAAGAAAATATAGATCCATAAATTCACTTCTCCATTTCAAGTTTAAAAAGAATATCATAAATGTTAAAACGAAACCTCAAACATAAAAATACATGCTTTTTAGAGAAATGTTTAATCATTGTTTCACATCTATGAATTTTCATGTTTAAATATTAAGACCACTTGTAAAAAGTTTAAAGAAGTTGTATAATTTACTTTACAAGCAGAAAGCAAACCTTAGATAAAGAAATTCACATTTAAATTTCAATGTCAAAACATATAAATAACGGCTAATATCAAGCTGCAAACATTGAAATAAATGATTTTAGCAAAAGTTTAAACAGTTTTATCAGCTAGAAAGTATATTGTAAATAGTTTAACAGCACATGTAAAATATTTGTCAGAGGTTTATAAGTACTTTTCTATAAGAAAATAAAATATAGGTCCATAAATTCACTTCTGCATTTTAATTTTAAAAAGAATAACAGAAATGTTAAAAAGAAAGTACAAACATAAAAAATACATGCTATTTTGAGAAATTTTAAACTGTGTTTGACATCTATGAATTTTTATGTTTCAGTATTAATAGCCTTTTTGAAATTTTAAGCAAAGTTTAAAAATATAGTTTAAAACCAGAAAACAAAATGTAGAGAAAGAAATACGTGCTTAAATTTCACTAAATATAACTGCTCAAATGAATGTTCACACATTGAAATAAATGCATTTTATGAAAAGATTAAACATAGTTTTCTCATCAATGAACTTCCGTGTGAATATATAAACAGTATATGTAAAACGTTTGTGAGAGGTGGAAAAGTACTTTTCTACAATCAAATAAAATGTAGATCTGGAAATTTACATCCAGATTTCGACTTTAAAAAGCAAAATATAAATGGTAAAATGAAATAACAAACATAAAAATAAATGCTTTTTTTTAGAAATTTTTAAACATGGTTTCACATCTATGAAACAGCACATGTAAAATGTTTGTCAGAGGATTTAAATGTACTTTTCTACAAGAAAAGAAAATATAGATCCATAAATTCACTTCTGCATTTCAATTTTAAAAAGAATATCATAAATGTTAAAATGAAACCTCAAACATAAAAATGCATGCTTTTTTGAGAAATTAAGCAAAGTTTAAAAATATAGTTTACAACGAGAAAACAAAATGTAGAGAAAGAAATACGTGCTTAAATTTCATTTTAAAAAAGTAAAAATAACTGCTGAAATGAATGTTAACACGTTGAAATGAATGCATTTTAAGAAAAGATTAAACATAGTTTTCTCAACTATGAACTTCCCTGTGAATATATAAACAGTAAATGTAAAACGTTTGTGAGAGATGGTAAATTAATTTTCTAACAGGAAATATAATGGAGAACTGGAAATTCACGTCCAGATTTCAATTATGAAAATAAATGGTAAAATGAAATTACAAACATAAAAATAAATGCTGTTTTGAGCAATGTTTAAACATGGTTTCACATCTCTGTAACAGCACATGTAAAATATTTGTCAGAGGTTTTAAAAGTACTTTTCTACAAGAAAAGAAAATATAGATCCATAAATTCACTTCAGCATTTCAATTATAAAAAGAATATCATAAATGTTAAAATGAAACCTCAAACATAAAAATACATGCTTTTTTGAGAAATGTTTAAACATGGTTTCACATCTAAGAATTTTCATGTTTAATATTAAGACCACTTGTAAAACGTTTAAAGAAGTTGTAAAGTGTAGTTTACATGCATAAAGCAAACCGTAGATAAAGAAATTTGCATTTAAATTTCAATAAGAAAACGCATAAATAAATGCTAATATCAAGCTGCAAACATTGAAGTAAATGTTTTAGCAAAAGATGAAACAGTTTTCTCAGCTATGAAGTACATTGTAAATAGTTTAACAGCACATGTCAAATGTTTGTCAGCAGTTTTTAAGGATCTTTTCTAAAAGAAAACAAAATATAGATCCCTAAATTCACTTCTACATTTCAATTTTAAAAAGAATAACAGAAATGTTAAAATGAAACTACAAACATAAATATACATACTTTTTTGAGTAATGTTTAAACTTTGTTTCACATCTATGAATTTTCATGTTTCAGTATTAATAGCCTTTTTAAAATTTTAAGCAATGTATAAAAATATAGTTTACAACCAGAAAACAAAATGTAGAGAAAGAAATACGTGCTTAAATTTCATTTTAAAAAAGTAAAAATAACTGCTAAAATGAATGTTCACACATTGAAATAAATGCATTTTAGTAAAAAATGAAATATAGTTTTCTCATCTATGAACTTCATTGTGAAAATATAAACAGTAAATGTAAAACGTTTGTGAGAGGTGGAAAAGTACTTTTCTACAATCAAATAAAATGTAGATCTGGAAATGTATATCCAGATTTCGACTTTAAAAAGCAAAATATAAATGGTAAAATGAAATAACAAACATAAAAATAAATGCTTTTTTGAGAAATGTTTAAACATGTTTTCACATCTATGAAACAGCACATGTAAAATGTTTGTCAGAGGTTTTAAATGTACTTTTCTATAAGAAAGCGAAAATATAGATCCATAAATTCACTTCTGCATTTCAAATTAAAAAAGAATATCATAAATGTTAAAACGAAACCTCAAACATAAAAATACATGCTTTTTAGAGAAATGTTTAAACATTGTTTCACATCTATGAATTTTCATGTTTAAATATTAAGACCACTTGTAAAAAGTTTAAAGAAGTTGTAGAATGTACTTTACAGGCAGTAAGCAAACCGTAGATAAAAAAAAATCGCCTTTAAATTTCAATGTCAAAACGTATATAAAATTTTAAGCAATACGTGCTTAAATTTCATTTTAAAAAAGTAAAAATAACTGCTGAAATGAATGTTCACACATTGAAATAAATGCATTTTAGGAAAAGATTAAACACAGTTTTCTCATCTATGAACTTCCTTGTGAATATATAAACAGTATATGTAAAACGTTTGTGAGAGGTGGAAAAATACTTTGCTACAATCAAATAAAATGTAGATCTGGAAATTTACATCCAGATTTCGACTTTAAAAAGCAAAATATAAATGTTAAAACGAAACCTCAAACATAAAAATACATGCTTTTTAGAGAAATGTTTAAACATGGTTTTACATCTATCAAACAGCACGTGTAAAATGTTTGTCAGAGTTTTCAAAAGAACTTTTCTACAAGAAAATCCATAAATTCACTTCTCCATTTCAATTTTAAAAAGAAAATCATAAATGTTAAAACGAAACCTCAAACATAAAAATACATGCTTTTTAGAGAAATGTTTAATCATTGTTTCACATCTATGAATTTTCATGTTTAAATATTGACCACTTGTAAAAAGTTTATAAAGTTGTATAATTTACTTTACAAGCAGGAAGCAAACCTTAGATAAAGAAATTCACATTTAAATTTCAATGTCAAAACATATAAATAACTGCTAATATCAAGCTGCAAACATTGAAATAAATGTTTTTAGCAAAAGTTTAAACAGTTTTATCAGCTATGAAGTATATTGTAAATAGTTTAACAGCACATGTAGAATATTTGTCAGAGGTTTTAAAAGTACTTTTCCATAAGAAAAGAAAATATAGGTCCATAGATTCACTTCTGCATTTTAATTTTAAAAAGAATAACAGAAATGTTAAAAAGAAAGTACAAACATAAAAAATACATGCTATTTTGAGAAATTTTAAACTGTGTTTGACATCTATGAATTTTTATGTATCAGTATTAATAGCCTTTTTAAAATTTTAAGCGAATTTTAAAAATATAGTTTAAAACCAGAAAACAAAATGTAGAGAAAGAAATACGTGCTTAAATTTCATTTTAAAAAACTAAATATAACTGCTCAAATGAATGTTCACACATTGAAATAAATGCATTTTATGAAAAGATTAAACATAGTTTTCTCATCAATGAACTTCCTTGTGAATATATAAACAGTATATGTAAAACGTTTGTCAGAGGTGGAAAAGTACTTTTCCACAAGCAAATAAAATGTAGATCTGGAAATTTACATCCAGATTTCAATTTTAAAAAGCAAAATATAAATGGTAAAATGAAATAACAAACATAAAAATGAATGCTTTTTTGAGAAATGTTTAAACATGATTTTACATCTATCAAACAGCACGTGTAAAATGTTTGTCAGAGTTTTCAAAAGAACTTTTCTACAAGAAAAGAAAATATAGATCCATAAATTCACTTCTCCATTTCAATTTTAAAAAGAATATCATAAATGTTAAAACGAAACCTCAACCATAAAAAACATGCTTTTTAGAGAAATGTTTAATCATTGTTTCACATCTATGAATTTTCATGTTTAAATATTAAGACCACTTGTAAAAAGTTTAAAGAAGTTGTATTATTTACTTTACAAGCAGAAAGCAAACCTTAGATAAAGAAATTCACATTTAAATTTTAATGTCAAAACATATAAATAACTGCTAATATCAAGCTGCAAACATTGAAATAAATGTTTTTAGCAAAAGTTTAAACAGTTTTATCAGCTATGAAGTATATTGTAAATAGTTTAACAGCACATGTAGAATATTTGTCAGAGGTTTTAAAAGTACTTTTCCATAAGAAAAGAAAATATAGGTCCATAGATTCACTTCTGCATTTTAATTTTAAAAAGAATAACAGAAATGTTAAAAAGAAAGTACAAACATAAAAAATACATGCTATTTTGAGAAATTTTAAACTGTGTTTGACATCTATGAATTTTTATGTATCAGTATTAATAGCCTTTTTAAAAGTTTAAGCAAAGTTTAAAAATATAGTTTAAAACCAGAAAACAAAATGTAGAGAAAGAAATACGTGCTTAAATTTCATTTTAAAAAACTAAATATAACTGCTCAAATGAATGTTCACACATTGAAATAAATGCATTTTATGAAAAGATTAAACATAGTTTTCTCATCAATGAACTTCCTTGTGAATATATAAACAGTATATGTAAAACGTTTGTCAGAGGTGGAAAAATACTTTGCTACAATCAAATAAAATGTAGATCTGGAAATTTACATCCAGATTTCGACTTTAAAAAGCAAAATATAAATGGTAAAATGAAATAACAAACATAAAAATAAATGCTTTTTTGTGAAATGTTTAAACATGATTTTACATCTATCAAACAGCACGTGTAAAATGTTTGTCAGAGTTTTCAAAAGAACTTTTCTACAAGAAAAGAAAATATAGATCCATAAATTCACTTCTCCATTTCAATTTTAAAAAGAAAATCATAAATGTTAAAACGAAACCTCAAACATAAAAATACATGCTTTTTAGAGAAATGTTTAATCATTGTTTCACATCTATGAATTTTCATGTTTAAATATTAAGACCACTTGTAAAAAGTTTAAAGAAGTTGTATAATTTACTTTACAAGCAGAAAGCAAACCTTAGATAAAGAAATTCACATTTAAATTTCAATGTCAAAACATATAAATAACTGCTAATATCAAGCTGCAAACATTGAAATAAATGTTTTTAGCAAAAGTTAAAACAGTTTTATCAGCTATGAAGTATATTGTAAATAGTTTAACAGCACATGTAAAATATTTGTCAGAGGTTTATAAGTACTTTTCTATAAGAAAATAAAATATAGGTCCATAAATTCACTTCTGCATTTTAATTTTAAAAAGAATAACAGAAATGTTAAAAAGAAAGTAGAAACATAAAAAATACATGCTATTTTGAGAAATTTTAAACTGTGTTTGACATCTATGAATTTTTATGTTTCAGTATTAATAGCCTTTTTAAAATTTTAAGCAAAGTTTAAAAATATAGTTTAAAACCAGAAAACAAAATGTAGAGAAAGAAATACGTGCTTAAATTTCATTTTAAAAAAGTAAAAATAACTGCTAAAATGAATGTTCACACATTGAAATAAATGCATTTTAGGAAAAGATTAAACACAGTTTTCTCATCTGTGAACTTCCTTGTCAATATATAAACAGTACATGTAAAACGTTTGAGAGATGTTGAAAAGTACTTTTCTACAAGTAAATAAAATGTAGATCTGGAAATTCACATCCAGATTTCAATTTTAAAAAGCAAAATATAACTGGTAAAATGAAATAACAAACATAAAAATGAATGCTTTTTTTTAGAAATTTTTAAACATGGTTTCACATCTATGAAACAGCACATGTAAAATGTTTGTCAGATGATTTAAAAGTACTTTTCTACAAGAAAAATATATAGATCCATAAATTCACTTCTGCATTTCAATTTTAAAAAGAATATCATAAATGATAAAATGAAACCTCAAACATAAAAATACATGCTTTTTTAAGAAATTAAGCAAAGTTTAAAAATATAGTTTAAAACCAGAAAACAAAATGTAGAGAAAGAAATACGTGCTTAAATTTCATTTTAAAAAACTAAATATAACTGCTCAAATGAATGTTCACACATTGAAATAAATGCATTTTATGAAAAGATTAAACATAGTTTTCTCATCAATGAACTTCCTTGTGAATATATAAACAGTATATGTAAAACGTTTGTCAGAGGTGGAAAAATACTTTGCTACAATCAAATAAAATGTAGATCTGGAAATTTACATCCAGATTTCGACTTTAAAAAGCAAAATATAAATGTTAAAACGAAACCTCAAACATAAAAAATACATGCTTTTTAGAGAAATGTTTAAACATGGTTTTACATCTATCAAACAGCACGTGTAAAATGTTTGTCAGAGTTTTCAAAAGAACTTTTCTACAAGAAAAGAAAATATAGATCCATAAATTCACTTCTCCATTTCAATTTTAAAAAGAAAATCATAAATGTTAAAACGAAACCTCAAACATAAAAATACATGCTTTTTAGAGAAATGTTTAATCATTGTTTCACATCTATGAATTTTCATGTTTAAATATTAAGACCACTTGTAAAAAGTTTAAAGAAGTTGTATAATTTACTTTACAAGCAGAAAGCAAACCTTAGATAAAGAAATTCACGTTTAAATTTCAATGTCAAAACATATAAATAACTGCTAATATCAAGCTGCAAACATTGAAATAAATGTTTTTAGCAAAATTTTAAACAGTTTTATCAGCTATGAAGTATATTGTAAATAGTTTAACAGCACATGTAAAATATTTGTCAGAGGTTTATAAGTACTTTTCTATAAGAAAATAAAATATAGGTCCATAAATTCACTTCTGCATTTTAATTTTAAAAAGAATAACAGAAATGTTAAAAAGAAAGTACAAACATAAAAAATACATGCTATTTTGAGAAATTTTAAACTGTGTTTGACATCTATGAATTTTTATGTTTCAGTATTAATAGCCTTTTTAAAATTTTAAGCAAAGTTTAAAAATATAGTTTAAAACCAGAAAACAAAATGTAGAGAAAGAAATACGTGCTTAAATTTCATTTTAAAAAACTAAATATAACTGCTCAAATGAATGTTCACACATTGAAATAAATGCATTTTATGAAAAGATTAAACATAGTTTTCTCATCAATGAACTTCCTTGTGAATATATAAACAGTATATGTAAAACGTTTGTGAGAGGTGGAAAAGTACTTTTCCACAAGCAAATAAAATGTAGATCTGGAAATTTACATCCAGATTTCGACTTTAAAAAGCAAAATATAAATGGTAAAATGAAATAACAAACATAAAAATACATGCTTTTTAGAGAAATGTTTAAACATTGTTTCACATCTATGAATTTTCATGTTTAAGTATTAAGACCACTTGTAAAAAGTTTAAAGAAGTTGTATAATGTACTTTACAGGCAGTAAGCAAACCGTAGAAAAAAAAAATCGCCTTTAAATTTCAATGTCAAAACGTATAAATAACCGCTAATATCAAGCTGCAAACATTGAAATAAATGTTTTTAGCAAAAGTTTAAACAGTTTTCTCAGCTATGAAGTATATTGTAAATAGTTTAACAGCACATGTAAATTATTTGTCAGAGGTTTATAAGTACTTTTCTTTAAGAAAATAAAATATAGGTCCATAAATTCACTTCTGCATTTTAATTTTAAAAAGAATAACAGAAATGTGAAAAAGAAAGTACAAATATAAAAAATACATGCTATTTTGAGAAATTTTAAACTGTGTTTGACAACTATGAATTTTTATGTTTCAGTATTAATAGCCTTTTTAAAATTTTAAGCAAAGTTTAAAAATATAGTTTAAAACCAGAAAACAAAATGTAGAGAAAGAAATACGTGCTTAAATTTCATTTTAAAAAAGTAAAAATAACTGCTAAAATGAATGTTCACACATTGAAATAAATGCATTTTAGGAAAAGATTAAACACAGTTTTCTCATCTGTGAACTTCCTTGTGAATATATAAACAGTACATGTAAAACGTTTGAGAGATGTTGAAAAGTACTTTTCTACAATCAAATAAAATGTAGATCTGGAAATTTACATCCAGATTTCGACTTTTAAAAGCAAAATATAAATGGTAAAATGAAATAACAAACATAAAAATAAATGCTTTTTCGAGAAAAGTTTAAACATGGTTTTACATCTATCAAACAGCACGTGTAAAATGTTTGTCAGAGTTTTCAAAAGAACTTTTCAACAAGAAAAGAAAATATAGATCCATAAATTCACTTCTGCATTTCAATTTTAAAAAGAATATCATAAATGATAAAATGAAACCTCAAACATAAAAATACATGCTTTTTTAAGAAATTAAGCAAAGTTTAAAAATAAAGTTTAAAACCAGAAAACAAAATGTAGAGAAAGAAATACGTGCTTAAATTTCATTTTAAAAAAACTAAATATAACTGCTCAAATGAATGTTCACACATTGAAATAAATGCATTTTATGAAAAGATTAAACATAGTTTTCTCATCAATGAACTTCCTTGTGAATATATAAACAGTATATGTAAAACGTTTGTGAGAGGTGGAAAAATACTTTGCTACAATCAAATAAAATGTAGATCTGGAAATTTACATCCAGATTTCGACTTTAAAAAGCAAAATATAAATGTTAAAACGAAACCTCAAACATAAAAATACATGCTTTTTAGAGAAATGTTTAAACATGGTTTTACATCTATCAAACAGCACGTGTAAAATGTTTGTCAGAGTTTTCAAAAGAACTTTTCTACAAGAAAAGAAAATATAGATCCATAAATTCACTTCTCCATTTCAATTTTAAAAAGAAAATCATAAATGTTAAAACGAAACCTCAAACATAAAAATACATGCTTTTTAGAGAAATGTTTAATCATTGTTTCACATCTATGAATTTTCATGTTTAAATATTAAGACCACTTGTAAAAAGTTTAAAGAAGTTGTATAATTTACTTTACAAGCAGAAAGCAAACCTTAGATAAAGAAATTCACGTTTAAATTTCAATGTCAAAACATATAAATAACTGCTAATATCAAGCTGCAAACATTGAAATAAATGTTTTTAGCAAAAGTTTAAACAGTTTTATCAGCTATGAAGTATATTGTAAATAGTTTAACAGCACATGTAAAATATTTGTCAGAGGTTTATAAGTACTTTTCTATAAGAAAATAAAATATAGGTCCATAAATTCACTTCTGCATTTTAATTTTAAAAAGAATAACAGAAATGTTAAAAAGAAAGTACAAACATAAAAAATACATGCTATTTTGAGAAATTTTAAACTGTGTTTGACATCTATGAATTTTTATGTTTCAGTATTAATAGCCTTTTTAAAATTTTAAGCAAAGTTTAAAAATATAGTTTAAAACCAGAAAACAAAATGTAGAGAAAGAAATACGTGCTTAAATTTCATTTTAAAAAAGTAAAAATAACTGCTAAAATGAATGTTCACACATTGAAATAAATGCATTTTAGGAAAAGATTAAACACAGTTTTCTCATCTGTGAACTTCCTTGTCAATATATAAACAGTACATGTAAAACGTTTGAGAGATGTTGAAAAGTACTTTTCTACAAGTAAATGAAATGTAGATCTGGAAATTCACATCCAGATTTCAATTTTAAAAAGCAAAATATAACTGGTAAAATGAAATAACAAACATAAAAATGAATGCTTTTTTTTAGAAATTTTTAAACATGGTTTCACATCTATGAAACAGCACATGTAAAATGTTTGTCAGATGATTTAAAAGTACTTTTCTACAAGAAAAATATATAGATCCATAAATTCACTTCTGCATTTCAATTTTAAAAAGAATATCATAAATGATAAAATGAAACCTCAAACATAAAAATACATGCTTTTTTAAGAAATTAAGCAAAGTTTAAAAATAAAGTTTAAAACCAGAAAACAAAATGTAGAGAAAGAAATACGTGCTTAAATTTCATTTTAAAAAAACTAAATATAACTGCTCAAATGAATGTTCACACATTGAAATAAATGCATTTTATGAAAAGATTAAACATAGTTTTCTCATCAATGAACTTCCTTGTGAATATATAAACAGTATATGTAAAACGTTTGTGAGAGGTGGAAAAATACTTTGCTACAATCAAATAAAATGTAGATCTGGAAATTTACATCCAGATTTCGACTTTAAAAAGCAAAATATAAATGTTAAAACGAAACCTCAAACATAAAAATACATGCTTTTTAGAGAAATGTTTAAACATGGTTTTACATCTATCAAACAGCACGTGTAAAATGTTTGTCAGAGTTTTCAAAAGAACTTTTCTACAAGAAAAGAAAATATAGATCCATAAATTCACTTCTCCATTTCAATTTTAAAAAGAAAATCATAAATGTTAAAACGAAACCTCAAACATAAAAATACATGCTTTTTAGAGAAATGTTTAATCATTGTTTCACATCTATGAATTTTCATGTTTAAATATTAAGACCACTTGTAAAAAGTTTAAAGAAGTTGTATAATTTACTTTACAAGCAGAAAGCAAACCTTAGATAAAGAAATTCACGTTTAAATTTCAATGTCAAAACATATAAATAACTGCTAATATCAAGCTGCAAACATTGAAATAAATGTTTTTAGCAAAAGTTTAAACAGTTTTATCAGCTATGAAGTATATTGTAAATAGTTTAACAGCACATGTAAAATATTTGTCAGAGGTTTATAAGTACTTTTCTATAAGAAAATAAAATATAGGTCCATAAATTCACTTCTGCATTTTAATTTTAAAAAGAATAACAGAAATGTTAAAAAGAAAGTACAAACATAAAAAATACATGCTATTTTGAGAAATTTTAAACTGTGTTTGACATCTATGAATTTTTATGTTTCAGTATTAATAGCCTTTTTAAAATTTTAAGCAAAGTTTAAAAATATAGTTTAAAACCAGAAAACAAAATGTAGAGAAAGAAATACGTGCTTAAATTTCATTTTAAAAAAGTAAAAATAACTGCTAAAATGAATGTTCACACATTGAAATAAATGCATTTTAGGAAAAGATTAAACACAGTTTTCTCATCTGTGAACTTCCTTGTCAATATATAAACAGTACATGTAAAACGTTTGAGAGATGTTGAAAAGTACTTTTCTACAAGTAAATGAAATGTAGATCTGGAAATTCACATCCAGATTTCAATTTTAAAAAGCAAAATATAACTGGTAAAATGAAATAACAAACATAAAAATGAATGCTTTTTTTTAGAAATTTTTAAACATGGTTTCACATCTATGAAACAGCACATGTAAAATGTTTGTCAGATGATTTAAAAGTACTTTTCTACAAGAAAAATATATAGATCCATAAATTCACTTCTGCATTTCAATTTTAAAAAGAATATCATAAATGATAAAATGAAACCTCAAACATAAAAATACATGCTTTTTTAAGAAATTAAGCAAAGTTTAAAAATAAAGTTTAAAACCAGAAAACAAAATGTAGAGAAAGAAATACGTGCTTAAATTTCATTTTAAAAAAACTAAATATAACTGCTCAAATGAATGTTCACACATTGAAATAAATGCATTTTATGAAAAGATTAAACATAGTTTTCTCATCAATGAACTCCCTTGTGAATATATAAACAGTATATGTAAAACGTTTGTGAGAGGTGGAAAAATACTTTGCTACAATCAAATAAAATGTAGATCTGGAAATTTACATCCAGATTTCGACTTTAAAAAGCAAAATATAAATGTTAAAACGAAACCTCAAACATAAAAATACATGCTTTTTAGAGAAATGTTTAAACATGGTTTTACATCTATCAAACAGCACGTGTAAAATGTTTGTCAGAGTTTTCAAAAGAACTTTTCTACAAGAAAAGAAAATATAGATCCATAAATTCACTTCTCCATTTCAATTTTAAAAAGAAAATCATAAATGTTAAAACGAAACCTCAAACATAAAAATACATGCTTTTTAGAGAAATGTTTAATCATTGTTTCACATCTATGAATTTTCATGTTTAAATATTAAGACCACTTGTAAAAAGTTTAAAGAAGTTGTATAATTTACTTTACAAGCAGAAAGCAAACCTTAGATAAAGAAATTCACGTTTAAATTTCAATGTCAAAACATATAAATAACTGCTAATATCAAGCTGCAAACATTGAAATAAATGTTTTTAGCAAAAGTTTAAACAGTTTTATCAGCTATGAAGTATATTGTAAATAGTTTAACAGCACATGTAAAATATTTGTCAGAGGTTTATAAGTACTTTTCTATAAGAAAATAAAATATAGGTCCATAAATTCACTTCTGCATTTTAATTTTAAAAAGAATAACAGAAATGTTAAAAAGAAAGTACAAACATAAAAAATACATGCTATTTTGAGAAATTTTAAACTGTGTTTGACATCTATGAATTTTTATGTTTCAGTATTAATAGCCTTTTTAAAATTTTAAGCAAAGTTTAAAAATATAGTTTAAAACCAGAAAACAAAATGTAGAGAAAGAAATACGTGCTTAAATTTCATTTTAAAAAAGTAAAAATAACTGCTAAAATGAATGTTCACACATTGAAATAAATGCATTTTAGGAAAAGATTAAACACAGTTTTCTCATCTGTGAACTTCCTTGTCAATATATAAACAGTACATGTAAAACGTTTGAGAGATGTTGAAAAGTACTTTTCTACAAGTAAATGAAATGTAGATCTGGAAATTCACATCCAGATTTCAATTTTAAAAAGCAAAATATAACTGGTAAAATGAAATAACAAACATAAAAATGAATGCTTTTTTTTAGAAATTTTTAAACATGGTTTCACATCTATGAAACAGCACATGTAAAATATTTGTCAGATGATTTAAAAGTACTTTTCTACAAGAAAAATATATAGATCCATAAATTCACTTCTGCATTTCAATTTTAAAAAGAATATCATAAATGATAAAATGAAACCTCAAACATAAAAATACATGCTTTTTTAAGAAATTAAGCAAAGTTTAAAAATATAGTTTAAAACCAGAAAACAAAATGTAGAGAAAGAAATACGTGCTTAAATTTCATTTTAAAAAACTAAATATAACTGCTCAAATGAATGTTCACACATTGAAATAAATGCATTTTATGAAAAGATGAAACATAGTTTTCTCATCAATGAACTTCCTTGTGAATATATAAACAGTATATGTAAAACGTTTGTGAGAGGTGGAAAAATACTTTGCTACAATCAAATAAAATGTAGATCTGGAAATTTACATCCAGATTTCGACTTTAAAAAGCAAAATATAAATGTTAAAACGAAACCTCAAACATAAAAAATACATGCTTTTTAGAGAAATGTTTAAACATGGTTTTACATCTATCAAACAGCACGTGTAAAATGTTTGTCAGAGTTTTCAAAAGAACTTTTCTACAGGAAAAGAAAATATAGATCCATAAATTCACTTCTCCATTTCAATTTTAAAAAGAAAATCATAAATGTTAAAACGAAACCTCAAACATAAAAATACATGCTTTTTAGAGAAATGTTTAATCATTGTTTCACATCTATGAATTTTCATGTTTAAATATTAAGACCACTTGTAAAAAGTTTAAAGAAGTTGTATAATTTACTTTACAAGCAGAAAGCAAACCTTAGATAAAGAAATTCACGTTTAAATTTCAATGTCAAAACATATAAATAACTGCTAATATCAAGCTGCAAACATTGAAATAAATGTTTTTAGCAAAAGTTTAAACAGTTTTATCAGCTATGAAGTATATTGTAAATAGTTTAACAGCACATGTAAAATATTTGTCAGAGGTTTATAAGTACTTTTCTATAAGAAAATAAAATATAGGTCCATAAATTCACTTCTGCATTTTAATTTTAAAAAGAATAACAGAAATGTTAAAAAGAAAGTACAAACATAAAAAATACATGCTATTTTGAGAAATTTTAAACTGTGTTTGACATCTATGAATTTTTATGTTTCAGTATTAATAGCCTTTTTAAAATTTTAAGCAAAGTTTAAAAATATAGTTTAAAACCAGAAAACAAAATGTAGAGAAAGAAATACGTGCTTAAATTTCATTTTAAAAAACTAAATATAACTGCTCAAATGAATGTTCACACATTGAAATAAATGCATTTTATGAAAAGATTAAACATAGTTTTCTCATCAATGAACTTCCTTGTGAATATATAAACAGTATATGTAAAACGTTTGTGAGAGGTGGAAAAGTACTTTTCTACAATCAAATAAAATGTAGTTCTGGAAATTTACATCCAGATTTCGACTTTAAAAAGCAAAATATAAATGGTAAAATGAAATAACAAACATAACAATAAATGCTTTTTTGAGAAATGTTTAAACATGGTTTCAAATCTATGAAACAGCACATGTAAAATGTTTGTCAGAGGTTTTAAATGTACTTTTCTATAAGAAAGCGAAAATATAGATCCATAAATTCACTTCTGCATTTCAAATTAAAAAAGAATATCATAAATGTTAAAACGAAACCTCAAACATAAAAATACATGCTTTTTAGAGAAATGTTTAAACATTGTTTCACATATATGAATTTTCATAAGACCACTTGTAAAAAGTTTAAAGAAGTTGTAGAATGTACTTTACAGGCAGTAAGCAAACCGTAGATAAAAAAAAATCGCCTTTAAATTTCAATGTCGAAACGTATAAATAACTGCTAATATCAAGCTGCAAACATTGAAATAAATGTTTTTAGCAAAAGTTTAAACCGTTTTCTCAGCTATGAAGTATATTGTAAATACTTTAACAGCTCATGTAAAATATTTGTCAGAGATTTTAAAAGTACTTTTCTACAAGAAAAGAATATATAGCTCCATAAATGCACTTTTGCATTTCAATTTTAAAAGCATAACAGAAATGTTAAAATGAAACTACAAACATAAAAATATAAGCATTTTTGAGAAATTAAGCAAAGTTTAAAAATATAGTTTAAAACCAGAAAACAAAATGTAGAGAAAGAAATACGTGCTTAAATTTCATTTTAAAAAAGTAAAAATAACTGCTGAAATGAATGTTCACACATTGAAATAAATGCATTTTATGAAAAGATTAATCATAGTTTTCTCATCAATGAACTTCCTTGTGAATATATAAACAGTACATGTAAAACGTTTGTGAGAGGTAGAAAAGTACTTTTCCACAAGCAAATAAAATGTAGATCTGGAAATTTACATCCAGATTTCGACTTTAAAAAGCAAAATATAAATGGTAAAATGAAATAACAAACATAAAAATACATGCTTTTTAGAGAAATGTTTAAACATTGTTTCACATCTATGAATTTTCATGTTTAAGTATTAAGACCACTTGTAAAAAGTTTAAAGAAGTTGTATAATGTACTTTACAGGCAGTAAGCAAACCGTAGAAAAAAAAAATCGCCTTTAAATTTCAATGTCAAAACGTATAAATAACTGCTAATATCAAGCTGCAAACATTGAAATAAATGTTTTTAGCAAAAGTTTAAACAGTTTTCTCAGCTATGAAGTATATTGTAAATAGTTTAACAGCACATGTAAATTATTTGTCAGAGGTTTATAAGTACTTTTCTATAAGAAAATAAAATATAGGTCCATAAATTCACTTCTGCATTTTAATTTTAAAAAGAATAACAGAAATGTTAAAAAGAAAGTACAAATATAAAAAATACATGCTATTTTGAGAAATTTTAAACTGTGTTTGACAACTATGAATTTTTATGTTTCAGTATTAATAGCCTTTTTAAAATTTTAAGCAAAGTTTAAAAATATAGTTTAAAACCAGAAAACAAAATGTAGAGAAAGAAATACGTGCTTAAATTTCATTTTAAAAAAGTAAAAATAACTGCTAAAATGAATGTTCACACATTGAAATAAATGCATTTTAGGAAAAGATTAAACACAGTTTTCTCATCTGTGAACTTCCTTGTGAATATATAAACAGTACATGTAAAACGTTTGAGAGATGTTGAAAAGTACTTTTCTACAATCAAATAAAATGTAGATCTGGAAATTTACATCCAGATTTCGACTTTTAAAAGCAAAATATAAATGGTAAAATGAAATAACAAACATAAAAATAAATGCTTTTTCGAGAAAAGTTTAAACATGGTTTTACATCTATCAAACAGCACGTGTAAAATGTTTGTCAGAGTTTTCAAAAGAACTTTTCAACAAAGAAAGAAAATATAGATCCATAAATTCACTTCTGCATTTCAATTTTAAAAAGAATATCATAAATGATAAAATGAAACCTCAAACATAAAAATACATGCTTTTTTAAGAAATTAAGCAAAGTTTAAAAATAAAGTTTAAAACCAGAAAACAAAATGTAGAGAAAGAAATACGTGCTTAAATTTCATTTTAAAAAAACTAAATATAACTGCTCAAATGAATGTTCACACATTGAAATAAATGCATTTTATGAAAAGATTAAACATAGTTTTCTCATCAATGAACTTCCTTGTGAATATATAAACAGTATATGTAAAACGTTTGTGAGAGGTGGAAAAATACTTTGCTACAATCAAATAAAATGTAGATCTGGAAATTTACATCCAGATTTCGACTTTAAAAAGCAAAATATAAATGTTAAAACGAAACCTCAAACATAAAAATACATGCTTTTTAGAGAAATGTTTAAACATGGTTTTACATCTATCAAACAGCACGTGTAAAATGTTTGTCAGAGTTTTCAAAAGAACTTTTCTACAAGAAAAGAAAATATAGATCCATAAATTCACTTCTCCATTTCAATTTTAAAAAGAAAATCATAAATGTTAAAACGAAACCTCAAACATAAAAATACATGCTTTTTAGAGAAATGTTTAATCATTGTTTCACATCTATGAATTTTCATGTTTAAATATTAAGACCACTTGTAAAAAGTTTAAAGAAGTTGTATAATTTACTTTACAAGCAGAAAGCAAACCTTAGATAAAGAAATTCACGTTTAAATTTCAATGTCAAAACATATAAATAACTGCTAATATCAAGCTGCAAACATTGAAATAAATGTTTTTAGCAAAAGTTTAAACAGTTTTATCAGCTATGAAGTATATTGTAAATAGTTTAACAGCACATGTAAAATATTTGTCAGAGGTTTATAAGTACTTTTCTATAAGAAAATAAAATATAGGTCCATAAATTCACTTCTGCATTTTAATTTTAAAAAGAATAACAGAAATGTTAAAAAGAAAGTACAAACATAAAAAATACATGCTATTTTGAGAAATTTTAAACTGTGTTTGACATCTATGAATTTTTATGTTTCAGTATTAATAGCCTTTTTAAAATTTTAAGCAAAGTTTAAAAATATAGTTTAAAACCAGAAAACAAAATGTAGAGAAAGAAATACGTGCTTAAATTTCATTTTAAAAAAGTAAAAATAACTGCTAAAATGAATGTTCACACATTGAAATAAATGCATTTTAGGAAAAGATTAAACACAGTTTTCTCATCTGTGAACTTCCTTGTCAATATATAAACAGTACATGTAAAACGTTTGAGAGATGTTGAAAAGTACTTTTCTACAAGTAAATGAAATGTAGATCTGGAAATTCACATCCAGATTTCAATTTTAAAAAGCAAAATATAACTGGTAAAATGAAATAACAAACATAAAAATGAATGCTTTTTTTTAGAAATTTTTAAACATGGTTTCACATCTATGAAACAGCACATGTAAAATGTTTGTCAGATGATTTAAAAGTACTTTTCTACAAGAAAAATATATAGATCCATAAATTCACTTCTGCATTTCAATTTTAAAAAGAATATCATAAATGATAAAATGAAACCTCAAACATAAAAATACATGCTTTTTTAAGAAATTAAGCAAAGTTTAAAAATATAGTTTAAAACCAGAAAACAAAATGTAGAGAAAGAAATACGTGCTTAAATTTCATTTTAAAAAACTAAATATAACTGCTCAAATGAATGTTCACACATTGAAATAAATGCATTTTATGAAAAGATTAAACATAGTTTTCTCATCAATGAACTTCCTTGTGAATATATAAACAGTATATGTAAAACGTTTGTGAGAGGTGGAAAAATACTTTGCTACAATCAAATAAAATGTAGATCTGGAAATTTACATCCAGATTTCGACTTTAAAAAGCAAAATATAAATGTTAAAACGAAACCTCAAACATAAAAATACATGCTTTTTAGAGAAATGTTTAAACATGGTTTTACATCTATCAAACAGCACGTGTAAAATGTTTGTCAGAGTTTTCAAAAGAACTTTTCTACAAGAAAAGAAAATATAGATCCATAAATTCACTTCTCCATTTCAATTTTAAAAAGAAAATCATAAATGTTAAAACGAAACCTCAAACATAAAAATACATGCTTTTTAGAGAAATGTTTAATCATTGTTTCACATCTATGAATTTTCATGTTTAAATATTAAGACCACTTGTAAAAAGTTTAAAGAAGTTGTATAATTTACTTTACAAGCAGAAAGCAAACCTTAGATAAAGAAATTCACGTTTAAATTTCAATGTCAAAACATATAAATAACTGCTAATATCAAGCTGCAAACATTGAAATAAATGTTTTTAGCAAAAGTTTAAACAGTTTTATCAGCTATGAAGTATATTGTAAATAGTTTAACAGCACATGTAAAATATTTGTCAGAGGTTTATAAGTACTTTTCTATAAGAAAATAAAATATAGGTCCATAAATTCACTTCTGCATTTTAATTTTAAAAAGAATAACAGAAATGTTAAAAAGAAAGTACAAACATAAAAAATACATGCTATTTTGAGAAATTTTAAACTGTGTTTGACATCTATGAATTTTTATGTATCAGTATTAATAGCCTTTTTAAAAGTTTAAGCAAAGTTTAAAAATATAGTTTAAAACCAGAAAACAAAATGTAGAGAAAGAAATACGTGCTTAAATTTCATTTTAAAAAACTAAATATAACTGCTCAAATGAATGTTCACACATTGAAATAAATGCATTTTATGAAAAGATTAAACATAGTTTTCTCATCAATGAACTTCCTTGTGAATATATAAACAGTATATGTAAAACGTTTGTCAGAGGTGGAAAAATACTTTGCTACAATCAAATAAAATGTAGATCTGGAAATTTACATCCAGATTTCGACTTTAAAAAGCAAAATATAAATGGTAAAATGAAATAACAAACATAAAAATAAATGCTTTTTTGTGAAATGTTTAAACATGATTTTACATCTATCAAACAGCACGTGTAAAATGTTTGTCAGAGTTTTCAAAAGAACTTTTCTAAAAGAAAAGAAAATATAGATCCATAAATTCACTTCTCCATTTCAATTTTAAAAAGAAAATCATAAATGTTAAAACGAAACCTCAAACATAAAAATACATGCTTTTTAGAGAAATGTTTAATCATTGTTTCACATCTATGAATTTTCATGTTTAAATATTAAGACCACTTGTAAAAAGTTTAAAGAAGTTGTATAATTTACTTAACAAGCAGAAAGCAAACCTTAGATAAAGAAATTCACATTTAAATTTCAATGTCAAAACATATAAATAACTGCTAATATCAAGCTGCAAACATTGAAATAAATGTTTTTAGCAAAAGTTAAAACAGTTTTATCAGCTATGAAGTATATTGTAAATAGTTTAACAGCACATGTAAAATATTTGTCAGAGGTTTATAAGTACTTTTCTATAAGAAAATAAAATATAGGTCCATAAATTCACTTCTGCATTTTAATTTTAAAAAGAATAACAGAAATGTTAAAAAGAAAGTACAAACATAAAAAATACATGCTATTTTGAGAAATTTTAAACTGTGTTTGACATCTATGAATTTTTGTTTCAGTATTAATAGCCTTTTTAAAATTTTAAGCAAAGTTTAAAAATATAGTTTAAAACCAGAAAACAAAATGTAGAGAAAGAAATACGTGCTTAAATTTCATTTTAAAAAAGTAAAAATAACTGCTAAAATGAATGTTCACACATTGAAATAAATGGATTTTAGGAAAAGATTAAACACAGTTTTCTCATCTGTGAACTTCCTTGTCAATATATAAACAGTACATGTAAAACGTTTGAGAGATGTTGAAAAGTACTTTTCTACAAGTAAATAAAATGTAGATCTGGAAATTCACATCCAGATTTCAATTTTAAAAAGCAAAATATAACTGGTAAAATGAAATAACAAACATAAAAATGAATGCTTTTTTTTAGAAATTTTTAAACATGGTTTCACATCTATGAAACAGCACATGTAAAATGTTTGTCAGATGATTTAAAAGTACTTTTCTACAAGAAAAATATATAGATCCATAAATTCACTTCTGCATTTCAATTTTAAAAAGAATATCATAAATGATAAAATGAAACCTCAAACATAAAAATACATGCTTTTTTAAGAAATTAAGCAAAGTTTAAAAATATAGTTTAAAACCAGAAAACAAAATGTAGAGAAAGAAATACGTGCTTAAATTTCATTTTAAAAAACTAAATATAACTGCTCAAATGAATGTTCACACATTGAAATAAATGCATTTTATGAAAAGATTAAACATAGTTTTCTCATCAATGAACTTCCTTGTGAATATATAAACAGTATATGTAAAACGTTTGTGAGAGGTGGAAAAATACTTTGCTACAATCAAATAAAATGTAGATCTGGAAATTTACATCCAGATTTCGACTTTAAAAAGCAAAATATAAATGTTAAAACGAAACCTCAAACATAAAAATACATGCTTTTTAGAGAAATGTTTAAACATGGTTTTACATCTATCAAACAGCACGTGTAAAATGTTTGTCAGAGTTTTCAAAAGAACTTTTCTACAAGAAAAGAAAATATAGATCCATAAATTCACTTCTCCATTTCAATTTTAAAAAGAAAATCATAAATGTTAAAACGAAACCTCAAACATAAAAATACATGCTTTTTAGAGAAATGTTTAATCATTGTTTCACATCTATGAATTTTCATGTTTAAATATTAAGACCACTTGTAAAAAGTTTAAAGAAGTTGTATAATTTACTTTACAAGCAGAAAGCAAACCTTAGATAAAGAAATTCACGTTTAAATTTCAATGTCAAAACATATAAATAACTGCTAATATCAAGTTGCAAACATTGAAATAAATGTTTTTAGCAAAATTTTAAACAGTTTTATCAGCTATGAAGTATATTGTAAATAGTTTAACAGCACATGTAAAATATTTGTCAGAGGTTTATAAGTACTTTTCTATAAGAAAATAAAATATAGGTCCATAAATTCACTTCTGCATTTTAATTTTAAAAAGAATAACAGAAATGTTAAAAAGAAAGTACAAACATAAAAAATACATGCTATTTTGAGAAATTTTAAACTGTGTTTGACATCTATGAATTTTTATGTTTCAGTATTAATAGCCTTTTTAAAATTTTAAGCAAAGTTTAAAAATATAGTTTAAAACCAGAAAACAAAATGTAGAGAAAGAAATACGTGCTTAAATTTCATTTTAAAAAACTAAATATAACTGCTCAAATGAATGTTCACACATTGAAATAAATGCATTTTATGAAAAGATTAAACATAGTTTTCTCATCAATGAACTTCCTTGTGAATATATAAACAGTATATGTAAAACGTTTGTGAGAGGTGGAAAAGTACTTTTCTACAATCAAATAAAATGTAGTTCTGGAAATTTACATCCAGATTTCGACTTTAAAAAGCAAAATATAAATGGTAAAATGAAATAACAAACATAGAATTAAATGTTTTTTTGAGAAATGTTTTAACATGGTTTCACATCTATGAAACAGCACATGTAAAATGTTTGTCAGAGGTTTTAAATGTACTTTTCTATAAGAAAGCGAAAATATAGATCCATAAATTCACTTCTGCATTTCAAATTAAAAAAGAATATCATAAATGTTGAAACGAAACCTCAAACATAAAAATACATGCTTTTTAGAGAAATGTTTAAACATTGTTTCACATATATGAATTTTCATAAGACCACTTGTAAAAAGTTTAAAGAAGTTGTAGAATGTACTTTACAGGCAGTAAGCAAACCGTAGAAAAAAAAATCACCTTTAAATTTCAATGTCAAAACGTGTAAATAACTGCTAATATCAAGCTGCAAACATTGAAATAAATGTTTTTAGCAAAAGTTTAAACAGTTTTCTCAGCTATGAAGTATATTGTAAATAGTTTCACAGCACATGTAAAATATTTGTCAGAGGTTTTAAAAGTACTTTTCTACAAGAATAGAATATATAGCTCCATAAATGCACTTTTGCATTTCAATTTTAAAAAGAATAACAGAAATGTTAAAATGAAACTACAAACATAAAAATATATGCTTTTTTGAGAAATTAAGCAAAGTTTAAAAATATAGTTTAAAACCAGAAAACAAAATGTAGAGAAAGAAATACGTGCTTAAATTTCATTTTAAAAAAGTAAAAATAACTTCTAAAATGAATGTTCACACATTGAAATAAATGCATTTTAGGAAAAGATTAAACACAGTTTTCTCATCTGTGAAATTCCTTGTGAATATATAAACAGTACATGTAAAACGTTTGAGAGAGGTTGAAAATTACTTTTCTACAAGCAAATAAAATGTAGATCTGGAAATTAACATCCAGATTTCAATTTTAAAAAGCAAAATATAACTGGTAAAATGAAATAACAAACATAAAAATGAATGCTTTTTTTTAGAAATTTTTAAACATGGTTTCACATCTATGAAACAGCACATGTAAAATGTTTGTCAGATGATTTAAAAGTACTTTTCTACAAGAAAAAATATATAGATCCATAAATTCACTTCTGCATTTCAATTTTAAAAAGAATATCATGAATGATAAAATGAAACCTCAAACATAAAAATACATGCTTTTTTAAGAAATTAAGCAAAGTTTAAAAATATAGTTTAAAACCAGAAAACAAAATGTAGAGAAAGAAATACGTGCTTAAATTTCATTTTAAAAAAGTAAAAATAACTGCTGAAATGAACGTTCACACATTGAAATAAATGCATTTTGTGAAAAGATTAAACATAATTTTCTCATCAATGAACTTCCTTGTGAATATATAAACAGTACATGTAAAACGTTTGAGAGAGGTAGAAAAGTACTTTTCCACAAGCAAATAAAATGTAGATCTGGAAATTTACATCCAGATTTCAATTTTAAAAAGCAAAATATAAATGGTAAAATGAAATAACAAACATAAAAATGAATGCTTTTTTGAGAAATGTTTAAACATGATTTTACATCTATCAAACAGCACGTGTAAAATGTTTGTCAGAGTTTTCAAAAGAACTTTTCTACAAGAAAAGAAAATATAGATCCATAAATTCACTTCTCCATTTCAATTTTAAAAAGAATATCATAAATGTTAAAACGAAACCTCAACCATAAAAAACATGCTTTTTAGAGAAATGTTTAATCATTGTTTCACATCTATGAATTTTCATGTTTAAATATTAAGACCACTTGTAAAAAGTTTAAAGAAGTTGTATAATTTACTTTACAAGCAGAAAGCAAACCTTAGATAAAGAAATTCATATTTAAATTTCAATGTCAAAACATATAAATAACTGCTAATATCAAGCTGCAAACATTGAAATAAATGTTTTTAGCAAAAGTTTAAACAGTTTTATCAGCTATGAAGTATATTGTAAATAGTTTAACAGCACATGTAGAATATTTGTCAGAGGTTTTAAAAGTACTTTTCCATAAGAAAAGAAAATATAGGTCCATAGATTCACTTCTGCATTTTAATTTTAAAAAGAATAACAGAAATGTTAAAAACAAAGTACAAACATAAAAAATACATGCTATTTTGAGAAATTTTAAACTGTGTTTGACATCTATGAATTTTTATGTATCAGTATTAATAGCCTTTTTAAACTTTTAAGCAAAGTTTAAAAATATAGCTTAAAACCAGAAAACAAAATGTAGAGAAAGAAATACGTGCTTAAATTTCATTTTAAAAAAGTAAAAATAACTGCTAAAATGAATGTTCACACATTGAAATAAATGCATTTTAGGAAAAGATTAAACACAGTTTTCTCATCTATGAACTTCCTTGTGAATATATAAACAGTACATGTAAAACGTTTGAGAGAGGTTGAAAATTACTTTTCCACAAGCAAATAAAATGTAGATCTGGAAATTAACATCCAGATTTCAATTTTAAAAAGCAAAATATAACTGGTAAAATGAAATAACAAACATAAAAATGAATGCTTTTTTTTAGAAATTTTTAAACATGGTTTCACATCTATGAAACAGCACATGTAAAATGTTTGTCAGATGATTTAAAAGTACTTTTCTACAAGAAAAAATATATAGATCCATAAATTCACTTCTGCATTTCAATTTTAAAAAGAATATCATAAATGATAAAATGAAACCTCAAACATAAAAATACATGCTTTTTTAAGAAATTAAGCAAAGTTTAAAAATATAGTTTAAAACCAGAAAACAAAATGTAGAGAAAGAAATACGTGCTTAAATTTCATTTTAAAAAACTAAATATAACTGCTCAAATGAATGTTCACACATTGAAATAAATGCATTTTATGAAAAGATTAAACATAGTTTTCTCATCAATGAACTTCCTTGTGAATATATAAACAGTATATGTAAAACGTTTGTGAGAGGTGGAAAAATACTTTGCTACAATCAAATAAAATGTAGATCTGGAAATTTACATCCAGATTTCGACTTTAAAAAGCAAAATATAAGTGTTAAAACGAAACCTCAAACATAAAAATACATGCTTTTTAGAGAAATGTTTAAACATGGTTTTACATCTATCAAACAGCACGTGTAAAATGTTTGTCAGAGTTTTCAAAAGAACTTTTCTACAAGAAAAGAAAATATAGATCCATAAATTCACTTCTCCATTTCAATTTTAAAAAGAAAATCATAAATGTTAAAACGAAACCTCAAACATAAAAATACATGCTTTTTAGAGAAATGTTTAATCATTGTTTCACATCTATGAATTTTCATGTTTAAATATTAAGACCACTTGTAAAAAGTTTATAAAGTTGTATAATTTACTTTACAAGCAGGAAGCAAACCTTAGATAAAGAAATTCACATTTAAATTTCAATGTCAAAACATATAAATAACTGCTAATATCAAGCTGCAAACATTGAAATAAATGTTTTTAGCAAAAGTTTAAACAGTTTTATCAGCTATGAAGTATATTGTAAATAGTTTAACAGCACATGTAAAATATTTGTCAGAGGTTTATAAGTACTTTTCTATAAGAAAATAAAATATAGGTCCATAAATTCACTTCTGCATTTTAATTTTAAAAAGAATAACAGAAATGTTAAAAAGAAAGTACAAACATAAAAAATACATGCTATTTTGAGAAATTTTAAACTGTGTTTGACATCTATGAATTTTTATGTATCAGTATTAATAGCCTTTTTAAAATTTTAAGCAAAGTTTAAAAATATAGTTTAAAACCAGAAAACAAAATGTAGAGAAAGAAATACGTGCTTAAATTTCATTTTAAAAAAGTAAAAATAACTGCTAAAATGAATGTTCACACATTGAAATAAATGCATTTTAGGAAAAGATTAAACACAGTTTTCTCATCTATGAACTTCCTTGTGAATATATAAACAGTACATGTAAAACGTTTGAGAGAGGTTGAAAATTACTTTTCCACAAGCAAATAAAATGTAGATCTGGAAATTAACATCCAGATTTCAATTTTAAAAAGCAAAATATAACTGGTAAAATGAAATAACAAACATAAAAATGAATGCTTTTTTTTAGAAATTTTTAAATGGTTTAACATCTATGAAACAGCACATGTAAAATGTTTGTCAGATGATTTAAAAGTACTTTTCTACAAGAAAAAATATATAGATCCATAAATTCACTTCTGCATTTCAATTTTAAGAAGAATATCATAAATGTTAAAATGAAACTTCAAACATAAAAATACATGCTTTTTTGAGAAATTAAGCAAAGTTTAAAAATATAGTTTAAAACCAGAAAACAAAATGTAGAGAAAGAAATACGTGCTTAAATTTCATTTTAAAAAAGTAAAAATAACTGCTGAAATGAACGTTCACACATTGAAATAAATGCATTTTGTGAAAAGATTAAACATAATTTTCTCATCAATGAACTTCCTTGTGAATATATAAACAGTACATGTAAAACGTTTGAGAGAGGTGGAAAAATACTTTGCTACAATCAAATAAAATGTAGATCTGGAAATTTACATCCAGATTTCGACTTTAAAAAGCAAAATATAAATGTTAAAACGAAACCTCAAACATAAAAATACATGCTTTTTAGAGAAATGTTTAAACATGGTTTTACATCTATCAAACAGCACGTGTAAAATGTTTGTCAGAGTTTTCAAAAGAACTTTTCTACAAGAAAAGAAAATATAGATCCATAAATTCACTTCTCCATTTCAATTTTAAAAAGAAAATCATAAATGTTAAAACGAAACCTCAAACATAAAAATACATGCTTTTTAGAGAAATGTTTAATCATTGTTTCACATCTATGAATTTTCATGTTTAAATATTAAGACCACTTGTAAAAAGTTTATAAAGTTGTATAATTTACTTTACAAGCAGGAAGCAAACCTTAGATAAAGAAATTCACATTTAAATTTCAATGTCAAAACATATAAATAACTGCTAATATCAAGCTGCAAACATTGAAATAAATGTTTTTAGCAAAAGTTTAAACAGTTTTATCAGCTATGAAGTATATTGTAAATAGTTTAACAGCACATGTAAAATATTTGTCAGAGGTTTATAAGTACTTTTCTATAAGAAAATAAAATATAGGTCCATAAATTCACTTCTGCATTTTAATTTTAAAAAGAATAACAGAAATGTTAAAAAGAAAGTACAAACATAAAAAATACATGCTATTTTGAGAAATTTTAAACTGTGTTTGACATCTATGAATTTTTATGTTTCAGTATTAATAGCCTTTTTAAAATTTTAAGCAAAGTTTAAAAATATAGTTTAAAACCAGAAAACAAAATGTAGAGAAAGAAATACGTGCTTAAATTTCATTTTATAAAAGTAAAAATAACTGCTAAAATGAATGTACACACATTGAAATAAATGCATTTTAGGAAAAGATTAAACACAGTTTTCTGATCTGTGAAATTCCTTGTGAATATATAAACAGTACATGTAAAACGTTTGAGAGAGGTTGAAAATTACTTTTCTACAAGCAAATAAAATGTAGATCTGGAAATTAACATCCAGATTTCAATTTTAAAAAGCAAAATATAACTGGTAAAATGAAATAACAAACATAAAAATGAATGCTTTTTTTTAGAAATTTTTAAACATGGTTTCACATCTATGAAACAGCACATGTAAAATGTTTGTCAGATGATTTAAAAGTACTTTTCTACAGGAAAAAATATATAGATTCATAAATTCACTTCTGCATTTCAATTTTAAAAAGAATATCATAAATGATAAAATGAAACCTCAAACATAAAAATACATGCTTTTTTAAGAAATTAAGCAAAGTTTAAAAATATAGTTTAAAACCAGAAAACAAAATGTAGAGAAAGAAATACGTGCTTAAATTTCATTTTAAAAAAGTAAAAATAACTGCTGAAATGAACGTTCACACATTGAAATAAATGCATTTTGTGAAAAGATTAAACATAATTTTCTCATCAATGAACTTCCTTGTGAATATATAAACAGTACATGTAAAACGTTTGAGAGAGGTAGAAAAGTACTTTTCCACAAGCAAATAAAATGTAGATCTGGAAATTTACATCCAGATTTCAATTTTAAAAAGCAAAATATAAATGGTAAAATGAAATAACAAACATAAAAATGAATGCTTTTTTGAGAAATGTTTAAACATGATTTTACATCTATCAAACAGCACGTGTAAAATGTTTGTCAGAGTTTTCAAAAGAACTTTTCTATAAGAAAAGAAAATATAGATCCATAAATTCACTTCTCCATTTCAATTTTAAAAAGAATATCATAAATTTTAAAACGAAACCTCAACCATAAAAAACATGCTTTTTAGAGAAATGTTTAATCATTGTTTCACATCTATGAATTTTCATGTTTAAATATTAAGACCACTTGTAAAAAGTTTAAAGAAGTTGTATAATTTACTTTACAAGCAGAAAGCAAACCTTAGATAAAGAAATTCATATTTAAATTTCAATGTCAAAACATATAAATAACTGCTAATATCAAGCTGCAAACATTGAAATAAATGTTTTTAGCAAAAGTTTAAACAGTTTTATCAGCTATGAAGTATATTGTAAATAGTTTAACAGCACATGTAGAATATTTGTCAGAGGTTTTAAAAGTACTTTTCCATAAGAAAAGAAAATATAGGTCCATAGATTCACTTCTGCATTTTAATTTTAAAAAGAATAACAGAAATGTTAAAAAGAAAGTACAAACATAAAAAATACATGCTATTTTGAGAAATTTTAAACTGTGTTTGACATCTATGAATTTTTATGTATCAGTATTAATAGCCTTTTTAAAATTTTAAGCAAAGTTTAAAAATATAGTTTAAAACCAGAAAACAAAATGTAGAGAAAGAAATACGTGCTTAAATTTCATTTTAAAAAACTAAATATAACTGCTCAAATGAATGTTCACACATTGAAATAAATGCATTTTATGAAAAGATTAAACATAGTTTTCTCATCAATGAACTTCCTTGTGAATATATAAACAGTATATGTAAAACGTTTGTGAGAGGTGGAAAAATACTTTGCTACAATCAAATAAAATGTAGATCTGGAAATTTACATCCAGATTTCGACTTTAAAAAGCAAAATATAAATGTTAAAACGAAACCTCAAACATAAAAATACATGCTTTTTAGAGAAATGTTTAAACATGGTTTTACATCTATCAAACAGCACGTGTAAAATGTTTGTCAGAGTTTTCAAAAGAACTTTTCTACAAGAAAAGAAAATATAGATCCATAAATTCACTTCTCCATTTCAATTTTAAAAAGAAAATCATAAATGTTAAAACGAAACCTCAAACATAAAAATACATGCTTTTTAGAGAAATGTTTAATCATTGTTTCACATCTATGAATTTTCATGTTTAAATATTAAGACCACTTGTAAAAAGTTTATAAAGTTGTATAATTTACTTTACAAGCAGGAAGCAAACCTTAGATAAAGAAATTCACATTTAAATTTCAATGTCAAAACATATAAATAACTGCTAATATCAAGCTGCAAACATTGAAATAAATGTTTTTAGCAAAAGTTTAAACAGTTTTATCAGCTATGAAGTATATTGTAAATAGTTTAACAGCACATGTAAAATATTTGTCAGAGGTTTATAAGTACTTTTCTATAAGAAAATAAAATATAGGTCCATAAATTCACTTCTGCATTTTAATTTTAAAAAGAATAACAGAAATGTTAAAAAGAAAGTACAAACATAAAAAATACATGCTATTTTGAGAAATTTTAAACTGTGTTTGACATCAATGAATTTTTATGTTTCAGTATTAATAGCCTTTTTAAAATTTTAAGCAAAGTTTAAAAATATAGTTTAAAACCAGAAAACAAAATGTAGAGAAAGAAATACGTGCTTAAATTTCATTTTAAAAAAGTAAAAATAACTGCTAAAATGAATGTTCACACATTGAAATAAATGCATTTTAGGAAAAGATTAAACACAGTTTTCTCATCTGTGAAATTCCTTGTGAATATATAAACAGTACATGTAAAACGTTTGAGAGAGGTTGAAAATTACTTTTCTACAAGCAAATAAAATGTAGATCTGGAAATTAACATCCAGATTTCAATTTTAAAAAGCAAAATATAACTGGTAAAATGAAATAACAAACATAAAAATGAATGCTTTTTTTTAGAAATTTTTAAACATGGTTTCACATCTATGAAACAGCACATGTAAAATGTTTGTCAGATGATTTAAAAGTACTTTTCTACAGGAAAAAATATATAGATTCATAAATTCACTTCTGCATTTCAATTTTAAAAAGAATATCATAAATGATAAAATGAAACCTCAAACATAAAAATACATGCTTTTTTAAGAAATTAAGCAAAGTTTAACAATATAGTTTAAAACCAGAAAACAAAATGTAGAGAAAGAAATACGTGCTTAAATTTCATTTTCAAAAAGTAAAAATAACTGCTGAAATGAACGTTCACACATTGAAATAAATGCATTTTGTGAAAAGATTAAACATAATTTTCTCATCAATGAACTTCCTTGTGAATATATAAACAGTACACGTAAAACGTTTGAGAGAGGTAGAAAAGTACTTTTCCACAAGCAAATAAAATGTAGATCTGGAAATTTACATCCAGATTTCAATTTTAAAAAGCAAAATATAAATGGTAAAATGAAATAACAAACATAAAAATGAATGCTTTTTTGAGAAATGTTTAAACATGGTTTTACATCTATCAAACAGCACGTGTAAAATGTTTGTCAGAGTTTTCAAAAGAACTTTTGTACAAGAAAAGAAAATATAGATCCATAAATTCACTTCTCCATTTCAAGTTTAAAAAGAATATCATAAATGTTAAAACGAAACCTCAAACATAAAAATACATGCTTTTTAGAGAAATGTTTAATCATTGTTTCACATCTATGAATTTTCATGTTTAAATATTAAGACCACTTGTAAAAAGTTTAAAGAAGTTGTATAATTTACTTTACAAGCAGAAAGCAAACCTTAGATAAAGAAATTCACATTTAAATTTCAATGTCAAAACATATAAATAACGGCTAATATCAAGCTGCAAACATTGAAATAAATGTTTTTAGCAAAAGTTTAAACAGTTTTATCAGCTAGAAAGTATATTGTAAATAGTTTAACAGCACATGTAAAATATTTGTCAGAGGTTTATAAGTACTTTTCTATAAGAAAATAAAATATAGGTCCATAAATTCACTTCTGCATTTTAATTTTAAAAAGAATAACAGAAATGTTAAAAAGAAAGTACAAACATAAAAAATACATGCTATTTTGAGAAATTTTAAACTGTGTTTGACATCTATGAATTTTTATGTTTCAGTATTAATAGCCTTTTTGAAATTTTAAGCAAAGTTTAAAAATATAGTTTAAAACCAGAAAACAAAATGTAGAGAAAGAAATACGTGCTTAAATTTCACTAAATATAACTGCTCAAATGAATGTTCACACATTGAAATAAATGCATTTTATGAAAAGATTAAACATAGTTTTCTCATCAATGAACTTCCGTGTGAATATATAAACAGTATATGTAAAACGTTTGTGAGAGGTGGAAAAGTACTTTTCTACAATCAAATTAAATGTAGATCTGGAAATTTACATCCAGATTTCGACTTTAAAAAGCAAAATATAAATGGTAAAATGAAATAACAAACATAAAAATAAATGCTTTTTTTTAGAAATTTTTAAACATGGTTTCACATCTATGAAACAGCACATGTAAAATGTTTGTCAGAGGATTTAAATGTACTTTTCTACAAGAAAAGAAAATATAGATCCATAAATTCACTTCTGCATTTCAATTTTAAAAAGAATATCATAAATGTTAAAATGAAACCTCAAACATAAAAATACATGCTTTTTTGAGAAATTAAGCAAAGTTTAAAAATATAGTTTACAACGAGAAAACAAAATGTAGAGAAAGAAATACGTGCTTAAATTTCATTTTAAAAAAGTAAAAATAACTGCTGAAATGAATGTTAACACGTTGAAATGAATGCATTTTAAGAAAAGATTAAACATAGTTTTCTCAACTATGAACTTCCCTGTGAATATATAAACAGTAAATGTAAAACGTTTGTGAGAGATGGTAAATTAATTTTCTAACAGGAAATATAATGGAGAACTGGAAATTCACGTCCAGATTTCAATTATGAAAATAAATGGTAAAATGAAATTACAAACATAAAAATAAATGCTGTTTTGAGCAATGTTTAAACATGGTTTCACATCTCTGTAACAGCACATGTAAAATATTTGTCAGAGGTTTTAAAAGTACTTTTCTACAAGAAAAGAAAATATAGATCCATAAATTCACTTCTGCATTTCAATTATAAAAAGAATATCATAAATGTTAAAATGAAACCTCAAACATAAAAATACATGCTTTTTTGAGAAATGTTTAAACATGGTTTCACATCTAAGAATTTTCATGTTTAATATTAAGACCACTTGTAAAACGTTTAAAGAAGTTGTAAAGTGTAGTTTACATGCATAAAGCAAACCGTAGATAAAGAAATTTGCATTTAAATTTCAATAAGAAAACGCATAAATAAATGCTAATATCAAGCTGCAAACATTGAAGTAAATGTTTTAGCAAAAGATGAAACAGTTTTCTCAGCTATGAAGTACATTGTAAATAGTTTAACAGCACATGTCAAATGTTTGTCAGCAGTTTTTAAGGATCTTTTCTAAGAGAAAACAAAATATAGATCCCTAAATTCACTTCTACATTTCAATTTTAAAAAGAATAACAGAAATGTTAAAATGAAACTACAAACATAAATATACATACTTTTTTGAGTAATGTTTAAACTTTGTTTCACATCTATGAATTTTCATGTTTCAGTATTAATAGCCTTTTTAAAATTTTAAGCAATGTATAAAAATATAGTTTACAACCAGAAAACAAAATGTAGAGAAAGAAATACGTGCTTAAATTTCATTTTAAAAAAGTAAAAATAACTGCTAAAATGAATGTTCACACATTGAAATAAATGCATTTTAGTAAAAAATGAAATATAGTTTTCTCATCTATGAACTTCATTGTGAAAATATAAACAGTATATGTAAAACGTTTGTGAGAGGTGGAAAAGTACTTTTCTACAATCAAATAAAATGTAGATCTGGAAATGTATATCCAGATTTCGACTTTAAAAAGCAAAATATAAATGGTAAAATGAAATAACAAACATAAAAATAAATGCTTTTTTGAGAAATGTTTAAACATGTTTTCACATCTATGAAACAGCACATGTAAAATGTTTGTCAGAGGTTTTAAATGTACTTTTCTATAAGAAAGCGAAAATATAGATCCATAAATTCACTTCTGCATTTCAAATTAAAAAAGAATATCATAAATGTTAAAACGAAACCTCAAACATAAAAATACATGCTTTTTAGAGAAATGTTTAAACATTGTTTCACATCTATGAATTTTCATGTTTAAATATTAAGACCACTTGTAAAAAGTTTAAAGAAGTTGTAGAATGTACTTTACAGGCAGTAAGCAAACCGTAGATAAAAAAAAAATCGCCTTTAAATTTCAATGTCAAAACGTATAAATAACTGCTAATATCAAGCTGCAAACATTGAAATAAATGTTTTTAGCAAAAGTTTAAACCGTTTTCTCAGCTATGAAGTATATTGTAAATACTTTCACAGCACATGTAAAATATTTGTCAGAGGTTTTAAAAGTACTTTTCTACAAGAAAAGAATATATAGCTCCATAAATGCACTTTTGCATTTCAATTTTCAAAAGAATAACAGAAATGTTAAAATGAAACTACAAACATAAAAATATATGCTTTTTTGAGAAATTAAGCAAAGATTAAAAATACAGTTTAAAACTAGAAAACAAAATGTAGAGAAAGAAATACGTGCTTAAATTTCATTTTAAAAAAGTAAAAATAACTGCTGAAATGAACGTTCACACATTGAAATAAATGCATTTTATGAAAAGATTAAACATAGTTTTCTCATCAATGAACTTCCTTGTGAATATATAAACAGTACATGTAAAACGTTTGTGAGAGGTAGAAAAGTACTTTTCCACAAGCAAATAAAATGTAGATCAGGAAATTTACATCCAAATTTCAATTTTAAAAAGCAAAATATAAATAGTAAAATGAAATAACAAACATAAAAATAAATGTTTTTTTGAGAAATGTTTAAATATGGTTTTACATCTATCAAACAGCACGTCTAAAATGTTTTTCAGAGTTTTCAAAAGAACTTTTGTACAAGAAAAGAAAATATAGATCCATTTCAATTTTAAAAAGAATATCATAAATGTTAAAACGAAACCTCAAACATAAAAATACATGCTTTTTAGAGAAATGTTTAATCATTGTTTCACATCTATGAATTTTCATGTTTAAATATTAAGACCACTTGTAAAAAGTTTAAAGAAGTTGTATAATTTACTTTACAAGCAGAAAGCAAACCTTAGATAAAGAAATTCACATTTAAATTTCAATGTCAAAACATATAAATAACGGCTAATATCAAGCTGCAAACATTGAAATAAATGTTTTTAGCAAAAGTTTAAACAGTTTTATCAGCTAGAAAGTATATTGTAAATAGTTTAACAGCACATGTAAAATATTTGTCAGAGGTTTATAAGTACTTTTCTATAAGAAAATAAAATATAGGTCCATAAATTCACTTCTGCATTTTAATTTTAAAAAGAATAACAGAAATGTTAAAAAGAAAGTACAAACATAAAAAATACATGCTATTTTGAGAAATTTTAAACTGTGTTTGACATCTATGAATTTTTATGTTTCAGTATTAATAGCCTTTTTGAAATTTTAAGCAAAGTTTAAAAATATAGTTTAAAACCAGAAAACAAAATGTAGAGAAAGAAATACGTGCTTAAATTTCACTAAATATAACTGCTCAAATGAATGTTCACACATTGAAATAAATGCATTTTATGAAAAGATTAAACATAGTTTTCTCATCAATGAACTTCCGTGTGAATATATAAACAGTATATGTAAAACGTTTGTGAGAGGTGGAAAAGTACTTTTCTACAATCAAATAAAATGTAGATCTGGAAATTTACATCCAGATTTCGACTTTAAAAAGCAAAATATAAATGGTAAAATGAAATAACAAACATAAAAATAAATGCTTTTTTTTAGAAATTTTTAAACATGGTTTCACATCTATGAAACAGCACATGTAAAATGTTTGTCAGAGGATTTAAATGTACTTTTCTACAAGAAAAGAAAATATAGATCCATAAATTCACTTCTGCATTTCAATTTTAAAAAGAACATCATAAATGTTAAAATGAAACCTCAAACATAAAAATACATGCTTTTTTGAGAAATTAAGCAAAGTTTAAAAATATAGTTTACAACGAGAAAACAAAATGTAGAGAAAGAAATACGTGCTTAAATTTCATTTTAAAAAAGTAAAAATAACTGCTGAAATGAATGTTAACACGTTGAAATGAATGCATTTTAAGAAAAGATTAAACATAGTTTTCTCAACTATGAACTTCCCTGTGAATATATAAACAGTAAATGTAAAACGTTTGTGAGAGATGGTAAATTAATTTTCTAACAGGAAATATAATGGAGAACTGGAAATTCACGTCCAGATTTCAATTATGAAAATAAATGGTAAAATGAAATTACAAACATAAAAATAAATGCTGTTTTGAGCAATGTTTAAACATGGTTTCACATCTCTGTAACAGCACATGTAAAATATTTGTCAGAGGTTTTAAAAGTACTTTTCTACAAGAAAAGAAAATATAGATCCATAAATTCACTTCTGCATTTCAATTATAAAAAGAATATCATAAATGTTAAAATGAAACCTCAAACATAAAAATACATGCTTTTTTGAGAAATGTTTAAACATGGTTTCACATCTAAGAATTTTCATGTTTAATATTAAGACCACTTGTAAAACGTTTAAAGAAGTTGTAAAGTGTAGTTTACATGCATAAAGCAAACCGTAGATAAAGAAATTTGCATTTAAATTTCAATAAGAAAACGCATAAATAAATGCTAATATCAAGCTGCAAACATTGAAGTAAATGTTTTAGCAAAAGATGAAACAGTTTTCTCAGCTATGAAGTACATTGTAAATAGTTTAACAGCACATGTCAAATGTTTGTCAGCAGTTTTTAAGGATCTTTTCTAAAAGAAAACAAAATATAGATCCCTAAATTCACTTCTACATTTCAATTTTAAAAAGAATAACAGAAATGTTAAAATGAAACTACAAACATAAATATACATACTTTTTTGAGTAATGTTTAAACTTTGTTTCACATCTATGAATTTTCATGTTTCAGTATTAATAGCCTTTTTAAAATTTTAAGCAATGTATAAAAATATAGTTTACAACCAGAAAACAAAATGTAGAGAAAGAAATACGTGCTTAAATTTCATTTTAAAAAAGTAAAAATAACTGCTAAAATGAATGTTCACACATTGAAATAAATGCATTTTAGTAAAAAATGAAATATAGTTTTCTCATCTATGAACTTCATTGTGAAAATATAAACAGTATATGTAAAACGTTTGTGAGAGGTGGAAAAGTACTTTTCTACAATCAAATAAAATGTAGATCTGGAAATGTATATCCAGATTTCGACTTTAAAAAGCAAAATATAAATGGTAAAATGAAATAACAAACATAACAATAAATGCTTTTTTGAGAAATGTTTAAACATGTTTTCACATCTATGAAACAGCACATGTAAAATGTTTGTCAGAGGTTTTAAATGTACTTTTCTATAAGAAAGCGAAAATATAGATCCATAAATTCACTTCTGCATTTCAAATTAAAAAAGAATATCATAAATGTTAAAACGAAACCTCAAACATAAAAATACATGCTTTTTAGAGAAATGTTTAAACATTGTTTCACATCTATGAATTTTCATGTTTAAATATTAAGACCACTTGTAAAAAGTTTAAAGAAGTTGTAGAATGTACTTTACAGGCAGTAAGCAAACTGTAGATAAAAAAAACTGCTAATATCAAGCTGCAAACATTGAAATAAATGTTTTTAGCAAAAGTTTAAACCGTTTTCTCAGCTATGAAGTATATTGTAAATACTTTCACAGCACATGTAAAATATTTGTCAGAGGTTTTAAAAGTACTTTTCTACAAGAAAAGAATATATAGCTCCATAAATGCACTTTTGCATTTCAATTTTCAAAAGAATAACAGAAATGTTAAAATGAAACTACAAACATAAAAATATATGCTTTTTTGAGAAATTAAGCAAAGATTAAAAATACAGTTTAAAACTAGAAAACAAAATGTAGAGAAAGAAATACGTGCTTAAATTTCATTTTAAAAAAGTAAAAATAACTGCTAAAATGAATGTTCACACATTGAAATAAATGCATTTTAGGAAAAGATTAAACACAGTTTTCTCATCTATGAACTTCCTTGTGAATATATAAACAGTACATGTAAAACGTTTGAGAGAGGTTGAAAATTACTTTTCCACAAGCAAATAAAATGTAGATCTGGAAATTAACATCCAGATTTCAATTTTAAAAAGCAAAATATAACTGGTAAAATGAAATAACAAACATAAAAATGAATGCTTTTTTTTAGAAATTTTTAAACATGGTTTCACATCTATGAAACAGCACATGTAAAATGTTTGTCAGATGATTTAAAAGTACTTTTCTACAAGAAAAAATATATAGATCCATAAATTCACTTCTGCATTTCAATTTTAAAAAGAATATCATAAATGATAAAATGAAACCTCAAACATAAAAATACATGCTTTTTTAAGAAATTAAGCAAAGTTTAAAAATATAGTTTAAAACCAGAAAACAAAATGTAGAGAAAGAAATACGTGCTTAAATTTCATTTTAAAAAACTAAATATTGCTCAAATGAATGTTCACACATTGAAATAAATGCATTTTATGAAAAGATTAAACATAGTTTTCTCATCAATGAACTTCCTTGTGAATATATAAACAGTATATGTAAAACGTTTGTCAGAGGTGGAAAAATACTTTGCTACAATCAAATAAAATGTAGATCTGGAAATTTACATCCAGATTTCGACTTTAAAAAGCAAAATATAAGTGTTAAAACGAAACCTCAAACATAAAAATACATGCTTTTTAGAGAAATGTTTAAACATGGTTTTACATCTATCAAACAGCACGTGTAAAATGTTTGTCAGAGTTTTCAAAAGAACTTTTCTACAAGAAAAGAAAATATAGATCCATAAATTCACTTCTCCATTTCAATTTTAAAAAGAAAATCATAAATGTTAAAACGAAACCTCAAACATAAAAATACATGCTTTTTAGAGAAATGTTTAATCATTGTTTCACATCTATGAATTTTCATGTTTAAATATTAAGACCACTTGTAAAAAGTTTATAAAGTTGTATAATTTACTTTACAAGCAGGAAGCAAACCTTAGATAAAGAAATTCACATTTAAATTTCAATGTCAAAACATATAAATAACTGCTAATATCAAGCTGCAAACATTGAAATAAATGTTTTTAGCAAAAGTTTAAACAGTTTTATCAGCTATGAAGTATATTGTAAATAGTTTAACAGCACATGTAAAATATTTGTCAGAGGTTTATAAGTACTTTTCTATAAGAAAACAAAATATAGGTCCATAAATTCACTTCTGCATTTTAATTTTAAAAAGAATAACAGAAATGTTAAAAAGAAAGTACAAACATAAAAAATACATGCTATTTTGAGAAATTTTAAACTGTGTTTGACATCTATGAATTTTTATGTATCAGTATTAATAGCCTTTTTAAAATTTTAAGCAAAGTTTAAAAATATAGTTTAAAACCAGAAAACAAAATGTAGAGAAAGAAATACGTGCTTAAATTTCATTTTAAAAAAGTAAAAATAACTGCTAAAATGAATGTTCACACATTGAAATAAATGCATTTTAGGAAAAGATTAAACACAGTTTTCTCATCTATGAACTTCCTTGTGAATATATAAACAGTACATGTAAAACGTTTGAGAGAGGTTGAAAATTACTTTTCCACAAGCAAATAAAATGTAGATCTGGAAATTAACATCCAGATTTCAATTTTAAAAAGCAAAATATAACTGGTAAAATGAAATAACAAACATAAAAATGAATGCTTTTTTTTAGAAATTTTTAAATGGTTTAACATCTATGAAACAGCACATGTAAAATGTTTGTCAGATGATTTAAAAGTACTTTTCTACAAGAAAAAATATATAGATCCATAAATTCACTTCTGCATTTCAATTTTAAGAAGAATATCATAAATGTTAAAATGAAACTTCAAACATAAAAATACATGCTTTTTTGAGAAATTAAGCAAAGTTTAAAAATATAGTTTAAAACCAGAAAACAAAATGTAGAGAAAGAAATACGTGCTTAAATTTCATTTTAAAAAAGTAAAAATAACTGCTGAAATGAACGTTCACACATTGAAATAAATGCATTTTGTGAAAAGATTAAACATAATTTTCTCATCAATGAACTTCCTTGTGAATATATAAACAGTACATGTAAAACGTTTGAGAGAGGTGGAAAAATACTTTGCTACAATCAAATAAAATGTAGATCTGGAAATTTACATCCAGATTTCGACTTTAAAAAGCAAAATATAAATGTTAAAACGAAACCTCAAACATAAAAATACATGCTTTTTAGAGAAATGTTTAAACATGGTTTTACATCTATCAAACAGCACGTGTAAAATGTTTGTCAGAGTTTTCAAAAGAACTTTTCTACAAGAAAAGAAAATATAGATCCATAAATTCACTTCTCCATTTCAATTTTAAAAAGAAAATCATAAATGTTAAAACGAAACCTCAAACATAAAAATACATGCTTTTTAGAGAAATGTTTAATCATTGTTTCACATCTATGAATTTTCATGTTTAAATATTAAGACCACTTGTAAAAAGTTTATAAAGTTGTATAATTTACTTTACAAGCAGGAAGCAAACCTTAGATAAAGAAATTCACATTTAAATTTCAATGTCAAAACATAAAAATAACTGCTAATATCAAGCTGCAAACATTGAAATAAATGTTTTTAGCAAAAGTTTAAACAGTTTTATCAGCTATGAAGTATATTGTAAATAGTTTAACAGCACATGTAAAATATTTGTCAGAGGTTTATAAGTACTTTTCTATAAGAAAATAAAATATAGGTCCATAAATTCACTTCTGCATTTTAATTTTAAAAAGAATAACAGAAATGTTAAAAAGAAAGTACAAACATAAAAAATACATGCTATTTTGAGAAATTTTAAACTGTGTTTGACATCTATGAATTTTTATGTTTCAGTATTAATAGCCTTTTTAAAATTTTAAGCAAAGTTTAAAAATATAGTTTAAAACCAGAAAACAAAATGTAGAGAAAGAAATACGTGCTTAAATTTCATTTTATAAAAGTAAAAATAACTGCTAAAATGAATGTACACACATTGAAATAAATGCATTTTAGGAAAAGATTAAACACAGTTTTCTGATCTGTGAAATTCCTTGTGAATATATAAACAGTACATGTAAAACGTTTGAGAGAGGTTGAAAATTACTTTTCTACAAGCAAATAAAATGTAGATCTGGAAATTAACATCCAGATTTCAATTTTAAAAAGCAAAATATAACTGGTAAAATGAAATAACAAACATAAAAATGAATGCTTTTTTTTAGAAATTTTTAAACATGGTTTCACATCTATGAAACAGCACATGTAAAATGTTTGTCAGATGATTTAAAAGTACTTTTCTACAGGAAAAAATATATAGATTCATAAATTCACTTCTGCATTTCAATTTTAAAAAGAATATCATAAATGATAAAATGAAACCTCAAACATAAAAATACATGCTTTTTTAAGAAATTAAGCAAAGTTTAAAAATATAGTTTAAAACCAGAAAACAAAATGTAGAGAAAGAAATACGTGCTTAAATTTCATTTTAAAAAAGTAAAAATAACTGCTGAAATGAACGTTCACACATTGAAATAAATGCATTTTGTGAAAAGATTAAACATAATTTTCTCATCAATGAACTTCCTTGTGAATATATAAACAGTACATGTAAAACGTTTGAGAGAGGTAGAAAAGTACTTTTCCACAAGCAAATAAAATGTAGATCTGGAAATTTACATCCAGATTTCAATTTTAAAAAGCAAAATATAAATGGTAAAATGAAATAACAAACATAAAAATGAATGCTTTTTTGAGAAATGTTTAAACATGATTTTACATCTATCAAACAGCACGTGTAAAATGTTTGTCAGAGTTTTCAAAAGAACTTTTCTACAAGAAAAGAAAATATAGATCCATAAATTCACTTCTCCATTTCAATTTTAAAAAGAATATCATAAATTTTAAAACGAAACATCAACCATAAAAAACATGCTTTTTAGAGAAATGTTTAATCATTGTTTCACATCTATGAATTTTCATGTTTAAATATTAAGACCACTTGTAAAAAGTTTAAAGAAGTTGTATAATTTACTTTACAACCAGAAAGCAAACCTTAGATAAAGAAATTCATATTTAAATTTCAATGTCAAAACATATAAATAACTGCTAATATCAAGCTGCAAACATTGAAATAAATGTTTTTAGCAAAAGTTTAAACAGTTTTATCAGCTATGAAGTATATTGTAAATAGTTTAACAGCACATGTAGAATATTTGTCAGAGGTTTTAAAAGTACTTTTCCATAAGAAAAGAAAATATAGGTCCATAGATTCACTTCTGCATTTTAATTTTAAAAAGAATAACAGAAATGTTAAAAAGAAAGTACAAACATAAAAAATACATGCTATTTTGAGAAATTTTAAACTGTGTTTGACATCTATGAATTTTTATGTATCAGTATTAATAGCCTTTTTAAAATTTTAAGCAAAGTTTAAAAATATAGTTTAAAACCAGAAAACAAAATGTAGAGAAAGAAATACGTGCTTAAATTTCATTTTAAAAAACTAAATATAACTGCTCAAATGAATGTTCACACATTGAAATAAATGCATTTTATGAAAAGATTAAACATAGTTTTCTCATCAATGAACTTCCTTGTGAATATATAAACAGTATATGTAAAACGTTTGTGAGAGGTGGAAAAATACTTTGCTACAATCAAATAAAATGTAGATCTGGAAATTTACATCCAGATTTCGACTTTAAAAAGCAAAATATAAATGTTAAAACGAAACCTCAAACATAAAAATACATGCTTTTTAGAGAAATGTTTAAACATGGTTTTACATCTATCAAACAGCACGTGTAAAATGTTTGTCAGAGTTTTCAAAAGAACTTTTCTACAAGAAAAGAAAATATAGATCCATAAATTCACTTCTCCATTTCAATTTTAAAAAGAAAATCATAAATGTTAAAACGAAACCTCAAACATAAAAATACATGCTTTTTAGAGAAATGTTTAATCATTGTTTCACATCTATGAATTTTCATGTTTAAATATTAAGACCACTTGTAAAAAGTTTATAAAGTTGTATAATTTACTTTACAAGCAGGAAGCAAACCTTAGATAAAGAAATTCACATTTAAATTTCAATGTCAAAACATATAAATAACTGCTAATATCAAGCTGCAAACATTGAAATAAATGTTTTTAGCAAAAGTTTAAACAGTTTTATCAGCTATGAAGTATATTGTAAATAGTTTAACAGCACATGTAAAATATTTGTCAGAGGTTTATAAGTACTTTTCTATAAGAAAATAAAATATAGGTCCATAAATTCACTTCTGCATTTTAATTTTAAAAAGAATAACAGAAATGTTAAAAAGAAAGTACAAACATAAAAAATACATGCTATTTTGAGAAATTTTAAACTGTGTTTGACATCAATGAATTTTTATGTTTCAGTATTAATAGCCTTTTTAAAATTTTAAGCAAAGTTTAAAAATATAGTTTAAAACCAGAAAACAAAATGTAGAGAAAGAAATACGTGCTTAAATTTCATTTTAAAAAAGTAAAAATAACTGCTAAAATGAATGTTCACACATTGAAATAAATGCATTTTAGGAAAAGATTAAACACAGTTTTCTCATCTGTGAAATTCCTTGTGAATATATAAACAGTACATGTAAAACGTTTGAGAGAGGTTGAAAATTACTTTTCTACAAGCAAATAAAATGTAGATCTGGAAATTAACATCCAGATTTCAATTTTAAAAAGCAAAATATAACTGGTAAAATGAAATAACAAACATAAAAATGAATGCTTTTTTTTAGAAATTTTTAAACATGGTTTCACATCTATGAAACAGCACATGTAAAATGTTTGTCAGATGATTTAAAAGTACTTTTCTACAGGAAAAAATATATAGATTCATAAATTCACTTCTGCATTTCAATTTTAAAAAGAATATCATAAATGATAAAATGAAAACTCAAACATAAAAATACATGCTTTTTTAAGAAATTAAGCAAAGTTTAACAATATAGTTTAAAACCAGAAAACAAAATGTAGAGAAAGAAATACGTGCTTAAATTTCATTTTCAAAAAGTAAAAATAACTGCTGAAATGAACGTTCACACATTGAAATAAATGCATTTTAAGAAAAGATTAAACATAGTTTTCTCAACTATGAACTTCCCTGTGAATATATAAACAGTAAATGTAAAACGTTTGTGAGAGATGGTAAATTAATTTTCTAACAGGAAATATAATGGAGAACTGGAAATTCACGTCCAGATTTCAATTATGAAAATAAATGGTAAAATGAAATTACAAACATAAAAATAAATGCTGTTTTGAGCAATGTTTAAACATGGTTTCACATCTCTGTAACAGCACATGTAAAATATTTGTCAGAGGTTTTAAAAGTACTTTTCTACAAGAAAAGAAAATATAGATCCATAAATTCACTTCTGCATTTCAATTATAAAAAGAATATCATAAATGTTAAAATGAAACCTCAAACATAAAAATACATGCTTTTTTGAGAAATGTTTAAACATGGTTTCACATCTAAGAATTTTCATGTTTAATATTAAGACCACTTGTAAAACGTTTAAAGAAGTTGTAAAGTGTAGTTTACATGCATAAAGCAAACCGTAGATAAAGAAATTTGCATTTAAATTTCAATAAGAAAACGCATAAATAAATGCTAATATCAAGCTGCAAACATTGAAGTAAATGTTTTAGCAAAAGATGAAACAGTTTTCTCAGCTATGAAGTACATTGTAAATAGTTTAACAGCACATGTCAAATGTTTGTCAGCAGTTTTTAAGGATCTTTTCTAAAAGAAAACAAAATATAGATCCCTAAATTCACTTCTACATTTCAATTTTAAAAAGAATAACAGAAATGTTAAAATGAAACTACAAACATAAATATACATACTTTTTTGAGTAATGTTTAAACTTTGTTTCACATCTATGAATTTTCATGTTTCAGTATTAATAGCCTTTTTAAAATTTTAAGCAATGTATAAAAATATAGTTTACAACCAGAAAACAAAATGTAGAGAAAGAAATACGTGCTTAAATTTCATTTTAAAAAAGTAAAAATAACTGCTAAAATGAATGTTCACACATTGAAATAAATGCATTTTAGTAAAAAATGAAATATAGTTTTCTCATCTATGAACTTCATTGTGAAAATATAAACAGTATATGTAAAACGTTTGTGAGAGGTGGAAAAGTACTTTTCTACAATCAAATAAAATGTAGATCTGGAAATGTATATCCAGATTTCGACTTTAAAAAGCAAAATATAAATGGTAAAATGAAATAACAAACATAACAATAAATGCTTTTTTGAGAAATGTTTAAACATGTTTTCACATCTATGAAACAGCACATGTAAAATGTTTGTCAGAGGTTTTAAATGTACTTTTCTATAAGAAAGCGAAAATATAGATCCATAAATTCACTTCTGCATTTCAAATTAAAAAAGAATATCATAAATGTTAAAACGAAACCTCAAACATAAAAATACATGCTTTTTAGAGAAATGTTTAAACATTGTTTCACATCTATGAATTTTCATGTTTAAATATTAAGACCACTTGTAAAAAGTTTAAAGAAGTTGTAGAATGTACTTTACAGGCAGTAAGCAAACTGTAGATAAAAAAAACTGCTAATATCAAGCTGCAAACATTGAAATAAATGTTTTTAGCAAAAGTTTAAACCGTTTTCTCAGCTATGAAGTATATTGTAAATACTTTCACAGCACATGTAAAATATTTGTCAGAGGTTTTAAAAGTACTTTTCTACAAGAAAAGAATATATAGCTCCATAAATGCACTTTTGCATTTCAATTTTCAAAAGAATAACAGAAATGTTAAAATGAAACTACAAACATAAAAATATATGCTTTTTTGAGAAATTAAGCAAAGATTAAAAATACAGTTTAAAACTAGAAAACAAAATGTAGAGAAAGAAATACGTGCTTAAATTTCATTTTAAAAAAGTAAAAATAACTGCTAAAATGAATGTTCACACATTGAAATAAATGCATTTTAGGAAAAGATTAAACACAGTTTTCTCATCTATGAACTTCCTTGTGAATATATAAACAGTACATGTAAAACGTTTGAGAGAGGTTGAAAATTACTTTTCCACAAGCAAATAAAATGTAGATCTGGAAATTAACATCCAGATTTCAATTTTAAAAAGCAAAATATAACTGGTAAAATGAAATAACAAACATAAAAATGAATGCTTTTTTTTAGAAATTTTTAAACATGGTTTCACATCTATGAAACAGCACATGTAAAATGTTTGTCAGATGATTTAAAAGTACTTTTCTACAAGAAAAAATATATAGATCCATAAATTCACTTCTGCATTTCAATTTTAAAAAGAATATCATAAATGATAAAATGAAACCTCAAACATAAAAATACATGCTTTTTTAAGAAATTAAGCAAAGTTTAAAAATATAGTTTAAAACCAGAAAACAAAATGTAGAGAAAGAAATACGTGCTTAAATTTCATTTTAAAAAACTAAATATTGCTCAAATGAATGTTCACACATTGAAATAAATGCATTTTATGAAAAGATTAAACATAGTTTTCTCATCAATGAACTTCCTTGTGAATATATAAACAGTATATGTAAAACGTTTGTCAGAGGTGGAAAAATACTTTGCTACAATCAAATAAAATGTAGATCTGGAAATTTACATCCAGATTTCGACTTTAAAAAGCAAAATATAAGTGTTAAAACGAAACCTCAAACATAAAAATACATGCTTTTTAGAGAAATGTTTAAACATGGTTTTACATCTATCAAACAGCACGTGTAAAATGTTTGTCAGAGTTTTCAAAAGAACTTTTCTACAAGAAAAGAAAATATAGATCCATAAATTCACTTCTCCATTTCAATTTTAAAAAGAAAATCATAAATGTTAAAACGAAACCTCAAACATAAAAATACATGCTTTTTAGAGAAATGTTTAATCATTGTTTCACATCTATGAATTTTCATGTTTAAATATTAAGACCACTTGTAAAAAGTTTATAAAGTTGTATAATTTACTTTACAAGCAGGAAGCAAACCTTAGATAAAGAAATTCACATTTAAATTTCAATGTCAAAACATATAAATAACTGCTAATATCAAGCTGCAAACATTGAAATAAATGTTTTTAGCAAAAGTTTAAACAGTTTTATCAGCTATGAAGTATATTGTAAATAGTTTAACAGCACATGTAAAATATTTGTCAGAGGTTTATAAGTACTTTTCTATAAGAAAATAAAATATAGGTCCATAAATTCACTTCTGCATTTTAATTTTAAAAAGAATAACAGAAATGTTAAAAAGAAAGTACAAACATAAAAAATACATGCTATTTTGAGAAATTTTAAACTGTGTTTGACATCTATGAATTTTTATGTATCAGTATTAATAGCCTTTTTAAAATTTTAAGCAAAGTTTAAAAATATAGTTTAAAACCAGAAAACAAAATGTAGAGAAAGAAATACGTGCTTAAATTTCATTTTAAAAAAGTAAAAATAACTGCTAAAATGAATGTTCACACATTGAAATAAATGCATTTTAGGAAAAGATTAAACACAGTTTTCTCATCTATGAACTTCCTTGTGAATATATAAACAGTACATGTAAAACGTTTGAGAGAGGTTGAAAATTACTTTTCCACAAGCAAATAAAATGTAGATCTGGAAATTAACATCCAGATTTCAATTTTAAAAAGCAAAATATAACTGGTAAAATGAAATAACAAACATAAAAATGAATGCTTTTTTTTAGAAATTTTTAAATGGTTTAACATCTATGAAACAGCACATGTAAAATGTTTGTCAGATGATTTAAAAGTACTTTTCTACAAGAAAAAATATATAGATCCATAAATTCACTTCTGCATTTCAATTTTAAGAAGAATATCATAAATGTTAAAATGAAACTTCAAACATAAAAATACATGCTTTTTTGAGAAATTAAGCAAAGTTTAAAAATATAGTTTAAAACCAGAAAACAAAATGTAGAGAAAGAAATACGTGCTTAAATTTCATTTTAAAAAAGTAAAAATAACTGCTGAAATGAACGTTCACACATTGAAATAAATGCATTTTGTGAAAAGATTAAACATAATTTTCTCATCAATGAACTTCCTTGTGAATATATAAACAGTACATGTAAAACGTTTGAGAGAGGTGGAAAAATACTTTGCTACAATCAAATAAAATGTAGATCTGGAAATTTACATCCAGATTTCGACTTTAAAAAGCAAAATATAAATGTTAAAACGAAACCTCAAACATAAAAATACATGCTTTTTAGAGAAATGTTTAAACATGGTTTTACATCTATCAAACAGCACGTGTAAAATGTTTGTCAGAGTTTTCAAAAGAACTTTTCTACAAGAAAAGAAAATATAGATCCATAAATTCACTTCTCCATTTCAATTTTAAAAAGAAAATCATAAATGTTAAAACGAAACCTCAAACATAAAAATACATGCTTTTTAGAGAAATGTTTAATCATTGTTTCACATCTATGAATTTTCATGTTTAAATATTAAGACCACTTGTAAAAAGTTTATAAAGTTGTATAATTTACTTTACAAGCAGGAAGCAAACCTTAGATAAAGAAATTCACATTTAAATTTCAATGTCAAAACATATAAATAACTGCTAATATCAAGCTGCAAACATTGAAATAAATGTTTTTAGCAAAAGTTTAAACAGTTTTATCAGCTATGAAGTATATTGTAAATAGTTTAACAGCACATGTAAAATATTTGTCAGAGGTTTATAAGTACTTTTCTATAAGAAAATAAAATATAGGTCCATAAATTCACTTCTGCATTTTAATTTTAAAAAGAATAACAGAAATGTTAAAAAGAAAGTACAAACATAAAAAATACATGCTATTTTGAGAAATTTTAAACTGTGTTTGACATCTATGAATTTTTATGTTTCAGTATTAATAGCCTTTTTAAAATTTTAAGCAAAGTTTAAAAATATAGTTTAAAACCAGAAAACAAAATGTAGAGAAAGAAATACGTGCTTAAATTTCATTTTATAAAAGTAAAAATAACTGCTAAAATGAATGTACACACATTGAAATAAATGCATTTTAGGAAAAGATTAAACACAGTTTTCTGATCTGTGAAATTCCTTGTGAATATATAAACAGTACATGTAAAACGTTTGAGAGAGGTTGAAAATTACTTTTCTACAAGCAAATAAAATGTAGATCTGGAAATTAACATCCAGATTTCAATTTTAAAAAGCAAAATATAACTGGTAAAATGAAATAACAAACATAAAAATGAATGCTTTTTTTTAGAAATTTTTAAACATGGTTTCACATCTATGAAACAGCACATGTAAAATGTTTGTCAGATGATTTAAAAGTACTTTTCTACAGGAAAAAATATATAGATTCATAAATTCACTTCTGCATTTCAATTTTAAAAAGAATATCATAAATGATAAAATGAAACCTCAAACATAAAAATACATGCTTTTTTAAGAAATTAAGCAAAGTTTAAAAATATAGTTTAAAACCAGAAAACAAAATGTAGAGAAAGAAATACGTGCTTAAATTTCATTTTAAAAAAGTAAAAATAACTGCTGAAATGAACGTTCACACATTGAAATAAATGCATTTTGTGAAAAGATTAAACATAATTTTCTCATCAATGAACTTCCTTGTGAATATATAAACAGTACATGTAAAACGTTTGAGAGAGGTAGAAAAGTACTTTTCCACAAGCAAATAAAATGTAGATCTGGAAATTTACATCCAGATTTCAATTTTAAAAAGCAAAATATAAATGGTAAAATGAAATAACAAACATAAAAATGAATGCTTTTTTGAGAAATGTTTAAACATGATTTTACATCTATCAAACAGCACGTGTAAAATGTTTGTCAGAGTTTTCAAAAGAACTTTTCTACAAGAAAAGAAAATATAGATCCATAAATTCACTTCTCCATTTCAATTTTAAAAAGAATATCATAAATTTTAAAACGAAACATCAACCATAAAAAACATGCTTTTTAGAGAAATGTTTAATCATTGTTTCACATCTATGAATTTTCATGTTTAAATATTAAGACCACTTGTAAAAAGTTTAAAGAAGTTGTATAATTTACTTTACAACCAGAAAGCAAACCTTAGATAAAGAAATTCATATTTAAATTTCAATGTCAAAACATATAAATAACTGCTAATATCAAGCTGCAAACATTGAAATAAATGTTTTTAGCAAAAGTTTAAACAGTTTTATCAGCTATGAAGTATATTGTAAATAGTTTAACAGCACATGTAGAATATTTGTCAGAGGTTTTAAAAGTACTTTTCCATAAGAAAAGAAAATATAGGTCCATAGATTCACTTCTGCATTTTAATTTTAAAAAGAATAACAGAAATGTTAAAAAGAAAGTACAAACATAAAAAATACATGCTATTTTGAGAAATTTTAAACTGTGTTTGACATCTATGAATTTTTATGTATCAGTATTAATAGCCTTTTTAAAATTTTAAGCAAAGTTTAAAAATATAGTTTAAAACCAGAAAACAAAATGTAGAGAAAGAAATACGTGCTTAAATTTCATTTTAAAAAACTAAATATAACTGCTCAAATGAATGTTCACACATTGAAATAAATGCATTTTATGAAAAGATTAAACATAGTTTTCTCATCAATGAACTTCCTTGTGAATATATAAACAGTATATGTAAAACGTTTGTGAGAGGTGGAAAAATACTTTGCTACAATCAAATAAAATGTAGATCTGGAAATTTACATCCAGATTTCGACTTTAAAAAGCAAAATATAAATGTTAAAACGAAACCTCAAACATAAAAATACATGCTTTTTAGAGAAATGTTTAAACATGGTTTTACATCTATCAAACAGCACGTGTAAAATGTTTGTCAGAGTTTTCAAAAGAACTTTTCTACAAGAAAAGAAAATATAGATCCATAAATTCACTTCTCCATTTCAATTTTAAAAAGAAAATCATAAATGTTAAAACGAAACCTCAAACATAAAAATACATGCTTTTTAGAGAAATGTTTAATCATTGTTTCACATCTATGAATTTTCATGTTTAAATATTAAGACCACTTGTAAAAAGTTTATAAAGTTGTATAATTTACTTTACAAGCAGGAAGCAAACCTTAGATAAAGAAATTCACATTTAAATTTCAATGTCAAAACATATAAATAACTGCTAATATCAAGCTGCAAACATTGAAATAAATGTTTTTAGCAAAAGTTTAAACAGTTTTATCAGCTATGAAGTATATTGTAAATAGTTTAACAGCACATGTAAAATATTTGTCAGAGGTTTATAAGTACTTTTCTATAAGAAAATAAAATATAGGTCCATAAATTCACTTCTGCATTTTAATTTTAAAAAGAATAACAGAAATGTTAAAAAGAAAGTACAAACATAAAAAATACATGCTATTTTGAGAAATTTTAAACTGTGTTTGACATCAATGAATTTTTATGTTTCAGTATTAATAGCCTTTTTAAAATTTTAAGCAAAGTTTAAAAATATAGTTTAAAACCAGAAAACAAAATGTAGAGAAAGAAATACGTGCTTAAATTTCATTTTAAAAAAGTAAAAATAACTGCTAAAATGAATGTTCACACATTGAAATAAATGCATTTTAGGAAAAGATTAAACACAGTTTTCTCATCTGTGAAATTCCTTGTGAATATATAAACAGTACATGTAAAACGTTTGAGAGAGGTTGAAAATTACTTTTCTACAAGCAAATAAAATGTAGATCTGGAAATTAACATCCAGATTTCAATTTTAAAAAGCAAAATATAACTGGTAAAATGAAATAACAAACATAAAAATGAATGCTTTTTTTTAGAAATTTTTAAACATGGTTTCACATCTATGAAACAGCACATGTAAAATGTTTGTCAGATGATTTAAAAGTACTTTTCTACAGGAAAAAATATATAGATTCATAAATTCACTTCTGCATTTCAATTTTAAAAAGAATATCATAAATGATAAAATGAAAACTCAAACATAAAAATACATGCTTTTTTAAGAAATTAAGCAAAGTTTAACAATATAGTTTAAAACCAGAAAACAAAATGTAGAGAAAGAAATACGTGCTTAAATTTCATTTTCAAAAAGTAAAAATAACTGCTGAAATGAACGTTCACACATTGAAATAAATGCATTTTGTGAAAAGATTAAACATAATTTTCTCATCAATGAACTTCCTTGTGAATATATAAACAGTACACGTAAAACGTTTGAGAGAGGTAGAAAAGTACTTTTCCACAAGCAAATAAAATGTAGATCTGGAAATTTACATCCAGATTTCAATTTTAAAAAGCAAAATATAAATGGTAAAATGAAATAACAAACATAAAAATGAATGCTTTTTTGAGAAATGTTTAAACATGGTTTTACATCTATCAAACAGCACGTGTAAAATGTTTGTCAGAGTTTTCAAAAGAACTTTTGTACAAGAAAAGAAAATATAGATCCATAAATTCACTTCTCCATTTCAAGTTTAAAAAGAATATCATAAATGTTAAAACGAAACCTCAAACATAAAAATACATGCTTTTTAGAGAAATGTTTAATCATTGTTTCACATCTATGAATTTTCATGTTTAAATATTAAGACCACTTGTAAAAAGTTTAAAGAAGTTGTATAATTTACTTTACAAGCAGAAAGCAAACCTTAGATAAAGAAATTCACATTTAAATTTCAATGTCAAAACATATAAATAACGGCTAATATCAAGCTGCAAACATTCAAATAAATGTTTTTAGCAAAAGTTTAAACAGTTTTATCAGCTAGAAAGTATATTGTAAATAGTTTAACAGCACATGTAAAATATTTGTCAGAGGTTTATAAGTACTTTTCTATAAGAAAATAAAATATAGGTCCATAAATTCACTTCTGCATTTTAATTTTAAAAAGAATAACAGAAATGTTAAAAAGAAAGTACAAACATAAAAAATACATGCTATTTTGAGAAATTTTAAACTGTGTTTGACATCTATGAATTTTTATGTTTCAGTATTAATAGCCTTTTTGAAATTTTAAGCAAAGTTTAAAAATATAGTTTAAAACCAGAAAACAAAATGTAGAGAAAGAAATACGTGCTTAAATTTCACTAAATATAACTGCTCAAATGAATGTTCACACATTGAAATAAATGCATTTTATGAAAAGATTAAACATAGTTTTCTCATCAATGAACTTCCGTGTGAATATATAAACAGTATATGTAAAACGTTTGTGAGAGGTGGAAAAGTACTTTTCTACAATCAAATTAAATGTAGATCTGGAAATTTACATCCAGATTTCGACTTTAAAAAGCAAAATATAAATGGTAAAATGAAATAACAAACATAAAAATAAATGCTTTTTTTTAGAAATTTTTAAACATGGTTTCACATCTATGAAACAGCACATGTAAAATGTTTGTCAGAGGATTTAAATGTACTTTTCTACAAGAAAAGAAAATATAGATCCATAAATTCACTTCTGCATTTCAATTTTAAAAAGAACATCATAAATGTTAAAATGAAACCTCAAACATAAAAATACATGCTTTTTTGAGAAATTAAGCAAAGTTTAAAAATATAGTTTACAACGAGAAAACAAAATGTAGAGAAAGAAATACGTGCTTAAATTTCATTTTAAAAAAGTAAAAATAACTGCTGAAATGAATGTTAACACGTTGAAATGAATGCATTTTAAGAAAAGATTAAACATAGTTTTCTCAACTATGAACTTCCCTGTGAATATATAAACAGTAAATGTAAAACGTTTGTGAGAGATGGTAAATTAATTTTCTAACAGGAAATATAATGGAGAACTGGAAATTCACGTCCAGATTTCAATTATGAAAATAAATGGTAAAATGAAATTACAAACATAAAAATAAATGCTGTTTTGAGCAATGTTTAAACATGGTTTCACATCTCTGTAACAGCACATGTAAAATATTTGTCAGAGGTTTTAAAAGTACTTTTCTACAAGAAAAGAAAATATAGATCCATAAATTCACTTCTGCATTTCAATTATAAAAAGAATATCATAAATGTTAAAATGAAACCTCAAACATAAAAATACATGCTTTTTTGAGAAATGTTTAAACATGGTTTCACATCTAAGAATTTTCATGTTTAATATTAAGACCACTTGTAAAACGTTTAAAGAAGTTGTAAAGTGTAGTTTACATGCATAAAGCAAACCGTAGATAAAGAAATTTGCATTTAAATTTCAATAAGAAAACGCATAAATAAATGCTAATATCAAGCTGCAAACATTGAAGTAAATGTTTTAGCAAAAGATGAAACAGTTTTCTCAGCTATGAAGTACATTGTAAATAGTTTAACAGCACATGTCAAATGTTTGTCAGCAGTTTTTAAGGATCTTTTCTAAAAGAAAACAAAATATAGATCCCTAAATTCACTTCTACATTTCAATTTTAAAAAGAATAACAGAAATGTTAAAATGAAACTACAAACATAAATATACATACTTTTTTGAGTAATGTTTAAACTTTGTTTCACATCTATGAATTTTCATGTTTCAGTATTAATAGCCTTTTTAAAATTTTAAGCAATGTATAAAAATATAGTTTACAACCAGAAAACAAAATGTAGAGAAAGAAATACGTGCTTAAATTTCATTTTAAAAAAGTAAAAATAACTGCTAAAATGAATGTTCACACATTGAAATAAATGCATTTTAGTAAAAAATGAAATATAGTTTTCTCATCTATGAACTTCATTGTGAAAATATAAACAGTATATGTAAAACGTTTGTGAGAGGTGGAAAAGTACTTTTCTACAATCAAATAAAATGTAGATCTGGAAATGTATATCCAGATTTCGACTTTAAAAAGCAAAATATAAATGGTAAAATGAAATAACAAACATAACAATAAATGCTTTTTTGAGAAATGTTTAAACATGTTTTCACATCTATGAAACAGCACATGTAAAATGTTTGTCAGAGGTTTTAAATGTACTTTTCTATAAGAAAGCGAAAATATAGATCCATAAATTCACTTCTGCATTTCAAATTAAAAAAGAATATCATAAATGTTAAAACGAAACCTCAAACATAAAAATACATGCTTTTTAGAGAAATGTTTAAACATTGTTTCACATCTATGAATTTTCATGTTTAAATATTAAGACCACTTGTAAAAAGTTTAAAGAAGTTGTAGAATGTACTTTACAGGCAGTAAGCAAACTGTAGATAAAAAAAACTGCTAATATCAAGCTGCAAACATTGAAATAAATGTTTTTAGCAAAAGTTTAAACCGTTTTCTCAGCTATGAAGTATATTGTAAATACTTTCACAGCACATGTAAAATATTTGTCAGAGGTTTTAAAAGTACTTTTCTACAAGAAAAGAATATATAGCTCCATAAATGCACTTTTGCATTTCAATTTTCAAAAGAATAACAGAAATGTTAAAATGAAACTACAAACATAAAAATATATGCTTTTTTGAGAAATTAAGCAAAGATTAAAAATACAGTTTAAAACTAGAAAACAAAATGTAGAGAAAGAAATACGTGCTTAAATTTCATTTTAAAAAAGTAAAAATAACTGCTAAAATGAATGTTCACACATTGAAATAAATGCATTTTAGGAAAAGATTAAACACAGTTTTCTCATCTATGAACTTCCTTGTGAATATATAAACAGTACATGTAAAACGTTTGAGAGAGGTTGAAAATTACTTTTCCACAAGCAAATAAAATGTAGATCTGGAAATTAACATCCAGATTTCAATTTTAAAAAGCAAAATATAACTGGTAAAATGAAATAACAAACATAAAAATGAATGCTTTTTTTTAGAAATTTTTAAACATGGTTTCACATCTATGAAACAGCACATGTAAAATGTTTGTCAGATGATTTAAAAGTACTTTTCTACAAGAAAAAATATATAGATCCATAAATTCACTTCTGCATTTCAATTTTAAAAAGAATATCATAAATGATAAAATGAAACCTCAAACATAAAAATACATGCTTTTTTAAGAAATTAAGCAAAGTTTAAAAATATAGTTTAAAACCAGAAAACAAAATGTAGAGAAAGAAATACGTGCTTAAATTTCATTTTAAAAAACTAAATATTGCTCAAATGAATGTTCACACATTGAAATAAATGCATTTTATGAAAAGATTAAACATAGTTTTCTCATCAATGAACTTCCTTGTGAATATATAAACAGTATATGTAAAACGTTTGTCAGAGGTGGAAAAATACTTTGCTACAATCAAATAAAATGTAGATCTGGAAATTTACATCCAGATTTCGACTTTAAAAAGCAAAATATAAGTGTTAAAACGAAACCTCAAACATAAAAATACATGCTTTTTAGAGAAATGTTTAAACATGGTTTTACATCTATCAAACAGCACGTGTAAAATGTTTGTCAGAGTTTTCAAAAGAACTTTTCTACAAGAAAAGAAAATATAGATCCATAAATTCACTTCTCCATTTCAATTTTAAAAAGAAAATCATAAATGTTAAAACGAAACCTCAAACATAAAAATACATGCTTTTTAGAGAAATGTTTAATCATTGTTTCACATCTATGAATTTTCATGTTTAAATATTAAGACCACTTGTAAAAAGTTTATAAAGTTGTATAATTTACTTTACAAGCAGGAAGCAAACCTTAGATAAAGAAATTCACATTTAAATTTCAATGTCAAAACATATAAATAACTGCTAATATCAAGCTGCAAACATTGAAATAAATGTTTTTAGCAAAAGTTTAAACAGTTTTATCAGCTATGAAGTATATTGTAAATAGTTTAACAGCACATGTAAAATATTTGTCAGAGGTTTATAAGTACTTTTCTATAAGAAAATAAAATATAGGTCCATAAATTCACTTCTGCATTTTAATTTTAAAAAGAATAACAGAAATGTTAAAAAGAAAGTACAAACATAAAAAATACATGCTATTTTGAGAAATTTTAAACTGTGTTTGACATCTATGAATTTTTATGTATCAGTATTAATAGCCTTTTTAAAATTTTAAGCAAAGTTTAAAAATATAGTTTAAAACCAGAAAACAAAATGTAGAGAAAGAAATACGTGCTTAAATTTCATTTTAAAAAAGTAAAAATAACTGCTAAAATGAATGTTCACACATTGAAATAAATGCATTTTAGGAAAAGATTAAACACAGTTTTCTCATCTATGAACTTCCTTGTGAATATATAAACAGTACATGTAAAACGTTTGAGAGAGGTTGAAAATTACTTTTCCACAAGCAAATAAAATGTAGATCTGGAAATTAACATCCAGATTTCAATTTTAAAAAGCAAAATATAACTGGTAAAATGAAATAACAAACATAAAAATGAATGCTTTTTTTTAGAAATTTTTAAATGGTTTAACATCTATGAAACAGCACATGTAAAATGTTTGTCAGATGATTTAAAAGTACTTTTCTACAAGAAAAAATATATAGATCCATAAATTCACTTCTGCATTTCAATTTTAAGAAGAATATCATAAATGTTAAAATGAAACTTCAAACATAAAAATACATGCTTTTTTGAGAAATTAAGCAAAGTTTAAAAATATAGTTTAAAACCAGAAAACAAAATGTAGAGAAAGAAATACGTGCTTAAATTTCATTTTAAAAAAGTAAAAATAACTGCTGAAATGAACGTTCACACATTGAAATAAATGCATTTTGTGAAAAGATTAAACATAATTTTCTCATCAATGAACTTCCTTGTGAATATATAAACAGTACATGTAAAACGTTTGAGAGAGGTGGAAAAATACTTTGCTACAATCAAATAAAATGTAGATCTGGAAATTTACATCCAGATTTCGACTTTAAAAAGCAAAATATAAATGTTAAAACGAAACCTCAAACATAAAAATACATGCTTTTTAGAGAAATGTTTAAACATGGTTTTACATCTATCAAACAGCACGTGTAAAATGTTTGTCAGAGTTTTCAAAAGAACTTTTCTACAAGAAAAGAAAATATAGATCCATAAATTCACTTCTCCATTTCAATTTTAAAAAGAAAATCATAAATGTTAAAACGAAACCTCAAACATAAAAATACATGCTTTTTAGAGAAATGTTTAATCATTGTTTCACATCTATGAATTTTCATGTTTAAATATTAAGACCACTTGTAAAAAGTTTATAAAGTTGTATAATTTACTTTACAAGCAGGAAGCAAACCTTAGATAAAGAAATTCACATTTAAATTTCAATGTCAAAACATATAAATAACTGCTAATATCAAGCTGCAAACATTGAAATAAATGTTTTTAGCAAAAGTTTAAACAGTTTTATCAGCTATGAAGTATATTGTAAATAGTTTAACAGCACATGTAAAATATTTGTCAGAGGTTTATAAGTACTTTTCTATAAGAAAATAAAATATAGGTCCATAAATTCACTTCTGCATTTTAATTTTAAAAAGAATAACAGAAATGTTAAAAAGAAAGTACAAACATAAAAAATACATGCTATTTTGAGAAATTTTAAACTGTGTTTGACATCTATGAATTTTTATGTTTCAGTATTAATAGCCTTTTTAAAATTTTAAGCAAAGTTTAAAAATATAGTTTAAAACCAGAAAACAAAATGTAGAGAAAGAAATACGTGCTTAAATTTCATTTTATAAAAGTAAAAATAACTGCTAAAATGAATGTACACACATTGAAATAAATGCATTTTAGGAAAAGATTAAACACAGTTTTCTGATCTGTGAAATTCCTTGTGAATATATAAACAGTACATGTAAAACGTTTGAGAGAGGTTGAAAATTACTTTTCTACAAGCAAATAAAATGTAGATCTGGAAATTAACATCCAGATTTCAATTTTAAAAAGCAAAATATAACTGGTAAAATGAAATAACAAACATAAAAATGAATGCTTTTTTTTAGAAATTTTTAAACATGGTTTCACATCTATGAAACAGCACATGTAAAATGTTTGTCAGATGATTTAAAAGTACTTTTCTACAGGAAAAAATATATAGATTCATAAATTCACTTCTGCATTTCAATTTTAAAAAGAATATCATAAATGATAAAATGAAACCTCAAACATAAAAATACATGCTTTTTTAAGAAATTAAGCAAAGTTTAAAAATATAGTTTAAAACCAGAAAACAAAATGTAGAGAAAGAAATACGTGCTTAAATTTCATTTTAAAAAAGTAAAAATAACTGCTGAAATGAACGTTCACACATTGAAATAAATGCATTTTGTGAAAAGATTAAACATAATTTTCTCATCAATGAACTTCCTTGTGAATATATAAACAGTACATGTAAAACGTTTGAGAGAGGTAGAAAAGTACTTTTCCACAAGCAAATAAAATGTAGATCTGGAAATTTACATCCAGATTTCAATTTTAAAAAGCAAAATATAAATGGTAAAATGAAATAACAAACATAAAAATGAATGCTTTTTTGAGAAATGTTTAAACATGATTTTACATCTATCAAACAGCACGTGTAAAATGTTTGTCAGAGTTTTCAAAAGAACTTTTCTACAAGAAAAGAAAATATAGATCCATAAATTCACTTCTCCATTTCAATTTTAAAAAGAATATCATAAATTTTAAAACGAAACATCAACCATAAAAAACATGCTTTTTAGAGAAATGTTTAATCATTGTTTCACATCTATGAATTTTCATGTTTAAATATTAAGACCACTTGTAAAAAGTTTAAAGAAGTTGTATAATTTACTTTACAAGCAGAAAGCAAACCTTAGATAAAGAAATTCATATTTAAATTTCAATGTCAAAACATATAAATAACTGCTAATATCAAGCTGCAAACATTGAAATAAATGTTTTTAGCAAAAGTTTAAACAGTTTTATCAGCTATGAAGTATATTGTAAATAGTTTAACAGCACATGTAGAATATTTGTCAGAGGTTTTAAAAGTACTTTTCCATAAGAAAAGAAAATATAGGTCCATAGATTCACTTCTGCATTTTAATTTTAAAAAGAATAACAGAAATGTTAAAAAGAAAGTACAAACATAAAAAATACATGCTATTTTGAGAAATTTTAAACTGTGTTTGACATCTATGAATTTTTATGTATCAGTATTAATAGCCTTTTTAAAATTTTAAGCAAAGTTTAAAAATATAGTTTAAAACCAGAAAACAAAATGTAGAGAAAGAAATACGTGCTTAAATTTCATTTTAAAAAACTAAATATAACTGCTCAAATGAATGTTCACACATTGAAATAAATGCATTTTATGAAAAGATTAAACATAGTTTTCTCATCAATGAACTTCCTTGTGAATATATAAACAGTATATGTAAAACGTTTGTGAGAGGTGGAAAAATACTTTGCTACAATCAAATAAAATGTAGATCTGGAAATTTACATCCAGATTTCGACTTTAAAAAGCAAAATATAAATGTTAAAACGAAACCTCAAACATAAAAATACATGCTTTTTAGAGAAATGTTTAAACATGGTTTTACATCTATCAAACAGCACGTGTAAAATGTTTGTCAGAGTTTTCAAAAGAACTTTTCTACAAGAAAAGAAAATATAGATCCATAAATTCACTTCTCCATTTCAATTTTAAAAAGAAAATCATAAATGTTAAAACGAAACCTCAAACATAAAAATACATGCTTTTTAGAGAAATGTTTAATCATTGTTTCACATCTATGAATTTTCATGTTTAAATATTAAGACCACTTGTAAAAAGTTTATAAAGTTGTATAATTTACTTTACAAGCAGGAAGCAAACCTTAGATAAAGAAATTCACATTTAAATTTCAATGTCAAAACATATAAATAACTGCTAATATCAAGCTGCAAACATTGAAATAAATGTTTTTAGCAAAAGTTTAAACAGTTTTATCAGCTATGAAGTATATTGTAAATAGTTTAACAGCACATGTAAAATATTTGTCAGAGGTTTATAAGTACTTTTCTATAAGAAAATAAAATATAGGTCCATAAATTCACTTCTGCATTTTAATTTTAAAAAGAATAACAGAAATGTTAAAAAGAAAGTACAAACATAAAAAATACATGCTATTTTGAGAAATTTTAAACTGTGTTTGACATCAATGAATTTTTATGTTTCAGTATTAATAGCCTTTTTAAAATTTTAAGCAAAGTTTAAAAATATAGTTTAAAACCAGAAAACAAAATGTAGAGAAAGAAATACGTGCTTAAATTTCATTTTATAAAAGTAAAAATAACTGCTAAAATGAATGTACACACATTGAAATAAATGCATTTTAGGAAAAGATTAAACACAGTTTTCTCATCTGTGAAATTCCTTGTGAATATATAAACAGTACATGTAAAACGTTTGAGAGAGGTTGAAAATTACTTTTCTACAAGCAAATAAAATGTAGATCTGGAAATTAACATCCAGATTTCAATTTTAAAAAGCAAAATATAACTGGTAAAATGAAATAACAAACATAAAAATGAATGCTTTTTTTTAGAAATTTTTAAACATGGTTTCACATCTATGAAACAGCACATGTAAAATGTTTGTCAGATGATTTAAAAGTACTTTTCTACAGGAAAAAATATATAGATTCATAAATTCACTTCTGCATTTCAATTTTAAAAAGAATATCATAAATGATAAAATGAAACCTCAAACATAAAAATACATGCTTTTTTAAGAAATTAAGCAAAGTTTAAAAATATAGTTTAAAACCAGAAAACAAAATGTAGAGAAAGAAATACGTGCTTAAATTTCATTTTAAAAAAGTAAAAATAACTGCTGAAATGAACGTTCACACATTGAAATAAATGCATTTTGTGAAAAGATTAAACATAATTTTCTCATCAATGAACTTCCTTGTGAATATATAAACAGTACATGTAAAACGTTTGAGAGAGGTAGAAAAGTACTTTTCCACAAGCAAATAAAATGTAGATCTGGAAATTTACATCCAGATTTCAATTTTAAAAAGCAAAATATAAATGGTAAAATGAAATAACAAACATAAAAATGAATGCTTTTTTGAGAAATGTTTAAACATGATTTTACATCTATCAAACAGCACGTGTAAAATGTTTGTCAGAGTTTTCAAAAGAACTTTTCTACAAGAAAAGAAAATATAGATCCATAAATTCACTTCTCCATTTCAATTTTAAAAAGAATATCATAAATTTTAAAACGAAACATCAACCATAAAAAACATGCTTTTTAGAGAAATGTTTAATCATTGTTTCACATCTATGAATTTTCATGTTTAAATATTAAGACCACTTGTAAAAAGTTTAAAGAAGTTGTATAATTTACTTTACAAGCAGAAAGCAAACCTTAGATAAAGAAATTCATATTTAAATTTCAATGTCAAAACATATAAATAACTGCTAATATCAAGCTGCAAACATTGAAATAAATGTTTTTAGCAAAAGTTTAAACAGTTTTATCAGCTATGAAGTATATTGTAAATAGTTTAACAGCACATGTAGAATATTTGTCAGAGGTTTTAAAAGTACTTTTCCATAAGAAAAGAAAATATAGGTCCATAGATTCACTTCTGCATTTTAATTTTAAAAAGAATAACAGAAATGTTAAAAAGAAAGTACAAACATAAAAAATACATGCTATTTTGAGAAATTTTAAACTGTGTTTGACATCTATGAATTTTTATGTATCAGTATTAATAGCCTTTTTAAAATTTTAAGCAAAGTTTAAAAATATAGTTTAAAACCAGAAAACAAAATGTAGAGAAAGAAATACGTGCTTAAATTTCATTTTAAAAAACTAAATATAACTGCTCAAATGAATGTTCACACATTGAAATAAATGCATTTTATGAAAAGATTAAACATAGTTTTCTCATCAATGAACTTCCTTGTGAATATATAAACAGTATATGTAAAACGTTTGTGAGAGGTGGAAAAATACTTTGCTACAATCAAATAAAATGTAGATCTGGAAATTTACATCCAGATTTCGACTTTAAAAAGCAAAATATAAATGTTAAAACGAAACCTCAAACATAAAAATACATGCTTTTTAGAGAAATGTTTAAACATGGTTTTACATCTATCAAACAGCACGTGTAAAATGTTTGTCAGAGTTTTCAAAAGAACTTTTCTACAAGAAAAGAAAATATAGATCCATAAATTCACTTCTCCATTTCAATTTTAAAAAGAAAATCATAAATGTTAAAACGAAACCTCAAACATAAAAATACATGCTTTTTAGAGAAATGTTTAATCATTGTTTCACATCTATGAATTTTCATGTTTAAATATTAAGACCACTTGTAAAAAGTTTATAAAGTTGTATAATTTACTTTACAAGCAGGAAGCAAACCTTAGATAAAGAAATTCACATTTAAATTTCAATGTCAAAACATATAAATAACTGCTAATATCAAGCTGCAAACATTGAAATAAATGTTTTTAGCAAAAGTTTAAACAGTTTTATCAGCTATGAAGTATATTGTAAATAGTTTAACAGCACATGTAAAATATTTGTCAGAGGTTTATAAGTACTTTTCTATAAGAAAATAAAATATAGGTCCATAAATTCACTTCTGCATTTTAATTTTAAAAAGAATAACAGAAATGTTAAAAAGAAAGTACAAACATAAAAAATACATGCTATTTTGAGAAATTTTAAACTGTGTTTGACATCAATGAATTTTTATGTTTCAGTATTAATAGCCTTTTTAAAATTTTAAGCAAAGTTTAAAAATATAGTTTAAAACCAGAAAACAAAATGTAGAGAAAGAAATACGTGCTTAAATTTCATTTTAAAAAAGTAAAAATAACTGCTAAAATGAATGTTCACACATTGAAATAAATGCATTTTAGGAAAAGATTAAACACAGTTTTCTCATCTGTGAAATTCCTTGTGAATATATAAACAGTACATGTAAAACGTTTGAGAGAGGTTGAAAATTACTTTTCTACAAGCAAATAAAATGTAGATCTGGAAATTAACATCCAGATTTCAATTTTAAAAAGCAAAATATAACTGGTAAAATGAAATAACAAACATAAAAATGAATGCTTTTTTTTTGAAATTTTTAAACATGGTTTCACATCTATGAAACAGCACATGTAAAATGTTTGTCAGATGATTTAAAAGTACTTTTCTACAGGAAAAAATATATAGATTCATAAATTCACTTCTGCATTTCAATTTTAAAAAGAATATCATAAATGATAAAATGAAACCTCAAACATAAAAATACATGCTTTTTTAAGAAATTAAGCAAAGTTTAACAATATAGTTTAAAACCAGAAAACAAAATGTAGAGAAAGAAATACGTGCTTAAATTTCATTTTCAAAAAGTAAAAATAACTGCTGAAATGAACGTTCACACATTGAAATAAATGCATTTTGTGAAAAGATTAAACATAATTTTCTCATCAATGAACTTCCTTGTGAATATATAAACAGTACACGTAAAACGTTTGAGAGAGGTAGAAAAGTACTTTTCCACAAGCAAATAAAATGTAGATCTGGAAATTTACATCCAGATTTCAATTTTAAAAAGCAAAATATAAATGGTAAAATGAAATAACAAACATAAAAATGAATGCTTTTTTGAGAAATGTTTAAACATGGTTTTACATCTATCAAACAGCACGTGTAAAATGTTTGTCAGAGTTTTCAAAAGAACTTTTCTACAAGAAAAGAAAATATAGATCCATAAATTCACTTCTCCATTTCAAGTTTAAAAAGAATATCATAAATGTTAAAACGAAACCTCAAACATAAAAATACATGCTTTTTAGAGAAATGTTTAATCATTGTTTCACATCTATGAATTTTCATGTTTAAATATTAAGACCACTTGTAAAAAGTTTAAAGAAGTTGTATAATTTACTTTACAAGCAGAAAGCAAACCTTAGATAAAGAAATTCACATTTAAATTTCAATGTCAAAACATATAAATAACGGCTAATATCAAGCTGCAAACATTCAAATAAATGTTTTTAGCAAAAGTTTAAACAGTTTTATCAGCTAGAAAGTATATTGTAAATAGTTTAACAGCACATGTAAAATATTTGTCAGAGGTTTATAAGTACTTTTCTATAAGAAAATAAAATATAGGTCCATAAATTCACTTCTGCATTTTAATTTTAAAAAGAATAACAGAAATGTTAAAAAGAAAGTACAAACATAAAAAATACATGCTATTTTGAGAAATTTTAAACTGTGTTTGACATCTATGAATTTTTATGTTTCAGTATTAATAGCCTTTTTGAAATTTTAAGCAAAGTTTAAAAATATAGTTTAAAACCAGAAAACAAAATGTAGAGAAAGAAATACGTGCTTAAATTTCACTAAATATAACTGCTCAAATGAATGTTCACACATTGAAATAAATGCATTTTATGAAAAGATTAAACATAGTTTTCTCATCAATGAACTTCCGTGTGAATATATAAACAGTATATGTAAAACGTTTGTGAGAGGTGGAAAAGTACTTTTCTACAATCAAATTAAATGTAGATCTGGAAATTTACATCCAGATTTCGACTTTAAAAAGCAAAATATAAATGGTAAAATGAAATAACAAACATAAAAATAAATGCTTTTTTTTAGAAATTTTTAAACATGGTTTCACATCTATGAAACAGCACATGTAAAATGTTTGTCAGAGGATTTAAATGTACTTTTCTACAAGAAAAGAAAATATAGATCCATAAATTCACTTCTGCATTTCAATTTTAAAAAGAATATCATAAATGTTAAAATGAAACCTCAAACATAAAAATACATGCTTTTTTGAGAAATTAAGCAAAGTTTAAAAATATAGTTTACAACGAGAAAACAAAATGTAGAGAAAGAAATACGTGCTTAAATTTCATTTTAAAAAAGTAAAAATAACTGCTGAAATGAATGTTAACACGTTGAAATGAATGCATTTTAAGAAAAGATTAAACATAGTTTTCTCAACTATGAACTTCCCTGTGAATATATAAACAGTAAATGTAAAACGTTTGTGAGAGATGGTAAATTAATTTTCTAACAGGAAATATAATGGAGAACTGGAAATTCACGTCCAGATTTCAATTATGAAAATAAATGGTAAAATGAAATTACAAACATAAAAATAAATGCTGTTTTGAGCAATGTTTAAACATGGTTTCACATCTCTGTAACAGCACATGTAAAATATTTGTCAGAGGTTTTAAAAGTACTTTTCTACAAGAAAAGAAAATATAGATCCATAAATTCACTTCTGCATTTCAATTATAAAAAGAATATCATAAATGTTAAAATGAAACCTCAAACATAAAAATACATGCTTTTTTGAGAAATGTTTAAACATGGTTTCACATCTAAGAATTTTCATGTTTAATATTAAGACCACTTGTAAAACGTTTAAAGAAGTTGTAAAGTGTAGTTTACATGCATAAAGCAAACCGTAGATAAAGAAATTTGCATTTAAATTTCAATAAGAAAACGCATAAATAAATGCTAATATCAAGCTGCAAACATTGAAGTAAATGTTTTAGCAAAAGATGAAACAGTTTTCTCAGCTATGAAGTACATTGTAAATAGTTTAACAGCACATGTCAAATGTTTGTCAGCAGTTTTTAAGGATCTTTTCTAAAAGAAAACAAAATATAGATCCCTAAATTCACTTCTACATTTCAATTTTAAAAAGAATAACAGAAATGTTAAAATGAAACTACAAACATAAATATACATACTTTTTTGAGTAATGTTTAAACTTTGTTTCACATCTATGAATTTTCATGTTTCAGTATTAATAGCCTTTTTAAAATTTTAAGCAATGTATAAAAATATAGTTTACAACCAGAAAACAAAATGTAGAGAAAGAAATACGTGCTTAAATTTCATTTTAAAAAAGTAAAAATAACTGCTAAAATGAATGTTCACACATTGAAATAAATGCATTTTAGTAAAAAATGAAATATAGTTTTCTCATCTATGAACTTCATTGTGAAAATATAAACAGTATATGTAAAACGTTTGTGAGAGGTGGAAAAGTACTTTTCTACAATCAAATAAAATGTAGATCTGGAAATGTATATCCAGATTTCGACTTTAAAAAGCAAAATATAAATGGTAAAATGAAATAACAAACATAAAAATAAATGCTTTTTTGAGAAATGTTTAAACATGTTTTCACATCTATGAAACAGCACATGTAAAATGTTTGTCAGAGGTTTTAAATGTACTTTTCTATAAGAAAGCGAAAATATAGATCCATAAATTCACTTCTGCATTTCAAATTAAAAAAGAATATCATAAATGTTAAAACGAAACCTCAAACATAAAAATACATGCTTTTTAGAGAAATGTTTAAACATTGTTTCACATCTATGAATTTTCATGTTTAAATATTAAGACCACTTGTAAAAAGTTTAAAGAAGTTGTAGAATGTACTTTACAGGCAGTAAGCAAACCGTAGATAAAAAAAAAATCGCCTTTAAATTTCAATGTCAAAACGTATAAATAACTGCTAATATCAAGCTGCAAACATTGAAATAAATGTTTTTAGCAAAAGTTTAAACCGTTTTCTCAGCTATGAAGTATATTGTAAATACTTTCACAGCACATGTAAAATATTTGTCAGAGGTTTTAAAAGTACTTTTCTACAAGAAAAGAATATATAGCTCCATAAATGCACTTTTGCATTTCAATTTTCAAAAGAATAACAGAAATGTTAAAATGAAACTACAAACATAAAAATATATGCTTTTTTGAGAAATTAAGCAAAGATTAAAAATACAGTTTAAAACTAGAAAACAAAATGTAGAGAAAGAAATACGTGCTTAAATTTCATTTTAAAAAAGTAAAAATAACTGCTGAAATGAACGTTCACACATTGAAATAAATGCATTTTATGAAAAGATTAAACATAGTTTTCTCATCAATGAACTTCCTTGTGAATATATAAACAGTACATGTAAAACGTTTGTGAGAGGTAGAAAAGTACTTTTCCACAAGCAAATAAAATGTAGATCAGGAAATTTACATCCAAATTTCAATTTTAAAAAGCAAAATATAAATAGTAAAATGAAATAACAAACATAAAAATAAATGTTTTTTTGAGAAATGTTTAAATATGGTTTTACATCTATCAAACAGCACGTCTAAAATGTTTTTCAGAGTTTTCAAAAGAACTTTTGTACAAGAAAAGAAAATATAGATCCATTTCAATTTTAAAAAGAATATCATAAATGTTAAAACGAAACCTCAAACATAAAAATACATGCTTTTTAGAGAAATGTTTAATCATTGTTTCACATCTATGAATTTTCATGTTTAAATATTAAGACCACTTGTAAAAAGTTTAAAGAAGTTGTATAATTTACTTTACAAGCAGAAAGCAAACCTTAGATAAAGAAATTCACATTTAAATTTCAATGTCAAAACATATAAATAACGGCTAATATCAAGCTGCAAACATTGAAATAAATGTTTTTAGCAAAAGTTTAAACAGTTTTATCAGCTAGAAAGTATATTGTAAATAGTTTAACAGCACATGTAAAATATTTGTCAGAGGTTTATAAGTACTTTTCTATAAGAAAATAAAATATAGGTCCATAAATTCACTTCTGCATTTTAATTTTAAAAAGAATAACAGAAATGTTAAAAAGAAAGTACAAACATAAAAAATACATGCTATTTTGAGAAATTTTAAACTGTGTTTGACATCTATGAATTTTTATGTATCAGTATTAATAGCCTTTTTGAAATTTTAAGCAAAGTTTAAAAATATAGTTTAAAACCAGAAAACAAAATGTAGAGAAAGAAATACGTGCTTAAATTTCACTAAATATAACTGCTCAAATGAATGTTCACACATTGAAATAAATGCATTTTATGAAAAGATTAAACATAGTTTTCTCATCAATGAACTTCCGTGTGAATATATAAACAGTATATGTAAAACGTTTGTGAGAGGTGGAAAAGTACTTTTCTACAATCAAATAAAATGTAGATCTGGAAATTTACATCCAGATTTCGACTTTAAAAAGCAAAATATAAATGGTAAAATGAAATAACAAACATAAAAATAAATGCTTTTTTTTAGAAATTTTTAAACATGGTTTCACATCTATGAAACAGCACATGTAAAATGTTTGTCAGAGGATTTAAATGTACTTTTCTACAAGAAAAGAAAATATAGATCCATAAATTCACTTCTGCATTTCAATTTTAAAAAGAACATCATAAATGTTAAAATGAAACCTCAAACATAAAAATACATGCTTTTTTGAGAAATTAAGCAAAGTTTAAAAATATAGTTTACAACGAGAAAACAAAATGTAGAGAAAGAAATACGTGCTTAAATTTCATTTTAAAAAAGTAAAAATAACTGCTGAAATGAATGTTAACACGTTGAAATGAATGCATTTTAAGAAAAGATTAAACATAGTTTTCTCAACTATGAACTTCCCTGTGAATATATAAACAGTAAATGTAAAACGTTTGTGAGAGATGGTAAATTAATTTTCTAACAGGAAATATAATGGAGAACTGGAAATTCACGTCCAGATTTCAATTATGAAAATAAATGGTAAAATGAAATTACAAACATAAAAATAAATGCTGTTTTGAGCAATGTTTAAACATGGTTTCACATCTCTGTAACAGCACATGTAAAATATTTGTCAGAGGTTTTAAAAGTACTTTTCTACAAGAAAAGAAAATATAGATCCATAAATTCACTTCTGCATTTCAATTATAAAAAGAATATCATAAATGTTAAAATGAAACCTCAAACATAAAAATACATGCTTTTTTGAGAAATGTTTAAACATGGTTTCACATCTAAGAATTTTCATGTTTAATATTAAGACCACTTGTAAAACGTTTAAAGAAGTTGTAAAGTGTAGTTTACATGCATAAAGCAAACCGTAGATAAAGAAATTTGCATTTAAATTTCAATAAGAAAACGCATAAATAAATGCTAATATCAAGCTGCAAACATTGAAGTAAATGTTTTAGCAAAAGATGAAACAGTTTTCTCAGCTATGAAGTACATTGTAAATAGTTTAACAGCACATGTCAAATGTTTGTCAGCAGTTTTTAAGGATCTTTTCTAAAAGAAAACAAAATATAGATCCCTAAATTCACTTCTACATTTCAATTTTAAAAAGAATAACAGAAATGTTAAAATGAAACTACAAACATAAATATACATACTTTTTTGAGTAATGTTTAAACTTTGTTTCACATCTATGAATTTTCATGTTTCAGTATTAATAGCCTTTTTAAAATTTTAAGCAATGTATAAAAATATAGTTTACAACCAGAAAACAAAATGTAGAGAAAGAAATACGTGCTTAAATTTCATTTTAAAAAAGTAAAAATAACTGCTAAAATGAATGTTCACACATTGAAATAAATGCATTTTAGTAAAAAATGAAATATAGTTTTCTCATCTATGAACTTCATTGTGAAAATATAAACAGTATATGTAAAACGTTTGTGAGAGGTGGAAAAGTACTTTTCTACAATCAAATAAAATGTAGATCTGGAAATGTATATCCAGATTTCGACTTTAAAAAGCAAAATATAAATGGTAAAATGAAATAACAAACATAACAATAAATGCTTTTTTGAGAAATGTTTAAACATGTTTTCACATCTATGAAACAGCACATGTAAAATGTTTGTCAGAGGTTTTAAATGTACTTTTCTATAAGAAAGCGAAAATATAGATCCATAAATTCACTTCTGCATTTCAAATTAAAAAAGAATATCATAAATGTTAAAACGAAACCTCAAACATAAAAATACATGCTTTTTAGAGAAATGTTTAAACATTGTTTCACATCTATGAATTTTCATGTTTAAATATTAAGACCACTTGTAAAAAGTTTAAAGAAGTTGTAGAATGTACTTTACAGGCAGTAAGCAAACTGTAGATAAAAAAAACTGCTAATATCAAGCTGCAAACATTGAAATAAATGTTTTTAGCAAAAGTTTAAACCGTTTTCTCAGCTATGAAGTATATTGTAAATACTTTCACAGCACATGTAAAATATTTGTCAGAGGTTTTAAAAGTACTTTTCTACAAGAAAAGAATATATAGCTCCATAAATGCACTTTTGCATTTCAATTTTCAAAAGAATAACAGAAATGTTAAAATGAAACTACAAACATAAAAATATATGCTTTTTTGAGAAATTAAGCAAAGATTAAAAATACAGTTTAAAACTAGAAAACAAAATGTAGAGAAAGAAATACGTGCTTAAATTTCATTTTAAAAAAGTAAAAATAACTTCTAAAATGAATGTTCACACATTGAAATAAATGCATTTTAGGAAAAGATTAAACACAGTTTTCTCATCTATGAACTTCCTTGTGAATATATAAACAGTACATGTAAAACGTTTGAGAGAGGTTGAAAATTACTTTTCCACAAGCAAATAAAATGTAGATCTGGAAATTAACATCCAGATTTCAATTTTAAAAAGCAAAATATAACTGGTAAAATGAAATAACAAACATAAAAATGAATGCTTTTTTTTAGAAATTTTTAAACATGGTTTCACATCTATGAAACAGCACATGTAAAATGTTTGTCAGATGATTTAAAAGTACTTTTCTACAAGAAAAAATATATAGATCCATAAATTCACTTCTGCATTTCAATTTTAAAAAGAATATCATAAATGATAAAATGAAACCTCAAACATAAAAATACATGCTTTTTTAAGAAATTAAGCAAAGTTTAAAAATATAGTTTAAAACCAGAAAACAAAATGTAGAGAAAGAAATACGTGCTTAAATTTCATTTTAAAAAACTAAATATTGCTCAAATGAATGTTCACACATTGAAATAAATGCATTTTATGAAAAGATTAAACATAGTTTTCTCATCAATGAACTTCCTTGTGAATATATAAACAGTATATGTAAAACGTTTGTGAGAGGTGGAAAAATACTTGCTACAATCAAATAAAATGTAGATCTGGAAATTTACATCCAGATTTCGACTTTAAAAAGCAAAATATAAATGTTAAAACGAAACCTCAAACATAAAAATACATGCTTTTTAGAGAAATGTTTAAACATGGTTTTACATCTATCAAACAGCACGTGTAAAATGTTTGTCAGAGTTTTCAAAAGAACTTTTCTACAAGAAAAGAAAATATAGATCCATAAATTCACTTCTCCATTTCAATTTTAAAAAGAAAATCATAAATGTTAAAACGAAACCTCAAACATAAAAATACATGCTTTTTAGAAAAATGTTTAATCATTGTTTCACATCTATGAATTTTCATGTTTAAATATTGACCACTTGTAAAAAGTTTATAAAGTTGTATAATTTACTTTACAAGCAGGAAGCAAACCTTAGATAAAGAAATTCACATTTAAATTTCAATGTCAAAACATATAAATAACTGCTAATATCAAGCTGCAAACATTGAAATAAATGTTTTTAGCAAAAGTTTAAACAGTTTTATCAGCTATGAAGTATATTGTAAATAGTTTAACAGCACATGTAGAATATTTGTCAGAGGTTTTAAAAGTACTTTTCCATAAGAAAAGAAAATATAGGTCCATAGATTCACTTCTGCATTTTAATTTTAAAAAGAATAACAGAAATGTTAAAAAGAAAGTACAAACATAAAAAATACATGCTATTTTGAGAAATTTTAAACTGTGTTTGACATCTATGAATTTTTATGTATCAGTATTAATAGCCTTTTTAAAAGTTTCAGCAAAGTTTAAAAATATAGTTTAAAACCAGAAAACAAAATGTAGAGAAAGAAATACGTGCTTAAATTTCATTTTAAAAAACTAAATATAACTGCTCAAATGAATGTTCACACATTGAAATAAATGCATTTTATGAAAAGATTAAACATAGTTTTCTCATCAATGAACTTCCTTGTGAATATATAAACAGTATATGTAAAACGTTTGTCAGAGGTGGAAAAATACTTTGCTACAATCAAATAAAATGTAGATCTGGAAATTTACATCCAGATTTCGACTTTAAAAAGCAAAATATAAATGGTAAAATGAAATAACAAACATAAAAATAAATGCTTTTTTGTGAAATGTTTCAACATGATTTTACATCTATCAAACAGCACGTGTAAAATGTTTGTCAGAGTTTTCAAAAGAACTTTTCTACAAGAAAAGAAAATATAGATCCATAAATTCACTTCTCCATTTCAATTTTAAAAAGAAAATCATAAATGTTAAAACGAAACCTCAAACATAAAAATGCATGCTTTTTAGAGAAATGTTTAATCATTGTTTCACATCTATGAATTTTCATGTTTAAATATTAAGACCACTTGTAAAAAGTTTAAAGAAGTTGTATAATTTACTTTACAAGCAGAAAGCAAACCTTAGATAAAGAAATTCACATTTAAATTTCAATGTCAAAACATATAAATAACTGCTAATATCAAGCTGCAAACATTGAAATAAATGTTTTTAGCAAAAGTTAAAACAGTTTTATCAGCTATGAAGTATATTGTAAATAGTTTAACAGCACATGTAAAATATTTGTCAGAGGTTTATAAGTACTTTTCTCTAAGAAAATAAAATATAGGTCCATAAATTCACTTCTGCATTTTAATTTTAAAAAGAATAACAGAAATGTTAAAAAGAAAGTAGAAACATAAAAAATACATGCTATTTTGAGAAATTTTAAACTGTGTTTGACATCTATGAATTTTTATGTTTCAGTATTAATAGCCTTTTTAAAATTTTAAGCAAAGTTTAAAAATATAGTTTAAAACCAGAAAACAAAATGTAGAGAAAGAAATACGTGCTTAAATTTCATTTTAAAAAAGTAAAAATAACTGCTAAAATGAATGTTCACACATTGAAATAAATGCATTTTAGGAAAAGATTAAACACAGTTTTCTCATCTGTGAACTTCCTTGTCAATATATAAACAGTACATGTAAAACGTTTGAGAGATGTTTAAAAGTACTTTTCTACAAGTAAATAAAATGTAGATCTGGAAATTCACATCCAGATTTCAATTTTAAAAAGCAAAATATAACTGGTAAAATGAAATAACAAACATAAAAATGAATGCTTTTTTTTAGAAATTTTTAAACATGGTTTCACATCTATGAAACAGCACATGTAAAATGTTTGTCAGATGATTTAAAAGTACTTTTCTACAAGAAAAATATATAGATCCATAAATTCACTTCTGCATTTCAATTTTAAAAAGAATATCATAAATGATAAAATGAAACCTCAAACATAAAAATACATGCTTTTTTAAGAAATTAAGCAAAGTTTAAAAATATAGTTTAAAACCAGAAAACAAAATGTAGAGAAAGAAATACGTGCTTAAATTTCATTTTAAAAAACTAAATATAACTGCTCAAATGAATGTTCACACATTGAAATAAATGCATTTTATGAAAAGATTAAACATAGTTTTCTCATCAATGAACTTCCTTGTGAATATATAAACAGTATATGTAAAACGTTTGTGAGAGGTGGAAAAATACTTTGCTACAATCAAATAAAATGTAGATCTGGAAATTTACATCCAGATTTCGACTTTAAAAAGCAAAATATAAATGTTAAAACGAAACCTCAAACATAAAAATACATGCTTTTTAGAGAAATGTTTAAACATGGTTTTACATCTATCAAACAGCACGTGTAAAATGTTTGTCAGAGTTTTCAAAAGAACTTTTCTACAAGAAAAGAAAATATAGATCCATAAATTCACTTCTCCATTTCAATTTTAAAAAGAAAATCATAAATGTTAAAACGAAACCTCAAACATAAAAATACATGCTTTTTAGAGAAATGTTTAATCATTGTTTCACATCTATGAATTTTCATGTTTAAATATTAAGACCACTTGTAAAAAGTTTAAAGAAGTTGTATAATTTACTTTACAAGCAGAAAGCAAACCTTAGATAAAGAAATTCACGTTTAAATTTCAATGTCAAAACATATAAATAACTGCTAATATCAAGCTGCAAACATTGAAATAAATGTTTTTAGCAAAAGTTTAAACAGTTTTATCAGCTATGAAGTATATTGTAAATAGTTTAACAGCACATGTAAAATATTTGTCAGAGGTTTATAAGTACTTTGCTATAAGAAAATAAAATATAGGTCCATAAATTCACTTCTGCATTTTAATTTTAAATAGAATAACAGAAATGTTAAAAAGAAAGTACAAACATAAAAAATACATGCTATTTTGAGAAATTTTAAACTGTGTTTGACATCTATGAATTTTTATGTTTCAGTTTTAATAGCCTTTTTAAAATTTTAAGCAAAGTTTAAAAATATAGTTTAAAACCAGAAAACAAAATGTAGAGAAAGAAATACGTGCTTAAATTTCATTTTAAAAAAACTAAATATAACTGCTCAAATGAATGTTCACACATTGAAATAAATGCATTTTATGAAAAGATTAAACATAGTTTTCTCATCAATGAACTTCCTTGTGAATATATAAACAGTATATGTAAAACGTTTGTGAGAGGTGGAAAAGTACTTTTCTACAATCAAATAAAATGTAGTTCTGGAAATTTACATCCAGATTTCGACTTTAAAAAGCAAAATATAAATGGTAAAATGAAATAACAAACATAAAAATAAATGCTTTTTTGAGAAATGTTTAAACATGGTTTCACATCTATGAAACAGCACATGTAAAATGTTTGTCAGAGGTTTTAAATGTACTTTTCTATAAGAAAGCGAAAATATAGATCCATAAATTCACTTCTGCATTTCAAATTAAAAAAATATCATAAATGTTAAAACGAAACCTCAAACATAAAAATACATGCTTTTTAGAGAAATGTTTAAACATTGTTTCACATATATGAATTTTCATAAGACCACTTGTAAAAAGTTTAAAGAAGTTGTAGAATGTACTTTACAGGCAGTAAGCAAACCGTAGATAAAAAAAAATCGCCTTTAAATTTCAATGTCAAAACGTATAAATAACTGCTAATATCAAGCTGCAAACATTGAAATAAATGTTTTTAGCAAAAGTTTAAACAGTTTTCTCAGCTATGAAGTATATTGTAAATAGTTTCACAGCACGTGTAAAATATTTGTCAGAGGTTTTAAAAGTACTTTTCTACAAGAATAGAATATATAGCTCCATAAATGCACTTTTGCATTTCAATTTTAAAAAGAATAACAGAAATGTTAAAATGAAACTACAAACATAAAAATACATGCTTTTTTGATAAATTAAGCAAAGTTTAAAAATATAGTTTAAAACCAGAAAACAAAATGTAGAGAAAGAAATACGTGCTTAAATTTCATTTTAAAAAAGTAAAAATAACTTCTAAAATGAATGTTCACACATTGAAATAAATGCATTTTAGGAAAAGATTAAACACAGTTTTCTCATCTGTGAAATTCCTTGTGAATATATAAACAGTACATGTAAAACGTTTGAGAGAGGTTGAAAATTACTTTTCTACAAGCAAATAAAATGTAGATCTGGAAATTAACATCCAGATTTCAATTTTAAAAAGCAAAATATAACTGGTAAAATGAAATAACAAACATAAAAATGAATGCTTTTTTTTAGAAATTTTTAAACATGGTTTCACATCTATGAAACAGCACATGTAAAATGTTTGTCAGATGATTTAAAAGTACTTTTCTACAAGAAAAAATATATAGATCCATAAATTCACTTCTGCATTTCAATTTTAAAAAGAATATCATGAATGATAAAATGAAACCTCAAACATAAAAATACATGCTTTTTTAAGAAATTAAGCAAAGTTTAAAAATATAGTTTAAAACCAGAAAACAAAATGTAGAGAAAGAAATACGTGCTTAAATTTCATTTTAAAAAAGTAAAAATAACTGCTGAAATGAACGTTCACACATTGAAATAAATGCATTTTGTGAAAAGATTAAACATAATTTTCTCATCAATGAACTTCCTTGTGAATATATAAACAGTACATGTAAAACGTTTGAGAGAGGTAGAAAAGTACTTTTCCACAAGCAAATAAAATGTAGATCTGGAAATTTACATCCAGATTTCAATTTTAAAAAGCAAAATATAAATGGTAAAATGAAATAACAAACATAAAAATGAATGCTTTTTTGAGAAATGTTTAAACATGATTTTACATCTCTCAAACAGCACGTGTAAAATGTTTGTCAGAGTTTTCAAAAGAACTTTTCTACAAGAAAAGAAAATATAGATCCATAAATTCACTTCTCCATTTCAATTTTAAAAAGAATATCATAAATGTTAAAACGAAACCTCAACCATAAAAAACATGCTTTTTAGAGAAATGTTTAATCATTGTTTCACATCTATGAATTTTCATGTTTAAATATTAAGACCACTTGTAAAAAGTTTAAAGAAGTTGTATTATTTACTTTACAAGCAGAAAGCAAACCTTAGATAAAGAAATTCACATTTAAATTTTAATGTCAAAACATATAAATAACTGCTAATATCAAGCTGCAAACATTGAAATAAATGTTTTTAGCAAAAGTTTAAACAGTTTTATCAGCTAGAAAGTATATTGTAAATAGTTTAACAGCACATGTAAAATATTTGTCAGAGGTTTATAAGTACTTTTCTATAAGAAAATAAAATATAGGTCCATAAATTCACTTCTGCATTTTAATTTTAAAAAGAATAACAGAAATGTTAAAAAGAAAGTACAAACATAAAAAATACATGCTATTTTGAGAAATTTTAAACTGTGTTTGACATCTATGAATTTTTATGTTTCAGTATTAATAGCCTTTTTGAAATTTTAAGCAAAGTTTAAAAATATAGTTTAAAACCAGAAAACAAAATGTAGAGAAAGAAATACGTGCTTAAATTTCACTAAATATAACTGCTCAAATGAATGTTCACACATTGAAATAAATGCATTTTATGAAAAGATTAAACATAGTTTTCTCATCAATGAACTTCCGTGTGAATATATAAACAGTATATGTAAAACGTTTGTGAGAGGTGGAAAAGTACTTTTCTACAATCAAATTAAATGTAGATCTGGAAATTTACATCCAGATTTCGACTTTAAAAAGCAAAATATAAATGGTAAAATGAAATAACAAACATAAAAATAAATGCTTTTTTTTAGAAATTTTTAAACATGGTTTCACATCTATGAAACAGCACATGTAAAATGTTTGTCAGAGGATTTAAATGTACTTTTCTACAAGAAAAGAAAATATAGATCCATAAATTCACTTCTGCATTTCAATTTTAAAAAGAATATCATAAATGTTAAAATGAAACCTCAAACATAAAAATACATGCTTTTTTGAGAAATTAAGCAAAGTTTAAAAATATAGTTTACAACGAGAAAACAAAATGTAGAGAAAGAAATACGTGCTTAAATTTCATTTTAAAAAAGTAAAAATAACTGCTGAAATGAATGTTAACACGTTGAAATAAATGCATTTTAAGAAAAGATTAAACATAGTTTTCTCAACTATGAACTTCCCTGTGAATATATAAACAGTAAATGTAAAACGTTTGTGAGAGATGGTAAATTAATTTTCTAACAGGAAATATAATGGAGAACTGGAAATTCACGTCCAGATTTCAATTATGAAAATAAATGGTAAAATGAAATTACAAACATAAAAATAAATGCTGTTTTGAGCAATGTTTAAACATGGTTTCACATCTCTGTAACAGCACATGTAAAATATTTGTCAGAGGTTTTAAAAGTACTTTTCTACAAGAAAAGAAAATATAGATCCATAAATTCACTTCTGCATTTCAATTATAAAAAGAATATCATAAATGTTAAAATGAAACCTCAAACATAAAAATACATGCTTTTTTGAGAAATGTTTAAACATGGTTTCACATCTAAGAATTTTCATGTTTAATATTAAGACCACTTGTAAAACGTTTAAAGAAGTTGTAAAGTGTAGTTTACATGCATAAAGCAAACCGTAGATAAAGAAATTTGCATTTAAATTTCAATAAGAAAACGCATAAATAAATGCTAATATCAAGCTGCAAACATTGAAGTAAATGTTTTAGCAAAAGATGAAACAGTTTTCTCAGCTATGAAGTACATTGTAAATAGTTTAACAGCACATGTCAAATGTTTGTCAGCAGTTTTTAAGGATCTTTTCTAAAAGAAAACAAAATATAGATCCCTAAATTCACTTCTACATTTCAATTTTAAAAAGAATAACAGAAATGTTAAAATGAAACTACAAACATAAATATACATACTTTTTTGAGTAATGTTTAAACTTTGTTTCACATCTATGAATTTTCATGTTTCAGTATTAATAGCCTTTTTAAAATTTTAAGCAATGTATAAAAATATAGTTTACAACCAGAAAACAAAATGTAGAGAAAGAAATACGTGCTTAAATTTCATTTTAAAAAAGTAAAAATAACTGCTAAAATGAATGTTCACACATTGAAATAAATGCATTTTAGTAAAAAATGAAATATAGTTTTCTCATCTATGAACTTCATTGTGAAAATATAAACAGTATATGTAAAACGTTTGTGAGAGGTGGAAAAGTACTTTTCTACAATCAAATAAAATGTAGATCTGGAAATGTATATCCAGATTTCGACTTTAAAAAGCAAAATATAAATGGTAAAATGAAATAACAAACATAAAAATAAATGCTTTTTTGAGAAATGTTTAAACATGTTTTCACATCTATGAAACAGCACATGTAAAATGTTTGTCAGAGGTTTTAAATGTACTTTTCTATAAGAAAGCGAAAATATAGATCCATAAATTCACTTCTGCATTTCAAATTAAAAAAGAATATCATAAATGTTAAAACGAAACCTCAAACATAAAAATACATGCTTTTTAGAGAAATGTTTAAACATTGTTTCACATCTATGAATTTTCATGTTTAAATATTAAGACCACTTGTAAAAAGTTTAAAGAAGTTGTAGAATGTACTTTACAGGCAGTAAGCAAACCGTAGATAAAAAAAAAATCGCCTTTAAATTTCAATGTCAAAACGTATAAATAACTGCTAATATCAAGCTGCAAACATTGAAATAAATGTTTTTAGCAAAAGTTTAAACCGTTTTCTCAGCTATGAAGTATATTGTAAATACTTTCACAGCACATGTAAAATATTTGTCAGAGGTTTTAAAAGTACTTTTCTACAAGAAAAGAATATATAGCTCCATAAATGCACTTTTGCATTTCAATTTTCAAAAGAATAACAGAAATGTTAAAATGAAACTACAAACATAAAAATATATGCTTTTTTGAGAAATTAAGCAAAGATTAAAAATACAGTTTAAAACTAGAAAACAAAATGTAGAGAAAGAAATACGTGCTTAAATTTCATTTTAAAAAAGTAAAAATAACTGCTGAAATGAACGTTCACACATTGAAATAAATGCATTTTATGAAAAGATTAAACATAGTTTTCTCATCAATGAACTTCCTTGTGAATATATAAACAGTACATGTAAAACGTTTGTGAGAGGTAGAAAAGTACTTTTCCACAAGCAAATAAAATGTAGATCAGGAAATTTACATCCAAATTTCAATTTTAAAAAGCAAAATATAAATAGTAAAATGAAATAACAAACATAAAAATAAATGTTTTTTTGAGAAATGTTTAAATATGGTTTTACATCTATCAAACAGCACGTCTAAAATGTTTTTCAGAGTTTTCAAAAGAACTTTTGTACAAGAAAAGAAAATATAGATCCATAAATTCACTTCTCCATTTCAATTTTAAAAAGAATATCATAAATGTTAAAACGAAACCTCAAACATAAAAATACATGCTTTTTAGAGAAATGTTTAATCATTGTTTCACATCTATGAATTTTCATGTTTAAATATTAAGACCACTTGTAAAAAGTTTAAAGAAGTTGTATAATTTACTTTACAAGCAGAAAGCAAACCTTAGATAAAGAAATTCACATTTAAATTTCAATGTCAAAACATATAAATAACGGCTAATATCAAGCTGCAAACATTGAAATAAATGTTTTTAGCAAAAGTTTAAACAGTTTTATCAGCTAGAAAGTATATTGTAAATAGTTTAACAGCACATGTAAAATATTTGTCAGAGGTTTATAAGTACTTTTCTATAAGAAAATAAAATATAGGTCCATAAATTCACTTCTGCATTTTAATTTTAAAAAGAATAACAGAAATGTTAAAAAGAAAGTACAAACATAAAAAATACATGCTATTTTGAGAAATTTTAAACTGTGTTTGACATCTATGAATTTTTATGTTTCAGTATTAATAGCCTTTTTGAAATTTTAAGCAAAGTTTAAAAATATAGTTTAAAACCAGAAAACAAAATGTAGAGAAAGAAATACGTGCTTAAATTTCACTAAATATAACTGCTCAAATGAATGTTCACACATTGAAATAAATGCATTTTATGAAAAGATTAAACATAGTTTTCTCATCAATGAACTTCCGTGTGAATATATAAACAGTATATGTAAAACGTTTGTGAGAGGTGGAAAAGTACTTTTCTACAATCAAATAAAATGTAGATCTGGAAATTTACATCCAGATTTCGACTTTAAAAAGCAAAATATAAATGGTAAAATGAAATAACAAACATAAAAATAAATGCTTTTTTTTAGAAATTTTTAAACATGGTTTCACATCTATGAAACAGCACATGTAAAATGTTTGTCAGAGGATTTAAATGTACTTTTCTACAAGAAAAGAAAATATAGATCCATAAATTCACTTCTGCATTTCAATTTTAAAAAGAACATCATAAATGTTAAAATGAAACCTCAAACATAAAAATACATGCTTTTTTGAGAAATTAAGCAAAGTTTAAAAATATAGTTTACAACGAGAAAACAAAATGTAGAGAAAGAAATACGTGCTTAAATTTCATTTTAAAAAAGTAAAAATAACTGCTGAAATGAATGTTAACACGTTGAAATGAATGCATTTTAAGAAAAGATTAAACATAGTTTTCTCAACTATGAACTTCCCTGTGAATATATAAACAGTAAATGTAAAACGTTTGTGAGAGATGGTAAATTAATTTTCTAACAGGAAATATAATGGAGAACTGGAAATTCACGTCCAGATTTCAATTATGAAAATAAATGGTAAAATGAAATTACAAACATAAAAATAAATGCTGTTTTGAGCAATGTTTAAACATGGTTTCACATCTCTGTAACAGCACATGTAAAATATTTGTCAGAGGTTTTAAAAGTACTTTTCTACAAGAAAAGAAAATATAGATCCATAAATTCACTTCTGCATTTCAATTATAAAAAGAATATCATAAATGTTAAAATGAAACCTCAAACATAAAAATACATGCTTTTTTGAGAAATGTTTAAACATGGTTTCACATCTAAGAATTTTCATGTTTAATATTAAGACCACTTGTAAAACGTTTAAAGAAGTTGTAAAGTGTAGTTTACATGCATAAAGCAAACCGTAGATAAAGAAATTTGCATTTAAATTTCAATAAGAAAACGCATAAATAAATGCTAATATCAAGCTGCAAACATTGAAGTAAATGTTTTAGCAAAAGATGAAACAGTTTTCTCAGCTATGAAGTACATTGTAAATAGTTTAACAGCACATGTCAAATGTTTGTCAGCAGTTTTTAAGGATCTTTTCTAAAAGAAAACAAAATATAGATCCCTAAATTCACTTCTACATTTCAATTTTAAAAAGAATAACAGAAATGTTAAAATGAAACTACAAACATAAATATACATACTTTTTTGAGTAATGTTTAAACTTTGTTTCACATCTATGAATTTTCATGTTTCAGTATTAATAGCCTTTTTAAAATTTTAAGCAATGTATAAAAATATAGTTTACAACCAGAAAACAAAATGTAGAGAAAGAAATACGTGCTTAAATTTCATTTTAAAAAAGTAAAAATAACTGCTAAAATGAATGTTCACACATTGAAATAAATGCATTTTAGTAAAAAATGAAATATAGTTTTCTCATCTATGAACTTCATTGTGAAAATATAAACAGTATATGTAAAACGTTTGTGAGAGGTGGAAAAGTACTTTTCTACAATCAAATAAAATGTAGATCTGGAAATGTATATCCAGATTTCGACTTTAAAAAGCAAAATATAAATGGTAAAATGAAATAACAAACATAACAATAAATGCTTTTTTGAGAAATATTTAAACATGTTTTCACATCTATGAAACAGCACATGTAAAATGTTTGTCAGAGGTTTTAAATGTACTTTTCTATAAGAAAGCGAAAATATAGATCCATAAATTCACTTCTGCATTTCAAATTAAAAAAGAATATCATAAATGTTAAAACGAAACCTCAAACATAAAAATACATGCTTTTTAGAGAAATGTTTAAACATTGTTTCACATCTATGAATTTTCATGTTTAAATATTAAGACCACTTGTAAAAAGTTTAAAGAAGTTGTAGAATGTACTTTACAGGCAGTAAGCAAACTGTAGATAAAAAAAACTGCTAATATCAAGCTGCAAACATTGAAATAAATGTTTTTAGCAAAAGTTTAAACCGTTTTCTCAGCTATGAAGTATATTGTAAATACTTTCACAGCACATGTAAAATATTTGTCAGAGGTTTTAAAAGTACTTTTCTACAAGAAAAGAATATATAGCTCCATAAATGCACTTTTGCATTTCAATTTTCAAAAGAATAACAGAAATGTTAAAATGAAACTACAAACATAAAAATATATGCTTTTTTGAGAAATTAAGCAAAGATTAAAAATACAGTTTAAAACTAGAAAACAAAATGTAGAGAAAGAAATACGTGCTTAAATTTCATTTTAAAAAAGTAAAAATAACTGCTAAAATGAATGTTCACACATTGAAATAAATGCATTTTAGGAAAAGATTAAACACAGTTTTCTCATCTATGAACTTCCTTGTGAATATATAAACAGTACATGTAAAACGTTTGAGAGAGGTTGAAAATTACTTTTCCACAAGCAAATAAAATGTAGATCTGGAAATTAACATCCAGATTTCAATTTTAAAAAGCAAAATATAACTGGTAAAATGAAATAACAAACATAAAAATGAATGCTTATTTTTAGAAATTTTTAAACATGGTTTCACATCTATGAAACAGCACATGTAAAATGTTTGTCAGATGATTTAAAAGTACTTTTCTACAAGAAAAAATATATAGATCCATAAATTCACTTCTGCATTTCAATTTTAAAAAGAATATCATAAATGATAAAATGAAACCTCAAACATAAAAATACATGCTTTTTTAAGAAATTAAGCAAAGTTTAAAAATATAGTTTAAAACCAGAAAACAAAATGTAGAGAAAGAAATACGTGCTTAAATTTCATTTTAAAAAACTAAATATTGCTCAAATGAATGTTCACACATTGAAATAAATGCATTTTATGAAAAGATTAAACATAGTTTTCTCATCAATGAACTTCCTTGTGAATATATAAACAGTATATGTAAAACGTTTGTGAGAGGTGGAAAAATACTTGCTACAATCAAATAAAATGTAGATCTGGAAATTTACATCCAGATTTCGACTTTAAAAAGCAAAATATAAATGTTAAAACGAAACCTCAAACATAAAAATACATGCTTTTTAGAGAAATGTTTAAACATGGTTTTACATCTATCAAACAGCACGTGTAAAATGTTTGTCAGAGTTTTCAAAAGAACTTTTCTACAAGAAAAGAAAATATAGATCCATAAATTCACTTCTCCATTTCAATTTTAAAAAGAAAATCATAAATGTTAAAACGAAACCTCAAACATAAAAATACATGCTTTTTAGAGAAATGTTTAATCATTGTTTCACATCTATGAATTTTCATGTTTAAATATTGACCACTTGTAAAAAGTTTATAAAGTTGTATAATTTACTTTACAAGCAGGAAGCAAACCTTAGATAAAGAAATTCACATTTAAATTTCAATGTCAAAACATATAAATAACTGCTAATATCAAGCTGCAAACATTGAAATAAATGTTTTTAGCAAAAGTTTAAACAGTTTTATCAGCTATGAAGTATATTGTAAATAGTTTAACAGCACATGTAGAATATTTGTCAGAGGTTTTAAAAGTACTTTTCCATAAGAAAAGAAAATATAGGTCCATAGATTCACTTCTGCATTTTAATTTTAAAAAGAATAACAGAAATGTTAAAAAGAAAGTACAAACATAAAAAATACATGCTATTTTGAGAAATTTTAAACTGTGTTTGACATCTATGAATTTTTATGTATCAGTATTAATAGCCTTTTTAAAAGTTTCAGCAAAGTTTAAAAATATAGTTTAAAACCAGAAAACAAAATGTAGAGAAAGAAATACGTGCTTAAATTTCATTTTAAAAAACTAAATATAACTGCTCAAATGAATGTTCACACATTGAAATAAATGCATTTTATGAAAAGATTAAACATAGTTTTCTCATCAATGAACTTCCTTGTGAATATATAAACAGTATATGTAAAACGTTTGTCAGAGGTGGAAAAATACTTTGCTACAATCAAATAAAATGTAGATCTGGAAATTTACATCCAGATTTCGACTTTAAAAAGCAAAATATAAATGGTAAAATGAAATAACAAACATAAAAATAAATGCTTTTTTGTGAAATGTTTCAACATGATTTTACATCTATCAAACAGCACGTGTAAAATGTTTGTCAGAGTTTTCAAAAGAACTTTTCTACAAGAAAAGAAAATATAGATCCATAAATTCACTTCTCCATTTCAATTTTAAAAAGAAAATCATAAATGTTAAAACGAAACCTCAAACATAAAAATGCATGCTTTTTAGAGAAATGTTTAATCATTGTTTCACATCTATGAATTTTCATGTTTAAATATTAAGACCACTTGTAAAAAGTTTAAAGAAGTTGTATAATTTACTTTACAAGCAGAAAGCAAACCTTAGATAAAGAAATTCACATTTAAATTTCAATGTCAAAACATATAAATAACTGCTAATATCAAGCTGCAAACATTGAAATAAATGTTTTTAGCAAAAGTTAAAACAGTTTTATCAGCTATGAAGTATATTGTAAATAGTTTAACAGCACATGTAAAATATTTGTCAGAGGTTTATAAGTACTTTTCTCTAAGAAAATAAAATATAGGTCCATAAATTCACTTCTGCATTTTAATTTTAAAAAGAATAACAGAAATGTTAAAAAGAAAGTAGAAACATAAAAAATACATGCTATTTTGAGAAATTTTAAACTGTGTTTGACATCTATGAATTTTTATGTTTCAGTATTAATAGCCTTTTTAAAATTTTAAGCAAAGTTTAAAAATATAGTTTAAAACCAGAAAACAAAATGTAGAGAAAGAAATACGTGCTTAAATTTCATTTTAAAAAAGTAAAAATAACTGCTAAAATGAATGTTCACACATTGAAATAAATGCATTTTAGGAAAAGATTAAACACAGTTTTCTCATCTGTGAACTTCCTTGTCAATATATAAACAGTACATGTAAAACGTTTGAGAGATGTTTAAAAGTACTTTTCTACAAGTAAATAAAATGTAGATCTGGAAATTCACATCCAGATTTCAATTTTAAAAAGCAAAATATAACTGGTAAAATGAAATAACAAACATAAAAATGAATGCTTTTTTTTAGAAATTTTTAAACATGGTTTCACATCTATGAAACAGCACATGTAAAATGTTTGTCAGATGATTTAAAAGTACTTTTCTACAAGAAAAATATATAGATCCATAAATTCACTTCTGCATTTCAATTTTAAAAAGAATATCATAAATGATAAAATGAAACCTCAAACATAAAAATACATGCTTTTTTAAGAAATTAAGCAAAGTTTAAAAATATAGTTTAAAACCAGAAAACAAAATGTAGAGAAAGAAATACGTGCTTAAATTTCATTTTAAAAAACTAAATATAACTGCTCAAATGAATGTTCACACATTGAAATAAATGCATTTTATGAAAAGATTAAACATAGTTTTCTCATCAATGAACTTCCTTGTGAATATATAAACAGTATATGTAAAACGTTTGTGAGAGGTGGAAAAATACTTTGCTACAATCAAATAAAATGTAGATCTGGAAATTTACATCCAGATTTCGACTTTAAAAAGCAAAATATAAATGTTAAAACGAAACCTCAAACATAAAAATACATGCTTTTTAGAGAAATGTTTAAACATGGTTTTACATCTATCAAACAGCACGTGTAAAATGTTTGTCAGAGTTTTCAAAAGAACTTTTCTACAAGAAAAGAAAATATAGATCCATAAATTCACTTCTCCATTTCAATTTTAAAAAGAAAATCATAAATGTTAAAACGAAACCTCAAACATAAAAATACATGCTTTTTAGAGAAATGTTTAATCATTGTTTCACATCTATGAATTTTCATGTTTAAATATTAAGACCACTTGTAAAAAGTTTAAAGAAGTTGTATAATTTACTTTACAAGCAGAAAGCAAACCTTAGATAAAGAAATTCACGTTTAAATTTCAATGTCAAAACATATAAATAACTGCTAATATCAAGCTGCAAACATTGAAATAAATGTTTTTAGCAAAAGTTTAAACAGTTTTATCAGCTATGAAGTATATTGTAAATAGTTTAACAGCACATGTAAAATATTTGTCAGAGGTTTATAAGTACTTTTCTATAAGAAAATAAAATATAGGTCCATAAATTCACTTCTGCATTTTAATTTTAAATAGAATAACAGAAATGTTAAAAAGAAAGTACAAACATAAAAAATACATGCTATTTTGAGAAATTTTAAACTGTGTTTGACATCTATGAATTTTTATGTTTCAGTTTTAATAGCCTTTTTAAAATTTTAAGCATAGTTTAAAAATATAGTTTAAAACCAGAAAACAAAATGTAGAGAAAGAAATACGTGCTTAAATTTCATTTTAAAAAAACTAAATATAACTGCTCAAATGAATGTTCACACATTGAAATAAATGCATTTTATGAAAAGATTAAACATAGTTTTCTCATCAATGAACTTCCTTGTGAATATATAAACAGTATATGTAAAACGTTTGTGAGAGGTGGAAAAGTACTTTTCTACAATCAAATAAAATGTAGTTCTGGAAATTTACATCCAGATTTCGACTTTAAAAAGCAAAATATAAATGGTAAAATGAAATAACAAACATAAAAATAAATGCTTTTTTGAGAAATGTTTAAACATGGTTTCACATCTATGAAACAGCACATGTAAAATGTTTGTCAGAGGTTTTAAATGTACTTTTCTATAAGAAAGCGAAAATATAGATCCATAAATTCACTTCTGCATTTCAAATTAAAAAAGAATATCATAAATGTTAAAACGAAACCTCAAACATAAAAATACATGCTTTTTAGAGAAATGTTTAAACATTGTTTCACATATATGAATTTTCATAAGACCACTTGTAAAAAGTTTAAAGAAGTTGTAGAATGTACTTTACAGGCAGTAAGCAAACCGTAGATAAAAAAAAATCGCCTTTAAATTTCAATGTCAAAACGTATAAATAACTGCTAATATCAAGCTGCAAACATTGAAATAAATGTTTTTAGCAAAAGTTTAAACAGTTTTCTCAGCTATGAAGTATATTGTAAATAGTTTCACAGCACGTGTAAAATATTTGTCAGAGGTTTTAAAAGTACTTTTCTACAAGAATAGAATATATAGCTCCATAAATGCACTTTTGCATTTCAATTTTAAAAAGAATAACAGAAATGTTAAAATGAAACTACAAACATAAAAATACATGCTTTTTTGAGAAATTAAGCAAAGTTTAAAAATATAGTTTAAAACCAGAAAACAAAATGTAGAGAAAGAAATACGTGCTTAAATTTCATTTTAAAAAAGTAAAAATAACTTCTAAAATGAATGTTCACACATTGAAATAAATGCATTTTAGGAAAAGATTAAACACAGTTTTCTCATCTGTGAAATTCCTTGTGAATATATAAACAGTACATGTAAAACGTTTGAGAGAGGTTGAAAATTACTTTTCTACAAGCAAATAAAATGTAGATCTGGAAATTAACATCCAGATTTCAATTTTAAAAAGCAAAATATAACTGGTAAAATGAAATAACAAACATAAAAATGAATGCTTTTTTTTAGAAATTTTTAAACATGGTTTCACATCTATGAAACAGCACATGTAAAATGTTTGTCAGATGATTTAAAAGTACTTTTCTACAAGAAAAAATATATAGATCCATAAATTCACTTCTGCATTTCAATTTTAAAAAGAATATCATGAATGATAAAATGAAACCTCAAACATAAAAATACATGCTTTTTTAAGAAATTAAGCAAAGTTTAAAAATATAGTTTAAAACCAGAAAACAAAATGTAGAGAAAGAAATACGTGCTTAAATTTCATTTTAAAAAAGTAAAAATAACTGCTGAAATGAACGTTCACACATTGAAATAAATGCATTTTGTGAAAAGATTAAACATAATTTTCTCATCAATGAACTTCCTTGTGAATATATAAACAGTACATGTAAAACGTTTGAGAGAGGTAGAAAAGTACTTTTCCACAAGCAAATAAAATGTAGATCTGGAAATTTACATCCAGATTTCAATTTTAAAAAGCAAAATATAAATGGTAAAATGAAATAACAAACATAAAAATGAATGCTTTTTTGAGAAATGTTTAAACATGATTTTACATCTCTCAAACAGCACGTGTAAAATGTTTGTCAGAGTTTTCAAAAGAACTTTTCTACAAGAAAAGAAAATATAGATCCATAAATTCACTTCTCCATTTCAATTTTAAAAAGAATATCATAAATGTTAAAACGAAACCTCAACCATAAAAAACATGCTTTTTAGAGAAATGTTTAATCATTGTTTCACATCTATGAATTTTCATGTTTAAATATTAAGACCACTTGTAAAAAGTTTAAAGAAGTTGTATTATTTACTTTACAAGCAGAAAGCAAACCTTAGATAAAGAAATTCACATTTAAATTTTAATGTCAAAACATATAAATAACTGCTAATATCAAGCTGCAAACATTGAAATAAATGTTTTTAGCAAAAGTTTAAACAGTTTTATCAGCTATGAAGTATATTGTAAATAGTTTAACAGCACATGTAGAATATTTGTCAGAGGTTCTAAAAGTACTTTTCCATAAGAAAAGAAAATATAGGTCCATAGATTCACATCTGCATTTTAATTTTAAAAAGAATAACAGAAATGTTAAAAAGAAAGTACAAACATAAAAAATACATGCTATTTTGAGAAATTTTAAACTGTGTTTGACATCTATGAATTTTTATGTATCAGTATTAATAGCCTTTTTAAAAGTTTAAGCAAAGTTTAAAAATATAGTTTAAAACCAGAAAACAAAATGTAGAGAAAGAAATACGTGCTTAAATTTCATTTTAAAAAACTAAATATAACTGCTCAAATGAATGTTCACACATTGAAATAAATGCATTTTATGAAAAGATTAAACATAGTTTTCTCATCAATGAACTTCCTTGTGAATATATAAACAGTATATGTAAAACGTTTGTCAGAGGTGGAAAAATACTTTGCTACAATCAAATAAAATGTAGATCTGGAAATTTACATCCAGATTTCGACTTTAAAAAGCAAAATATAAATGGTAAAATGAAATAACAAACATAAAAATAAATGTTTTTTTGAGAAATGTTTAAATATGGTTTTACATCTATCAAACAGCACGTCTAAAATGTTTTTCAGAGTTTTCAAAAGAACTTTTGTACAAGAAAAGAAAATATAGATCCATAAATTCACTTCTCCATTTCAATTTTAAAAAGAATATCATAAATGTTAAAACGAAACCTCAAACATAAAAATACATGCTTTTTAGAGAAATGTTTAATCATTGTTTCACATCTATGAATTTTCATGTTTAAATATTAAGACCACTTGTAAAAAGTTTAAAGAAGTTGTATAATTTACTTTACAAGCAGAAAGCAAACCTTAGATAAAGAAATTCACATTTAAATTTCAATGTCAAAACATATAAATAACGGCTAATATCAAGCTGCAAACATTGAAATAAATGTTTTTAGCAAAAGTTTAAACAGTTTTATCAGCTAGAAAGTATATTGTAAATAGTTTAACAGCACATGTAAAATATTTGTCAGAGGTTTATAAGTACTTTTCTATAAGAAAATAAAATATAGGTCCATAAATTCACTTCTGCATTTTAATTTTAAAAAGAATAACAGAAATGTTAAAAAGAAAGTACAAACATAAAAAATACATGCTATTTTGAGAAATTTTAAACTGTGTTTGACATCTATGAATTTTTATGTTTCAGTATTAATAGCCTTTTTGAAATTTTAAGCAAAGTTTAAAAATATAGTTTAAAACCAGAAAACAAAATGTAGAGAAAGAAATACGTGCTTAAATTTCACTAAATATAACTGCTCAAATGAATGTTCACACATTGAAATAAATGCATTTTATGAAAAGATTAAACATAGTTTTCTCATCAATGAACTTCCGTGTGAATATATAAACAGTATATGTAAAACGTTTGTGAGAGGTGGAAAAGTACTTTTCTACAATCAAATAAAATGTAGATCTGGAAATTTACATCCAGATTTCGACTTTAAAAAGCAAAATATAAATGGTAAAATGAAATAACAAACATAAAAATAAATGCTTTTTTTTAGAAATTTTTAAACATGGTTTCACATCTATGAAACAGCACATGTAAAATGTTTGTCAGAGGATTTAAATGTACTTTTCTACAAGAAAAGAAAATATAGATCCATAAATTCACTTCTGCATTTCAATTTTAAAAAGAACATCATAAATGTTAAAATGAAACCTCAAACATAAAAATACATGCTTTTTTGAGAAATTAAGCAAAGTTTAAAAATATAGTTTACAACGAGAAAACAAAATGTAGAGAAAGAAATACGTGCTTAAATTTCATTTTAAAAAAGTAAAAATAACTGCTGAAATGAATGTTAACACGTTGAAATGAATGCATTTTAAGAAAAGATTAAACATAGTTTTCTCAACTATGAACTTCCCTGTGAATATATAAACAGTAAATGTAAAACGTTTGTGAGAGATGGTAAATTAATTTTCTAACAGGAAATATAATGGAGAACTGGAAATTCACGTCCAGATTTCAATTATGAAAATAAATGGTAAAATGAAATTACAAACATAAAAATAAATGCTGTTTTGAGCAATGTTTAAACATGGTTTCACATCTCTGTAACAGCACATGTAAAATATTTGTCAGAGGTTTTAAAAGTACTTTTCTACAAGAAAAGAAAATATAGATCCATAAATTCACTTCTGCATTTCAATTATAAAAAGAATATCATAAATGTTAAAATGAAACCTCAAACATAAAAATACATGCTTTTTTGAGAAATGTTTAAACATGGTTTCACATCTAAGAATTTTCATGTTTAATATTAAGACCACTTGTAAAACGTTTAAAGAAGTTGTAAAGTGTAGTTTACATGCATAAAGCAAACCGTAGATAAAGAAATTTGCATTTAAATTTCAATAAGAAAACGCATAAATAAATGCTAATATCAAGCTGCAAACATTGAAGTAAATGTTTTAGCAAAAGATGAAACAGTTTTCTCAGCTATGAAGTACATTGTAAATAGTTTAACAGCACATGTCAAATGTTTGTCAGCAGTTTTTAAGGATCTTTTCTAAAAGAAAACAAAATATAGATCCCTAAATTCACTTCTACATTTCAATTTTAAAAAGAATAACAGAAATGTTAAAATGAAACTACAAACATAAATATACATACTTTTTTGAGTAATGTTTAAACTTTGTTTCACATCTATGAATTTTCATGTTTCAGTATTAATAGCCTTTTTAAAATTTTAAGCAATGTATAAAAATATAGTTTACAACCAGAAAACAAAATGTAGAGAAAGAAATACGTGCTTAAATTTCATTTTAAAAAAGTAAAAATAACTGCTAAAATGAATGTTCACACATTGAAATAAATGCATTTTAGTAAAAAATGAAATATAGTTTTCTCATCTATGAACTTCATTGTGAAAATATAAACAGTATATGTAAAACGTTTGTGAGAGGTGGAAAAGTACTTTTCTACAATCAAATAAAATGTAGATCTGGAAATGTATATCCAGATTTCGACTTTAAAAAGCAAAATATAAATGGTAAAATGAAATAACAAACATAACAATAAATGCTTTTTTGAGAAATATTTAAACATGTTTTCACATCTATGAAACAGCACATGTAAAATGTTTGTCAGAGGTTTTAAATGTACTTTTCTATAAGAAAGCGAAAATATAGATCCATAAATTCACTTCTGCATTTCAAATTAAAAAAGAATATCATAAATGTTAAAACGAAACCTCAAACATAAAAATACATGCTTTTTAGAGAAATGTTTAAACATTGTTTCACATCTATGAATTTTCATGTTTAAATATTAAGACCACTTGTAAAAAGTTTAAAGAAGTTGTAGAATGTACTTTACAGGCAGTAAGCAAACTGTAGATAAAAAAAACTGCTAATATCAAGCTGCAAACATTGAAATAAATGTTTTTAGCAAAAGTTTAAACCGTTTTCTCAGCTATGAAGTATATTGTAAATACTTTCACAGCACATGTAAAATATTTGTCAGAGGTTTTAAAAGTACTTTTCTACAAGAAAAGAATATATAGCTCCATAAATGCACTTTTGCATTTCAATTTTCAAAAGAATAACAGAAATGTTAAAATGAAACTACAAACATAAAAATATATGCTTTTTTGAGAAATTAAGCAAAGATTAAAAATACAGTTTAAAACTAGAAAACAAAATGTAGAGAAAGAAATACGTGCTTAAATTTCATTTTAAAAAAGTAAAAATAACTGCTAAAATGAATGTTCACACATTGAAATAAATGCATTTTAGGAAAAGATTAAACACAGTTTTCTCATCTATGAACTTCCTTGTGAATATATAAACAGTACATGTAAAACGTTTGAGAGAGGTTGAAAATTACTTTTCCACAAGCAAATAAAATGTAGATCTGGAAATTAACATCCAGATTTCAATTTTAAAAAGCAAAATATAACTGGTAAAATGAAATAACAAACATAAAAATGAATGCTTATTTTTAGAAATTTTTAAACATGGTTTCACATCTATGAAACAGCACATGTAAAATGTTTGTCAGATGATTTAAAAGTACTTTTCTACAAGAAAAAATATATAGATCCATAAATTCACTTCTGCATTTCAATTTTAAAAAGAATATCATAAATGATAAAATGAAACCTCAAACATAAAAATACATGCTTTTTTAAGAAATTAAGCAAAGTTTAAAAATATAGTTTAAAACCAGAAAACAAAATGTAGAGAAAGAAATACGTGCTTAAATTTCATTTTAAAAAACTAAATATTGCTCAAATGAATGTTCACACATTGAAATAAATGCATTTTATGAAAAGATTAAACATAGTTTTCTCATCAATGAACTTCCTTGTGAATATATAAACAGTATATGTAAAACGTTTGTGAGAGGTGGAAAAATACTTGCTACAATCAAATAAAATGTAGATCTGGAAATTTACATCCAGATTTCGACTTTAAAAAGCAAAATATAAATGTTAAAACGAAACCTCAAACATAAAAATACATGCTTTTTAGAGAAATGTTTAAACATGGTTTTACATCTATCAAACAGCACGTGTAAAATGTTTGTCAGAGTTTTCAAAAGAACTTTTCTACAAGAAAAGAAAATATAGATCCATAAATTCACTTCTCCATTTCAATTTTAAAAAGAAAATCATAAATGTTAAAACGAAACCTCAAACATAAAAATACATGCTTTTTAGAGAAATGTTTAATCATTGTTTCACATCTATGAATTTTCATGTTTAAATATTGACCACTTGTAAAAAGTTTATAAAGTTGTATAATTTACTTTACAAGCAGGAAGCAAACCTTAGATAAAGAAATTCACATTTAAATTTCAATGTCAAAACATATAAATAACTGCTAATATCAAGCTGCAAACATTGAAATAAATGTTTTTAGCAAAAGTTTAAACAGTTTTATCAGCTATGAAGTATATTGTAAATAGTTTAACAGCACATGTAGAATATTTGTCAGAGGTTTTAAAAGTACTTTTCCATAAGAAAAGAAAATATAGGTCCATAGATTCACTTCTGCATTTTAATTTTAAAAAGAATAACAGAAATGTTAAAAAGAAAGTACAAACATAAAAAATACATGCTATTTTGAGAAATTTTAAACTGTGTTTGACATCTATGAATTTTTATGTATCAGTATTAATAGCCTTTTTAAAAGTTTCAGCAAAGTTTAAAAATATAGTTTAAAACCAGAAAACAAAATGTAGAGAAAGAAATACGTGCTTAAATTTCATTTTAAAAAACTAAATATAACTGCTCAAATGAATGTTCACACATTGAAATAAATGCATTTTATGAAAAGATTAAACATAGTTTTCTCATCAATGAACTTCCTTGTGAATATATAAACAGTATATGTAAAACGTTTGTCAGAGGTGGAAAAATACTTTGCTACAATCAAATAAAATGTAGATCTGGAAATTTACATCCAGATTTCGACTTTAAAAAGCAAAATATAAATGGTAAAATGAAATAACAAACATAAAAATAAATGCTTTTTTGTGAAATGTTTCAACATGATTTTACATCTATCAAACAGCACGTGTAAAATGTTTGTCAGAGTTTTCAAAAGAACTTTTCTACAAGAAAAGAAAATATAGATCCATAAATTCACTTCTCCATTTCAATTTTAAAAAGAAAATCATAAATGTTAAAACGAAACCTCAAACATAAAAATGCATGCTTTTTAGAGAAATGTTTAATCATTGTTTCACATCTATGAATTTTCATGTTTAAATATTAAGACCACTTGTAAAAAGTTTAAAGAAGTTGTATAATTTACTTTACAAGCAGAAAGCAAACCTTAGATAAAGAAATTCACATTTAAATTTCAATGTCAAAACATATAAATAACTGCTAATATCAAGCTGCAAACATTGAAATAAATGTTTTTAGCAAAAGTTAAAACAGTTTTATCAGCTATGAAGTATATTGTAAATAGTTTAACAGCACATGTAAAATATTTGTCAGAGGTTTATAAGTACTTTTCTCTAAGAAAATAAAATATAGGTCCATAAATTCACTTCTGCATTTTAATTTTAAAAAGAATAACAGAAATGTTAAAAAGAAAGTAGAAACATAAAAAATACATGCTATTTTGAGAAATTTTAAACTGTGTTTGACATCTATGAATTTTTATGTTTCAGTATTAATAGCCTTTTTAAAATTTTAAGCAAAGTTTAAAAATATAGTTTAAAACCAGAAAACAAAATGTAGAGAAAGAAATACGTGCTTAAATTTCATTTTAAAAAAGTAAAAATAACTGCTAAAATGAATGTTCACACATTGAAATAAATGCATTTTAGGAAAAGATTAAACACAGTTTTCTCATCTGTGAACTTCCTTGTCAATATATAAACAGTACATGTAAAACGTTTGAGAGATGTTTAAAAGTACTTTTCTACAAGTAAATAAAATGTAGATCTGGAAATTCACATCCAGATTTCAATTTTAAAAAGCAAAATATAACTGGTAAAATGAAATAACAAACATAAAAATGAATGCTTTTTTTTAGAAATTTTTAAACATGGTTTCACATCTATGAAACAGCACATGTAAAATGTTTGTCAGATGATTTAAAAGTACTTTTCTACAAGAAAAATATATAGATCCATAAATTCACTTCTGCATTTCAATTTTAAAAAGAATATCATAAATGATAAAATGAAACCTCAAACATAAAAATACATGCTTTTTTAAGAAATTAAGCAAAGTTTAAAAATATAGTTTAAAACCAGAAAACAAAATGTAGAGAAAGAAATACGTGCTTAAATTTCATTTTAAAAAACTAAATATAACTGCTCAAATGAATGTTCACACATTGAAATAAATGCATTTTATGAAAAGATTAAACATAGTTTTCTCATCAATGAACTTCCTTGTGAATATATAAACAGTATATGTAAAACGTTTGTGAGAGGTGGAAAAATACTTTGCTACAATCAAATAAAATGTAGATCTGGAAATTTACATCCAGATTTCGACTTTAAAAAGCAAAATATAAATGTTAAAACGAAACCTCAAACATAAAAATACATGCTTTTTAGAGAAATGTTTAAACATGGTTTTACATCTATCAAACAGCACGTGTAAAATGTTTGTCAGAGTTTTCAAAAGAACTTTTCTACAAGAAAAGAAAATATAGATCCATAAATTCACTTCTCCATTTCAATTTTAAAAAGAAAATCATAAATGTTAAAACGAAACCTCAAACATAAAAATACATGCTTTTTAGAGAAATGTTTAATCATTGTTTCACATCTATGAATTTTCATGTTTAAATATTAAGACCACTTGTAAAAAGTTTAAAGAAGTTGTATAATTTACTTTACAAGCAGAAAGCAAACCTTAGATAAAGAAATTCACGTTTAAATTTCAATGTCAAAACATATAAATAACTGCTAATATCAAGCTGCAAACATTGAAATAAATGTTTTTAGCAAAAGTTTAAACAGTTTTATCAGCTATGAAGTATATTGTAAATAGTTTAACAGCACATGTAAAATATTTGTCAGAGGTTTATAAGTACTTTTCTATAAGAAAATAAAATATAGGTCCATAAATTCACTTCTGCATTTTAATTTTAAATAGAATAACAGAAATGTTAAAAAGAAAGTACAAACATAAAAAATACATGCTATTTTGAGAAATTTTAAACTGTGTTTGACATCTATGAATTTTTATGTTTCAGTTTTAATAGCCTTTTTAAAATTTTAAGCAAAGTTTAAAAATATAGTTTAAAACCAGAAAACAAAATGTAGAGAAAGAAATACGTGCTTAAATTTCATTTTAAAAAAACTAAATATAACTGCTCAAATGAATGTTCACACATTGAAATAAATGCATTTTATGAAAAGATTAAACATAGTTTTCTCATCAATGAACTTCCTTGTGAATATATAAACAGTATATGTAAAACGTTTGTGAGAGGTGGAAAAGTACTTTTCTACAATCAAATAAAATGTAGTTCTGGAAATTTACATCCAGATTTCGACTTTAAAAAGCAAAATATAAATGGTAAAATGAAATAACAAACATAAAAATAAATGCTTTTTTGAGAAATGTTTAAACATGGTTTCACATCTATGAAACAGCACATGTAAAATGTTTGTCAGAGGTTTTAAATGTACTTTTCTATAAGAAAGCGAAAATATAGATCCATAAATTCACTTCTGCATTTCAAATTAAAAAAGAATATCATAAATGTTAAAACGAAACCTCAAACATAAAAATACATGCTTTTTAGAGAAATGTTTAAACATTGTTTCACATATATGAATTTTCATAAGACCACTTGTAAAAAGTTTAAAGAAGTTGTAGAATGTACTTTACAGGCAGTAAGCAAACCGTAGATAAAAAAAAATCGCCTTTAAATTTCAATGTCAAAACGTATAAATAACTGCTAATATCAAGCTGCAAACATTGAAATAAATGTTTTTAGCAAAAGTTTAAACAGTTTTCTCAGCTATGAAGTATATTGTAAATAGTTTCACAGCACGTGTAAAATATTTGTCAGAGGTTTTAAAAGTACTTTTCTACAAGAATAGAATATATAGCTCCATAAATGCACTTTTGCATTTCAATTTTAAAAAGAATAACAGAAATGTTAAAATGAAACTACAAACATAAAAATACATGCTTTTTTGAGAAATTAAGCAAAGTTTAAAAATATAGTTTAAAACCAGAAAACAAAATGTAGAGAAAGAAATACGTGCTTAAATTTCATTTTAAAAAAGTAAAAATAACTTCTAAAATGAATGTTCACACATTGAAATAAATGCATTTTAGGAAAAGATTAAACACAGTTTTCTCATCTGTGAAATTCCTTGTGAATATATAAACAGTACATGTAAAACGTTTGAGAGAGGTTGAAAATTACTTTTCTACAAGCAAATAAAATGTAGATCTGGAAATTAACATCCAGATTTCAATTTTAAAAAGCAAAATATAACTGGTAAAATGAAATAACAAACATAAAAATGAATGCTTTTTTTTAGAAATTTTTAAACATGGTTTCACATCTATGAAACAGCACATGTAAAATGTTTGTCAGATGATTTAAAAGTACTTTTCTACAAGAAAAAATATATAGATCCATAAATTCACTTCTGCATTTCAATTTTAAAAAGAATATCATGAATGATAAAATGAAACCTCAAACATAAAAATACATGCTTTTTTAAGAAATTAAGCAAAGTTTAAAAATATAGTTTAAAACCAGAAAACAAAATGTAGAGAAAGAAATACGTGCTTAAATTTCATTTTAAAAAAGTAAAAATAACTGCTGAAATGAACGTTCACACATTGAAATAAATGCATTTTGTGAAAAGATTAAACATAATTTTCTCATCAATGAACTTCCTTGTGAATATATAAACAGTACATGTAAAACGTTTGAGAGAGGTAGAAAAGTACTTTTCCACAAGCAAATAAAATGTAGATCTGGAAATTTACATCCAGATTTCAATTTTAAAAAGCAAAATATAAATGGTAAAATGAAATAACAAACATAAAAATGAATGCTTTTTTGAGAAATGTTTAAACATGATTTTACATCTCTCAAACAGCACGTGTAAAATGTTTGTCAGAGTTTTCAAAAGAACTTTTCTACAAGAAAAGAAAATATAGATCCATAAATTCACTTCTCCATTTCAATTTTAAAAAGAATATCATAAATGTTAAAACGAAACCTCAACCATAAAAAACATGCTTTTTAGAGAAATGTTTAATCATTGTTTCACATCTATGAATTTTCATGTTTAAATATTAAGACCACTTGTAAAAAGTTTAAAGAAGTTGTATTATTTACTTTACAAGCAGAAAGCAAACCTTAGATAAAGAAATTCACATTTAAATTTTAATGTCAAAACATATAAATAACTGCTAATATCAAGCTGCAAACATTGAAATAAATGTTTTTAGCAAAAGTTTAAACAGTTTTATCAGCTATGAAGTATATTGTAAATAGTTTAACAGCACATGTAGAATATTTGTCAGAGGTTCTAAAAGTACTTTTCCATAAGAAAAGAAAATATAGGTCCATAGATTCACATCTGCATTTTAATTTTAAAAAGAATAACAGAAATGTTAAAAAGAAAGTACAAACATAAAAAATACATGCTATTTTGAGAAATTTTAAACTGTGTTTGACATCTATGAATTTTTATGTATCAGTATTAATAGCCTTTTTAAAAGTTTAAGCAAAGTTTAAAAATATAGTTTAAAACCAGAAAACAAAATGTAGAGAAAGAAATACGTGCTTAAATTTCATTTTAAAAAACTAAATATAACTGCTCAAATGAATGTTCACACATTGAAATAAATGCATTTTATGAAAAGATTAAACATAGTTTTCTCATCAATGAACTTCCTTGTGAATATATAAACAGTATATGTAAAACGTTTGTCAGAGGTGGAAAAATACTTTGCTACAATCAAATAAAATGTAGATCTGGAAATTTACATCCAGATTTCGACTTTAAAAAGCAAAATATAAATGGTAAAATGAAATAACAAACATAAAAATAAATGCTTTTTTGTGAAATGTTTAAACATGATTTTACATCTATCAAACAGCACGTGTAAAATGTTTGTCAGAGTTTTCAAAAGAACTTTTCTACAAGAAAAGAAAATATAGATCCATAAATTCACTTCTCCATTTCAATTTTAAAAAGAAAATCATAAATGTTAAAACGAAACCTCAAACATAAAAATACATGCTTTTTAGAGAAATGTTTAATCATTGTTTCACATCTATGAATTTTCATGTTTAAATATTAAGACCACTTGTAAAAAGTTTAAAGAAGTTGTATAATTTACTTTACAAGCAGAAAGCAAACCTTAGATAAAGAAATTCACGTTTAAATTTCAATGTCAAAACATATAAATAACTGCTAATATCAAGCTGCAAACATTGAAATAAATGTTTTTAGCAAAAGTTAAAACAGTTTTATCAGCTATGAAGTATATTGTAAATAGTTTAACAGCACATGTAAAATATTTGTCAGAGGTTTATAAGTACTTTTCTATAAGAAAATAAAATATAGGTCCATAAATTCACTTCTGCATTTTAATTTTAAAAAGAATAACAGAAATGTTAAAAAGAAAGTACAAACATAAAAAATACATGCTATTTTGAGAAATTTTAAACTGTGTTTGACATCTATGAATTTTTATGTTTCAGTATTAATAGCCTTTTTAAAATTTTAAGCAAAGTTTAAAAATATAGTTTAAAACCAGAAAACAAAATGTAGAGAAAGAAATACGTGCTTAAATTTCATTTTAAAAAACTAAATATAACTGCTCAAATGAATGTTCACACATTGAAATAAATGCATTTTATGAAAAGATTAAACATAGTTTTCTCATCAATGAACTTCCTTGTGAATATATAAACAGTATATGTAAAACGTTTGTGAGAGGTGGAAAAGTACTTTTCTACAATCAAATAAAATGTAGTTCTGGAAATTTACATCCAGATTTCGACTTTAAAAAGCAAAATATAAATGGTAAAATGAAATAACAAACATAGAATTAAATGTTTTTTTGAGAAATGTTTTAACATGGTTTCACATCTATGAAACAGCACATGTAAAATGTTTGTCAGAGGTTTTAAATGTACTTTTCTATAAGAAAGCGAAAATATAGATCCATAAATTCACTTCTGCATTTCAAATTAAAAAAGAATATCATAAATGTTGAAACGAAACCTCAAACATAAAAATACATGCTTTTTAGAGAAATGTTTAAACATTGTTTCACATATATGAATTTTCATAAGACCACTTGTAAAAAGTTTAAAGAAGTTGTAGAATGTACTTTACAGGCAGTAAGCAAACCGTAGATAAAAAAAAATCGCCTTTAAATTTCAATGTCAAAACGTATAAATAACTGCTAATATCAAGCTGCAAACATTGAAATAAATGTTTTTAGCAAAAGTTTAAACCGTTTTCTCAGCTATGAAGTATATTGTAAATACTTTAACAGCTCATGTAAAATATTTGTCAGAGATTTTAAAAGTACTTTTCTACAAGAAAAGAATATATAGCTCCATAAATGCACTTTTGCATTTCAATTTTAAAAGCATAACAGAAATGTTAAAATGAAACTACAAACATAAAAATATAAGCATTTTTGAGAAATTAAGCAAAGTTTAAAAATATAGTTTAAAACCAGAAAACAAAATGTAGAGAAAGAAATACGTGCTTAAATTTCATTTTAAAAAAGTAAAAATAACTGCTGAAATGAATGTTCACACATTGAAATAAATGCATTTTATGAAAAGATTAATCATAGTTTTCTCATCAATGAACTTCCTTGTGAATATATAAACAGTACATGTAAAACGTTTGTGAGAGGTAGAAAAGTACTTTTCCACAAGCAAATAAAATGTAGATCTGGAAATTTACATCCAGATTTCGACTTTAAAAAGCAAAATATAAATGGTAAAATGAAATAACAAACATAAAAATACATGCTTTTTAGAGAAATGTTTAAACATTGTTTCACATCTATGAATTTTCATGTTTAAATATTAAGACCACTTGTAAAAAGTTTAAAGAAGTTGTAGAATGTACTTTACAGGCAGTAAGCAAACTGTAGATAAAAAAAACTGCTAATATCAAGCTGCAAACATTGAAATAAATGTTTTTAGCAAAAGTTTAAACCGTTTTCTCAGCTATGAAGTATATTGTAAATACTTTCACAGCACATGTAAAATATTTGTCAGAGGTTTTAAAAGTACTTTTCTACAAGAAAAGAATATATAGCTCCATAAATGCACTTTTGCATTTCAATTTTCAAAAGAATAACAGAAATGTTAAAATGAAACTACAAACATAAAAATATATGCTTTTTTGAGAAATTAAGCAAAGATTAAAAATACAGTTTAAAACTAGAAAACAAAATGTAGAGAAAGAAATACGTGCTTAAATTTCATTTTAAAAAAGTAAAAATAACTGCTAAAATGAATGTTCACACATTGAAATAAATGCATTTTAGGAAAAGATTAAACACAGTTTTCTCATCTATGAACTTCCTTGTGAATATATAAACAGTACATGTAAAACGTTTGAGAGAGGTTGAAAATTACTTTTCCACAAGCAAATAAAATGTAGATCTGGAAATTAACATCCAGATTTCAATTTTAAAAAGCAAAATATAACTGGTAAAATGAAATAACAAACATAAAAATGAATGCTTATTTTTAGAAATTTTTAAACATGGTTTCACATCTATGAAACAGCACATGTAAAATGTTTGTCAGATGATTTAAAAGTACTTTTCTACAAGAAAAAATATATAGATCCATAAATTCACTTCTGCATTTCAATTTTAAAAAGAATATCATAAATGATAAAATGAAACCTCAAACATAAAAATACATGCTTTTTTAAGAAATTAAGCAAAGTTTAAAAATATAGTTTAAAACCAGAAAACAAAATGTAGAGAAAGAAATACGTGCTTAAATTTCATTTTAAAAAACTAAATATTGCTCAAATGAATGTTCACACATTGAAATAAATGCATTTTATGAAAAGATTAAACATAGTTTTCTCATCAATGAACTTCCTTGTGAATATATAAACAGTATATGTAAAACGTTTGTGAGAGGTGGAAAAATACTTGCTACAATCAAATAAAATGTAGATCTGGAAATTTACATCCAGATTTCGACTTTAAAAAGCAAAATATAAATGTTAAAACGAAACCTCAAACATAAAAATACATGCTTTTTAGAGAAATGTTTAAACATGGTTTTACATCTATCAAACAGCACGTGTAAAATGTTTGTCAGAGTTTTCAAAAGAACTTTTCTACAAGAAAAGAAAATATAGATCCATAAATTCACTTCTCCATTTCAATTTTAAAAAGAAAATCATAAATGTTAAAACGAAACCTCAAACATAAAAATACATGCTTTTTAGAGAAATGTTTAATCATTGTTTCACATCTATGAATTTTCATGTTTAAATATTGACCACTTGTAAAAAGTTTATAAAGTTGTATAATTTACTTTACAAGCAGGAAGCAAACCTTAGATAAAGAAATTCACATTTAAATTTCAATGTCAAAACATATAAATAACTGCTAATATCAAGCTGCAAACATTGAAATAAATGTTTTTAGCAAAAGTTTAAACAGTTTTATCAGCTATGAAGTATATTGTAAATAGTTTAACAGCACATGTAGAATATTTGTCAGAGGTTTTAAAAGTACTTTTCCATAAGAAAAGAAAATATAGGTCCATAGATTCACTTCTGCATTTTAATTTTAAAAAGAATAACAGAAATGTTAAAAAGAAAGTACAAACATAAAAAATACATGCTATTTTGAGAAATTTTAAACTGTGTTTGACATCTATGAATTTTTATGTATCAGTATTAATAGCCTTTTTAAAAGTTTCAGCAAAGTTTAAAAATATAGTTTAAAACCAGAAAACAAAATGTAGAGAAAGAAATACGTGCTTAAATTTCATTTTAAAAAACTAAATATAACTGCTCAAATGAATGTTCACACATTGAAATAAATGCATTTTATGAAAAGATTAAACATAGTTTTCTCATCAATGAACTTCCTTGTGAATATATAAACAGTATATGTAAAACGTTTGTCAGAGGTGGAAAAATACTTTGCTACAATCAAATAAAATGTAGATCTGGAAATTTACATCCAGATTTCGACTTTAAAAAGCAAAATATAAATGGTAAAATGAAATAACAAACATAAAAATAAATGCTTTTTTGTGAAATGTTTCAACATGATTTTACATCTATCAAACAGCACGTGTAAAATGTTTGTCAGAGTTTTCAAAAGAACTTTTCTACAAGAAAAGAAAATATAGATCCATAAATTCACTTCTCCATTTCAATTTTAAAAAGAAAATCATAAATGTTAAAACGAAACCTCAAACATAAAAATGCATGCTTTTTAGAGAAATGTTTAATCATTGTTTCACATCTATGAATTTTCATGTTTAAATATTAAGACCACTTGTAAAAAGTTTAAAGAAGTTGTATAATTTACTTTACAAGCAGAAAGCAAACCTTAGATAAAGAAATTCACATTTAAATTTCAATGTCAAAACATATAAATAACTGCTAATATCAAGCTGCAAACATTGAAATAAATGTTTTTAGCAAAAGTTAAAACAGTTTTATCAGCTATGAAGTATATTGTAAATAGTTTAACAGCACATGTAAAATATTTGTCAGAGGTTTATAAGTACTTTTCTCTAAGAAAATAAAATATAGATCCATAAATTCACTTCTCCATTTCAATTTTAAAAAGAATATCATAAATGTTAAAACGAAACCTCAACCATAAAAAACATGCTTTTTAGAGAAATGTTTAATCATTGTTTCACATCTATGAATTTTCATGTTTAAATATTAAGACCACTTGTAAAAAGTTTAAAGAAGTTGTATTATTTACTTTACAAGCAGAAAGCAAACCTTAGATAAAGAAATTCACATTTAAATTTTAATGTCAAAACATATAAATAACTGCTAATATCAAGCTGCAAACATTGAAATAAATGTTTTTAGCAAAAGTTTAAACAGTTTTATCAGCTATGAAGTATATTGTAAATAGTTTAACAGCACATGTAGAATATTTGTCAGAGGTTCTAAAAGTACTTTTCCATAAGAAAAGAAAATATAGGTCCATAGATTCACATCTGCATTTTAATTTTAAAAAGAATAACAGAAATGTTAAAAAGAAAGTACAAACATAAAAAATACATGCTATTTTGAGAAATTTTAAACTGTGTTTGACATCTATGAATTTTTATGTATCAGTATTAATAGCCTTTTTAAAAGTTTAAGCAAAGTTTAAAAATATAGTTTAAAACCAGAAAACAAAATGTAGAGAAAGAAATACGTGCTTAAATTTCATTTTAAAAAACTAAATATAACTGCTCAAATGAATGTTCACACATTGAAATAAATGCATTTTATGAAAAGATTAAACATAGTTTTCTCATCAATGAACTTCCTTGTGAATATATAAACAGTATATGTAAAACGTTTGTCAGAGGTGGAAAAATACTTTGCTACAATCAAATAAAATGTAGATCTGGAAATTTACATCCAGATTTCGACTTTAAAAAGCAAAATATAAATGGTAAAATGAAATAACAAACATAAAAATAAATGCTTTTTTGTGAAATGTTTAAACATGATTTTACATCTATCAAACAGCACGTGTAAAATGTTTGTCAGAGTTTTCAAAAGAACTTTTCTACAAGAAAAGAAAATATAGATCCATAAATTCACTTCTCCATTTCAATTTTAAAAAGAAAATCATAAATGTTAAAACGAAACCTCAAACATAAAAATACATGCTTTTTAGAGAAATGTTTAATCATTGTTTCACATCTATGAATTTTCATGTTTAAATATTAAGACCACTTGTAAAAAGTTTAAAGAAGTTGTATAATTTACTTTACAAGCAGAAAGCAAACCTTAGATAAAGAAATTCACGTTTAAATTTCAATGTCAAAACATATAAATAACTGCTAATATCAAGCTGCAAACATTGAAATAAATGTTTTTAGCAAAAGTTAAAACAGTTTTATCAGCTATGAAGTATATTGTAAATAGTTTAACAGCACATGTAAAATATTTGTCAGAGGTTTATAAGTACTTTTCTATAAGAAAATAAAATATAGGTCCATAAATTCACTTCTGCATTTTAATTTTAAAAAGAATAACAGAAATGTTAAAAAGAAAGTACAAACATAAAAAATACATGCTATTTTGAGAAATTTTAAACTGTGTTTGACATCTATGAATTTTTATGTTTCAGTATTAATAGCCTTTTTAAAATTTTAAGCAAAGTTTAAAAATATAGTTTAAAACCAGAAAACAAAATGTAGAGAAAGAAATACGTGCTTAAATTTCATTTTAAAAAACTAAATATAACTGCTCAAATGAATGTTCACACATTGAAATAAATGCATTTTATGAAAAGATTAAACATAGTTTTCTCATCAATGAACTTCCTTGTGAATATATAAACAGTATATGTAAAACGTTTGTGAGAGGTGGAAAAGTACTTTTCTACAATCAAATAAAATGTAGTTCTGGAAATTTACATCCAGATTTCGACTTTAAAAAGCAAAATATAAATGGTAAAATGAAATAACAAACATAGAATTAAATGTTTTTTTGAGAAATGTTTTAACATGGTTTCACATCTATGAAACAGCACATGTAAAATGTTTGTCAGAGGTTTTAAATGTACTTTTCTATAAGAAAGCGAAAATATAGATCCATAAATTCACTTCTGCATTTCAAATTAAAAAAGAATATCATAAATGTTGAAACGAAACCTCAAACATAAAAATACATGCTTTTTAGAGAAATGTTTAAACATTGTTTCACATATATGAATTTTCATAAGACCACTTGTAAAAAGTTTAAAGAAGTTGTAGAATGTACTTTACAGGCAGTAAGCAAACCGTAGATAAAAAAAAATCGCCTTTAAATTTCAATGTCAAAACGTATAAATAACTGCTAATATCAAGCTGCAAACATTGAAATAAATGTTTTTAGCAAAAGTTTAAACCGTTTTCTCAGCTATGAAGTATATTGTAAATACTTTAACAGCTCATGTAAAATATTTGTCAGAGATTTTAAAAGTACTTTTCTACAAGAAAAGAATATATAGCTCCATAAATGCACTTTTGCATTTCAATTTTAAAAGCATAACAGAAATGTTAAAATGAAACTACAAACATAAAAATATAAGCATTTTTGAGAAATTAAGCAAAGTTTAAAAATATAGTTTAAAACCAGAAAACAAAATGTAGAGAAAGAAATACGTGCTTAAATTTCATTTTAAAAAAGTAAAAATAACTGCTGAAATGAATGTTCACACATTGAAATAAATGCATTTTATGAAAAGATTAATCATAGTTTTCTCATCAATGAACTTCCTTGTGAATATATAAACAGTACATGTAAAACGTTTGTGAGAGGTAGAAAAGTACTTTTCCACAAGCAAATAAAATGTAGATCTGGAAATTTACATCCAGATTTCGACTTTAAAAAGCAAAATATAAATGGTAAAATGAAATAACAAACATAAAAATACATGCTTTTTAGAGAAATGTTTAAACATTGTTTCACATCTATGAATTTTCATGTTTAAGTATTAAGACCACGTAAAAAGTTTAAAGAAGTTGTATAATGTACTTTACAGGCAGTAAGCAAACCGTAGAAAAAAAAAATCGCCTTTAAATTTCAATGTCAAAACGTATAAATAACTGCTAATATCAAGCTGCAAACATTGAAATAAATGTTTTTAGCAAAATTTTAAACAGTTTTCTCAGCTATGAAGTATATTGTAAATAGTTTAACAGCACATGTAAATTATTTGTCAGAGGTTTATAAGTACTTTTCTATAAGAAAATAAAATATAGGTCCATAAATTCACTTCTGCATTTTAATTTTAAAAAGAATAACAGAAATGTTAAAAAGAAAGTACAAATATAAAAAATACATGCTATTTTGAGAAATTTTAAACTGTGTTTGACAACTATGAATTTTTATGTTTCAGTATTAATAGCCTTTTTAAAATTTTAAGCAAAGTTAAAAAATATAGTTTAAAACCAGAAAACAAAATGTAGAGAAAGAAATACGTGCTTAAATTTCATTTTAAAAAAGTAAAAATAACTTCTAAAATGAATGTTCACACATTGAAATAAATGCATTTTAGGAAAAGATTAAACACAGTTTTCTCATCTGTGAAATTCCTTGTGAATATATAAACAGTACATGTAAAACGTTTGAGAGAGTTTGAAAATTACTTTTCTACAAGCAAATAAAATGTAGATCTGGAAATTAACATCCAGATTTCAATTTTAAAAAGCAAAATATAACTGGTAAAATGAAATAACAAACATAAAAATGAATGCTTTTTTTTAGAAATTTTTAAACATGGTTTCACATCTATGAAACAGCACATGTAAAATGTTTGTCAGATGATTTAAAAGTACTTTTCTACAAGAAAAAATATATAGATCCATAAATTCACTTCTGCATTTCAATTTTAAAAAGAATATCATGAATGATAAAATGAAACCTCAAACATAAAAATACATGCTTTTTTAAGAAATTAAGCAAAGTTTAAAAATATAGTTTAAAACCAGAAAACAAAATGTAGAGAAAGAAATACGTGCTTAAATTTCATTTTAAAAAAGTAAAAATAACTGCTGAAATGAACGTTCACACATTGAAATAAATGCATTTTGTGAAAAGATTAAACATAATTTTCTCATCAATGAACTTCCTTGTGAATATATAAACAGTACATGTGAAACGTTTGAGAGAGGTAGAAAAGTACTTTTCCACAAGCAAATAAAATGTAGATCTGGAAATTTACATCCAGATTTCAATTTTAAAAAGCAAAATATAAATGGTAAAATGAAATAACAAACATAAAAATGAATGCTTTTTTGAGAAATGTTTAAACATGATTTTACATCTATCAAACAGCACGTGTAAAATGTTTGTCAGAGTTTTCAAAAGTACTTTTCTACAAGAAAAGAAAATATAGATCCATAAATTCACTTCTCCATTTCAATTTTAAAAAGAATATCATAAATGTTAAAACGAAACCTCAACCATAAAAAACATGCTTTTTAGAGAAATGTTTAATCATTGTTTCACATCTATGAATTTTCATGTTTAAATATTAAGACCACTTGTAAAAAGTTTAAAGAAGTTGTATTATTTACTTTACAAGCAGAAAGCAAACCTTAGATAAAGAAATTCACATTTAAATTTTAATGTCAAAACATATAAATAACTGCTAATATCAAGCTGCAAACATTGAAATAAATGTTTTTAGCAAAAGTTTAAACAGTTTTATCAGCTATGAAGTATATTGTAAATAGTTTAACAGAACATGTAGAATATTTGTCAGAGGTTTTAAAAGTACTTTTCCATAAGAAAAGAAAATATAGGTCCATAGATTCACTTCTGCATTTTAATTTTAAAAAGAATAACAGAAATGTTAAAAAGAAAGTACAAACATAAAAAATACATGCTATTTTGAGAAATTTTAAACTGTGTTTGACATCTATGAATTTTTATGTATCAGTATTAATAGCCTTTTTAAAAGTTTAAGCAAAGTTTAAAAATATAGTTTAAAACCAGAAAACAAAATGTAGAGAAAGTAATACGTGCTTAAATTTCATTTTAAAAAACTAAATATAACTGCTCAAATGAATGTTCACACATTGAAATAAATGCATTTTATGAAAAGATTAAACATAGTTTTCTCATCAATGAACTTCCTTGTGAATATATAAACAGTATATGTAAAACGTTTGTCAGAGGTGGAAAAATACTTTGCTACAATCAAATAAAATGTAGATCTGGAAATTTACATCCAGATTTCGACTTTAAAAAGCAAAATATAAATGTTAAAACGAAACCTCAAACATAAAAATACATGCTTTTTAGAGAAATGTTTAAACATGGTTTTACATCTATCAAACAGCACGTGTAAAATGTTTGTCAGAGTTTTCAAAAGAACTTTTCTACAAGAAAAGAAAATATAGATCCATAAATTCACTTCTCCATTTCAATTTTAAAAAGAAAATCATAAATGTTAAAACGAAACCTCAAACATAAAAATACATGCTTTTTAGAGAAATGTTTAATCATTGTTTCACATCTATGAATTTTCATGTTTAAATATTAAGACCACTTGTAAAAAGTTTAAAGAAGTTGTATAATTTACTTTACAAGCAGAAAGCAAACCTTAGATAAAGAAATTCACGTTTAAATTTCAATGTCAAAACATATAAATAACTGCTAATATCAAGCTGCAAACATTGAAATAAATGTTTTTAGCAAAAGTTTAAACAGTTTTCTCAGCTATGAAGTATATTGTAAATAGTTTCACAGCACGTGTAAAATATTTGTCAGAGGTTTTAAAAGTACTTTTCTACAAGAATAGAATATATAGCTCCATAAATGCACTTTTGCATTTCAATTTTAAAAAGAATAACAGAAATGTTAAAATGAAACTACAAACATAAAAATATATGCTTTTTTGAGAAATTAAGCAAAGTTTAAAAATATAGTTTAAAACCAGAAAACAAAATGTAGAGAAAGAAATACGTGCTTAAATTTCATTTTAAAAAAGTAAAAATAACTTCTAAAATGAATGTTCACACATTGAAATAAATGCATTTTAGGAAAAGATTAAACACAGTTTTCTCATCTGTGAAATTCCTTGTGAATATATAAACAGTACATGTAAAACGTTTGAGAGAGGTTGAAAATTACTTTTCTACAAGCAAATAAAATGTAGATCTGGAAATTAACATCCAGATTTCAATTTTAAAAAGCAAAATATAACTGGTAAAATGAAATAACAAACATAAAAATGAATGCTTTTTTTTAGAAATTTTTAAACATGGTTTCACATCTATGAAACAGCACTTGTAAAATGTTTGTCAGATGATTTAAAAGTACTTTTCTACAAGAAAAAATATATAGATCCATAAATTCACTTCTGCATTTCAATTTTAAAAAGAATATCATGAATGATAAAATGAAACCTCAAACATAAAAATACATGCTTTTTTAAGAAATTAAGCAAAGTTTAAAAATATAGTTTAAAACCAGAAAACAAAATGTAGAGAAAGAAATACGTGCTTAAATTTCATTTTAAAAAAGTAAAAATAACTGCTGAAATGAACGTTCACACATTGAAATAAATGCATTTTGTGAAAAGATTAAACATAATTTTCTCATCAATGAACTTCCTTGTGAATATATAAACAGTACATGTAAAACGTTTGAGAGAGGTAGAAAAGTACTTTTCCACAAGCAAATAAAATGTAGATCTGGAAATTTACATCCAGATTTCGACTTTAAAAAGCAAAATATAAATGGTAAAATGAAATAACAAACATAAAAATAAATGCTTTTTTGAGAAATGTTTAAACATGGTTTCACATCTATGAAACAGCACATGTAAAATGTTTGTCAGAGGTTTTAAATGTACTTTTCTATAAGAAAGCGAAAATATAGATCCATAAATTCACTTCTGCATTTCAAATTAAAAAAGAATATCATAAATGTTAAAACGAAACCTCAAACATAAAAATACATGCTTTTTAGAGAAATGTTTAAACATTGTTTCACATATATGAATTTTCATAAGACCACTTGTAAAAAGTTTAAAGAAGTTGTAGAATGTACTTTACAGGCAGTAAGCAAACCGTAGATAAAAAAAAATCGCCTTTAAATTTCAATGTCAAAACGTATAAATAACTGCTAATATCAAGCTGCAAACATTGAAATAAATGTTTTTAGCAAAAGTTTAAACAGTTTTCTCAGCTATGAAGTATATTGTAAATAGTTTCACAGCACGTGTAAAATATTTGTCAGAGGTTTTAAAAGTACTTTTCTACAAGAATAGAATATATAGCTCCATAAATGCACTTTTGCATTTCAATTTTAAAAAGAATAACAGAAATGTTAAAATGAAACTACAAACATAAAAATATATGCTTTTTTGAGAAATTAAGCAAAGTTTAAAAATATAGTTTAAAACCAGAAAACAAAATGTAGAGAAAGAAATACGTGCTTAAATTTCATTTTAAAAAAGTAAAAATAACTTCTAAAATGAATGTTCACACATTGAAATAAATGCATTTTAGGAAAAGATTAAACACAGTTTTCTCATCTGTGAAATTCCTTGTGAATATATAAACAGTACATGTAAAACGTTTGAGAGAGGTTGAAAATTACTTTTCTACAAGCAAATAAAATGTAGATCTGGAAATTAACATCCAGATTTCAATTTTAAAAAGCAAAATATAACTGGTAAAATGAAATAACAAACATAAAAATGAATGCTTTTTTTTAGAAATTTTTAAACATGGTTTCACATCTATGAAACAGCACATGTAAAATGTTTGTCAGATGATTTAAAAGTACTTTTCTACAAGAAAAAATATATAGATCCATAAATTCACTTCTGCATTTCAATTTTAAAAAGAATATCATGAATGATAAAATGAAACCTCAAACATAAAAATACATGCTTTTTTAAGAAATTAAGCAAAGTTTAAAAATATAGTTTAAAACCAGAAAACAAAATGTAGAGAAAGAAATACGTGCTTAAATTTCATTTTAAAAAAGTAAAAATAACTGCTGAAATGAACGTTCACACATTGAAATAAATGCATTTTGTGAAAAGATTAAACATAATTTTCTCATCAATGAACTTCCTTGTGAATATATAAACAGTACATGTAAAACGTTTGAGAGAGGTAGAAAAGTACTTTTCCACAAGCAAATAAAATGTAGATCTGGAAATTTACATCCAGATTTCAATTTTAAAAAGCAAAATATAAATGGTAAAATGAAATAACAAACATAAAAATGAATGCTTTTTTGAGAAATGTTTAAACATGATTTTACATCTCTCAAACAGCACGTGTAAAATGTTTGTCGGAGTTTTCAAAAGAACTTTTCTACAAGAAAAGAAAATATAGATCCATAAATTCACTTCTCCATTTCAATTTTAAAAAGAATATCATAAATGTTAAAACGAAACCTCAACCATAAAAAACATGCTTTTTAGAGAAATGTTTAATCATTGTTTCACATCTATGAATTTTCATGTTTAAATATTAAGACCACTTGTAAAAAGTTTAAAGAAGTTGTATTATTTACTTTACAAGCAGAAAGCAAACCTTAGATAAAGAAATTCACATTTAAATTTTAATGTCAAAACATATAAATAACTGCTAATATCAAGCTGCAAACATTGAAATAAATGTTTTTAGCAAAAGTTTAAACAGTTTTATCAGCTATGAAGTATATTCTAAATAGTTTAACAGCACATGTAGAATATTTGTCAGAGGTTTTAAAAGTACTTTTCCATAAGAAAAGAAAATATAGGTCCATAGATTCACTTCTGCATTTTAATTTTAAAAAGAATAACAGAAATGTTAAAAAGAAAGTACAAACATAAAAAAATACATGCTATTTTGAGAAATTTTAAACTGTGTTTGACATCTATGAATTTTTATGTATCAGTATTAATAGCCTTTTTAAAAGTTTAAGCAAAGTTTAAAAATATAGTTTAAAACCAGAAAACAAAATGTAGAGAAAGAAATACGTGCTTAAATTTCATTTTAAAAAACTAAATATAACTGCTCAAATGAATGTTCACACATTGAAATAAATGCATTTTATGAAAAGATTAAACATAGTTTTCTCATCAATGAACTTCCTTGTGAATATATAAACAGTATATGTAAAACGTTTGTCAGAGGTGGAAAAATACTTTGCTACAATCAAATAAAATGTAGATCTGGAAATTTACATCCAGATTTCGACTTTAAAAAGCAAAATATAAATAGTAAAATGAAATAACAAACATAAAAATAAATGCTTTTTTGTGAAATGTTTAAACATGATTTTACATCTATCAAACAGCACGTGTAAAATGTTTGTCAGAGTTTTCAAAAGAACTTTTCTACAAGAAAAGAAAATATAGATCCATAAATTCACTTCTCCATTTCAATTTTAAAAAGAAAATCATAAATGTTAAAACGAAACCTCAAACATAAAAATACATGCTTTTTAGAGAAATGTTTAATCATTGTTTCACATCTATGAATTTTCATGTTTAAATATTAAGACCACTTGTAAAAAGTTTAAAGAAGTTGTATAATTTACTTTACAAGCAGAAAGCAAACCTTAGATAAAGAAATTCACATTTAAATTTCAATGTCAAAACATATAAATAACTGCTAATATCAAGCTGCAAACATTGAAATAAATGTTTTTAGCAAAAGTTAAAACAGTTTTATCAGCTATGAAGTATATTGTAAATAGTTTAACAGCACATGTAAAATATTTGTCAGAGGTTTATAAGTACTTTTCTATAAGAAAATAAAATATAGGTCCATAAATTCACTTCTGCATTTTAATTTTAAAAAGAATAACAGAAATGTTAAAAAGAAAGTAGAAACATAAAAAATACATGCTATTTTGAGAAATTTTAAACTGTGTTTGACATCTATGAATTTTTATGTTTCAGTATTAATAGCCTTTTTAAAATTTTAAGCAAAGTTTAAAAATATAGTTTAAAACCAGAAAACAAAATGTAGAGAAAGAAATACGTGCTTAAATTTCATTTTAAAAAAGTAAAAATAACTGCTAAAATGAATGTTCACACATTGAAATAAATGCATTTTAGGACAAGATTAAACACAGTTTTCTCATCTGTGAACTTCCTTGTCAATATATAAACAGTACATGTAAAACGTTTGAGAGATGTTGAAAAGTACTTTTCTACAAGTAAATAAAATGTAGATCTGGAAATTCACATCCAGATTTCAATTTTAAAAAGCAAAATATAACTGGTAAAATGAAATAACAAACATAAAAATGAATGCTTTTTTTTAGAAATTTTTAAACATGGTTTCACATCTATGAAACAGCACATGTAAAATGTTTGTCAGATGATTTAAAAGTACTTTTCTACAAGAAAAATATATAGATCCATAAATTCACTTCTGCATTTCAATTTTAAAAAGAATATCATAAATGATAAAATGAAACCTCAAACATAAAAATACATGCTTTTTTAAGAAATTAAGCAAAGTTTAAAAATATAGTTTAAAACCAGAAAACAAAATGTAGAGAAAGAAATACGTGCTTAAATTTCATTTTAAAAAACTAAATATAACTGCTCAAATGAATGTTCACACATTGAAATAAATGCATTTTATGAAAAGATTAAACATAGTTTTCTCATCAATGAACTTCCTTGTGAATATATAAACAGTATATGTAAAACGTTTGTCAGAGGTGGAAAAATACTTTGCTACAATCAAATAAAATGTAGATCTGGAAATTTACATCCAGATTTCGACTTTAAAAAGCAAAATATAAATGTTAAAACGAAACCTCAAACATAAAAATACATGCTTTTTAGAGAAATGTTTAAACATGGTTTTACATCTATCAAACAGCACGTGTAAAATGTTTGTCAGAGTTTTCAAAAGAACTTTTCTACAAGAAAAGAAAATATAGATCCATAAATTCACTTCTCCATTTCAATTTTAAAAAGAAAATCATAAATGTTAAAACGAAACCTCAAACATAAAAATACATGCTTTTTAGAGAAATGTTTAATCATTGTTTCACATCTATGAATTTTCATGTTTAAATATTAAGACCACTTGTAAAAAGTTTAAAGAAGTTGTATAATTTACTTTACAAGCAGAAAGCAAACCTTAGATAAAGAAATTCACGTTTAAATTTCAATGTCAAAACATATAAATAACTGCTAATATCAAGCTGCAAACATTGAAATAAATGTTTTTAGCAAAAGTTTAAACAGTTTTATCAGCTATGAAGTATATTGTAAATAGTTTAACAGCACATGTAAAATATTTGTCAGAGGTTTATAAGTACTTTTCTATAAGAAAATAAAATATAGGTCCATAAATTCACTTCTGCATTTTAATTTTAAAAAGAATAACAGAAATGTTAAAAAGAAAGTACAAACATAAAAAATACATGCTATTTTGAGAAATTTTAAACTGTGTTTGACATCTATGAATTTTTATGTTTCAGTATTAATAGCCTTTTTAAAAGTTTAAGCAAAGTTTAAAAATATAGTTTAAAACCAGAAAACAAAATGTAGAGAAAGAAATACGTGCTTAAATTTCATTTTAAAAAACTAAATATAACTGCTCAAATGAATGTTCACACATTGAAATAAATGCATTTTATGAAAAGATTAAACATAGTTTTCTCATCAATGAACTTCCTTGTGAATATATAAACAGTATATGTAAAACGTTTGTGAGAGGTGGAAAAGTACTTTTCTACAATCAAATAAAATGTAGTTCTGGAAATTTACATCCAGATTTCGACTTTAAAAGCAAAATATAAATGGTAAAATGAAATAACAAACATAGAATTAAATGTTTTTTTGAGAAATGTTTTAACATGGTTTCACATCTATGAAACAGCACATGTAAAATGTTTGTCAGAGGTTTTAAATGTACTTTTCTATAAGAAAGCGAAAATATAGATCCATAAATTCACTTCTGCATTTCAAATTAAAAAAGAATATCATAAATGTTGAAACGAAACCTCAAACATAAAAATACATGCTTTTTAGAGAAATGTTTAAACATTGTTTCACATATATGAATTTTCATAAGACCACTTGTAAAAAGTTTAAAGAAGTTGTAGAATGTACTTTACAGGCAGTAAGCAAACCGTAGATAAAAAAAAATCGCCTTTAAATTTCAATGTCAAAACGTATAAATAACTGCTAATATCAAGCTGCAAACATTGAAATAAATGTTTTTAGCAAAAGTTTAAACCGTTTTCTCAGCTATGAAGTATATTGTAAATACTTTAACAGCTCATGTAAAATATTTGTCAGAGATTTTAAAAGTACTTTTCTACAAGAAAAGAATATATAGCTCCATAAATGCACTTTTGCATTTCAATTTTAAAAGCATAACAGAAATGTTAAAATGAAACTACAAACATAAAAATATAAGCATTTTTGAGAAATTAAGCAAAGTTTAAAAATATAGTTTAAAACCAGAAAACAAAATGTAGAGAAAGAAATACGTGCTTAAATTTCATTTTAAAAAAGTAAAAATAACTGCTGAAATGAATGTTCACACATTGAAATAAATGCATTTTATGAAAAGATTAATCATAGTTTTCTCATCAATGAACTTCCTTGTGAATATATAAACAGTACATGTAAAACGTTTGTGAGAGGTAGAAAAGTACTTTTCCACAAGCAAATAAAATGTAGATCTGGAAATTTACATCCAGATTTCGACTTTAAAAAGCAAAATATAAATGGTAAAATGAAATAACAAACATAAAAATACATGCTTTTTAGAGAAATGTTTAAACATTGTTTCACATCTATGAATTTTCATGTTTAAGTATTAAGACCACTTGTAAAAAGTTTAAAGAAGTTGTATAATGTACTTTACAGGCAGTAAGCAAACCGTAGAAAAAAAAAATCGCCTTTAAATTTCAATGTCAAAACGTATAAATAACTGCTAATATCAAGCTGCAAACATTGAAATAAATGTTTTTAGCAAAAGTTTAAACAGTTTTCTCAGCTATGAAGTATATTGTAAATAGTTTAACAGCACATGTAAATTATTTGTCAGAGGTTTATAAGTACTTTTCTATAAGAAAATAAAATATAGGTCCATAAATTCACTTCTGCATTTTAATTTTAAAAAGAATAACAGAAATGTTAAAAAGAAAGTACAAATATAAAAAATACATGCTATTTTGAGAAATTTTAAACTGTGTTTGACAACTATGAATTTTTATGTTTCAGTATTAATAGCCTTTTTAAAATTTTAAGCAAAGTTTAAAAATATAGTTTAAAACCAGAAAACAAAATGTAGAGAAAGAAATACGTGCTTAAATTTCATTTTAAAAAAGTAAAAATAACTTCTAAAATGAATGTTCACACATTGAAATAAATGCATTTTAGGAAAAGATTAAACACAGTTTTCTCATCTGTGAAATTCCTTGTGAATATATAAACAGTACATGTAAAACGTTTGAGAGAGGTTGAAAATTACTTTTCTACAAGCAAATAAAATGTAGATCTGGAAATTAACATCCAGATTTCAATTTTAAAAAGCAAAATATAACTGGTAAAATGAAATAACAAACATAAAAATGAATGCTTTTTTTTAGAAATTTTTAAACATGGTTTCACATCTATGAAACAGCACATGTAAAATGTTTGTCAGATGATTTAAAAGTACTTTTCTACAAGAAAAAATATATAGATCCATAAATTCACTTCTGCATTTCAATTTTAAAAAGAATATCATGAATGATAAAATGAAACCTCAAACATAAAAATACATGCTTTTTTAAGAAATTAAGCAAAGTTTAAAAATATAGTTTAAAACCAGAAAACAAAATGTAGAGAAAGAAATACGTGCTTAAATTTCATTTTAAAAAAGTAAAAATAACTGCTGAAATGAACGTTCACACATTGAAATAAATGCATTTTGTGAAAAGATTAAACATAATTTTCTCATCAATGAACTTCCTTGTGAATATATAAACAGTACATGTGAAACGTTTGAGAGAGGTAGAAAAGTACTTTTCCACAAGCAAATAAAATGTAGATCTGGAAATTTACATCCAGATTTCAATTTTAAAAAGCAAAATATAAATGGTAAAATGAAATAACAAACATAAAAATGAATGCTTTTTTGAGAAATGTTTAAACATGATTTTACATCTATCAAACAGCACGTGTAAAATGTTTGTCAGAGTTTTCAAAAGTACTTTTCTACAAGAAAAGAAAATATAGATCCATAAATTCACTTCTCCATTTCAATTTTAAAAAGAATATCATAAATGTTAAAACGAAACCTCAACCATAAAAAACATGCTTTTTAGAGAAATGTTTAATCATTGTTTCACATCTATGAATTTTCATGTTTAAATATTAAGACCACTTGTAAAAAGTTTAAAGAAGTTGTATAATTTACTTTACAAGCAGAAAGCAAACCTTAGATAAAGAAATTCACGTTTAAATTTCAATGTCAAAACATATAAATAACTGCTAATATCAAGCTGCAAACATTGAAATAAATGTTTTTAGCAAAAGTTTAAACAGTTTTATCAGCTATGAAGTATATTGTAAATAGTTTAACAGCACATGTAAAATATTTGTCAGAGGTTTATAAGTACTTTTCTATAAGAAAATAAAATATAGGTCCATAAATTCACTTCTGCATTTTAATTTTAAAAAGAATAACAGAAATGTTAAAAAGAAAGTACAAACATAAAAAATACATGCTATTTTGAGAAATTTTAAACTGTGTTTGACATCTATGAATTTTTATGTTTCAGTATTAATAGCCTTTTTAAAATTTTAAGCAAAGTTTAAAAATATAGTTTAAAACCAGAAAACAAAATGTAGAGAAAGAAATACGTGCTTAAATTTCATTTTAAAAAAGTAAAAATAACTTCTAAAATGAATGTTCACACATTGAAATAAATGCATTTTAGGAAAAGATTAAACACAGTTTTCTCATCTGTGAAATTCCTTGTGAATATATAAACAGTACATGTAAAACGTTTGAGAGAGGTTGAAAATTACTTTTCTACAAGCAAATAAAATGTAGATCTGGAAATTAACATCCAGATTTCAATTTTAAAAAGCAAAATATAACTGGTAAAATGAAATAACAAACATAAAAATGAATGCTTTTTTTTAGAAATTTTTAAACATGGTTTCACATCTATGAAACAGCACATGTAAAATGTTTGTCAGATGATTTAAAAGTACTTTTCTACAAGAAAAAATATATAGATCCATAAATTCACTTCTGCATTTCAATTTTAAAAAGAATATCATGAATGATAAAATGAAACCTCAAACATAAAAATACATGCTTTTTTAAGAAATTAAGCAAAGTTTAAAAATATAGTTTAAAACCAGAAAACAAAATGTAGAGAAAGAAATACGTGCTTAAATTTCATTTTAAAAAAGTAAAAATCTGCTGAAATGAACGTTCACACATTGAAATAAATGCATTTTGTGAAAAGATTAAACATAATTTTCTCATCAATGAACTTCCTTGTGAATATATAAACAGTACATGTAAAACGTTTGAGAGAGGTAGAAAAGTACTTTTCCACAAGCAAATAAAATGTAGATCTGGAAATTTACATCCAGATTTCAATTTTAAAAAGCAAAATATAAATGGTAAAATGAAATAACAAACATAAAAATGAATGCTTTTTTGAGAAATGTTTAAACATGATTTTACATCTCTCAAACAGCACGTGTAAAATGTTTGTCGGAGTTTTCAAAAGAACTTTTCTACAAGAAAAGAAAATATAGATCCATAAATTCACTTCTCCATTTCAATTTTAAAAAGAATATCATAAATGTTAAAACGAAATCTCAACCATAAAAAACATGCTTTTTAGAGAAATGTTTAATCATTGTTTCACATCTATGAATTTTCATGTTTAAATATTAAGACCACTTGTAAAAAGTTTAAAGAAGTTGTATTATTTACTTTACAAGCAGAAAGCAAACCTTAGATAAAGAAATTCACATTTAAATTTTAATGTCAAAACATATAAATAACTGCTAATATCAAGCTGCAAACATTGAAATAAATGTTTTTAGCAAAAGTTTAAACAGTTTTATCAGCTATGAAGTATATTCTGAATAGTTTAACAGCACATGTAGAATATTTGTCAGAGGTTTTAAAGTACTTTTCCATAAGAAAAGAAAATATAGGTCCATAGATTCACTTCTGCATTTTAATTTTAAAAAGAATAACAGAAATGTTAAAAAGAAAGTACAAACATAAAAAAATACATGCTATTTTGAGAAATTTTAAACTGTGTTTGACATCTATGAATTTTTATGTATCAGTATTAATAGCCTTTTTAAAAGTTTAAGCAAAGTTTAAAAATATAGTTTAAAACCAGAAAACAAAATGTAGAGAAAGAAATACGTGCTTAAATTTCATTTTAAAAAACTAAATATAACTGCTCAAATGAATGTTCACACATTGAAATAAATGCATTTTATGAAAAGATTAAACATAGTTTTCTCATCAATGAACTTCCTTGTGAATATATAAACAGTATATGTAAAACGTTTGTCAGAGGTGGAAAAATACTTTGCTACAATCAAATAAAATGTAGATCTGGAAATTTACATCCAGATTTCGACTTTAAAAAGCAAAATATAAATGTTAAAACGAAACCTCAAACATAAAAATACATGCTTTTTAGAGAAATGTTTAAACATGGTTTTACATCTATCAAACAGCACGTGTAAAATGTTTGTCAGAGTTTTCAAAAGAACTTTTCTACAAGAAAAGAAAATATAGATCCATAAATTCACTTCTCCATTTCAATTTTAAAAAGAAAATCATAAATGTTAAAACGAAACCTCAAACATAAAAATACATGCTTTTTAGAGAAATGTTTAATCATTGTTTCACATCTATGAATTTTCATGTTTAAATATTAAGACCACTTGTAAAAAGTTTAAAGAAGTTGTATAATTTACTTTACAAGCAGAAAGCAAACCTTAGATAAAGAAATTCACGTTTAAATTTCAATGTCAAAACATATAAATAACTGCTAATATCAAGCTGCAAACATTGAAATAAATGTTTTTAGCAAAAGTTTAAACAGTTTTATCAGCTATGAAGTATATTGTAAATAGTTTAACAGCACATGTAAAATATTTGTCAGAGGTTTATAAGTACTTTTCTATAAGAAAATAAAATATAGGTCCATAAATTCACTTCTGCATTTTAATTTTAAAAAGAATAACAGAAATGTTAAAAAGAAAGTACAAACATAAAAAATACATGCTATTTTGAGAAATTTTAAACTGTGTTTGACATCTATGAATTTTTATGTTTCAGTATTAATAGCCTTTTTAAAAGTTTAAGCAAAGTTTAAAAATATAGTTTAAAACCAGAAAACAAAATGTAGAGAAAGAAATACGTGCTTAAATTTCATTTTAAAAAACTAAATATAACTGCTCAAATGAATGTTCACACATTGAAATAAATGCATTTTATGAAAAGATTAAACATAGTTTTCTCATCAATGAACTTCCTTGTGAATATATAAACAGTATATGTAAAACGTTTGTGAGAGGTGGAAAAGTACTTTTCTACAATCAAATAAAATGTAGTTCTGGAAATTTACATCCAGATTTCGACTTTAAAAAGCAAAATATAAATGGTAAAATGAAATAACAAACATAGAATTAAATGTTTTTTTGAGAAATGTTTTAACATGGTTTCACATCTATGAAACAGCACATGTAAAATGTTTGTCAGAGGTTTTAAATGTACTTTTCTATAAGAAAGCGAAAATATAGATCCATAAATTCACTTCTGCATTTCAAATTAAAAAAGAATATCATAAATGTTGAAACGAAACCTCAAACATAAAAATACATGCTTTTTAGAGAAATGTTTAAACATTGTTTCACATATATGAATTTTCATAAGACCACTTGTAAAAAGTTTAAAGAAGTTGTAGAATGTACTTTACAGGCAGTAAGCAAACCGTAGATAAAAAAAAATCGCCTTTAAATTTCAATGTCAAAACGTATAAATAACTGCTAATATCAAGCTGCAAACATTGAAATAAATGTTTTTAGCAAAAGTTTAAACCGTTTTCTCAGCTATGAAGTATATTGTAAATACTTTAACAGCTCATGTAAAATATTTGTCAGAGATTTTAAAAGTACTTTTCTACAAGAAAAGAATATATAGCTCCATAAATGCACTTTTGCATTTCAATTTTAAAAGCATAACAGAAATGTTAAAATGAAACTACAAACATAAAAATATAAGCATTTTTGAGAAATTAAGCAAAGTTTAAAAATATAGTTTAAAACCAGAAAACAAAATGTAGAGAAAGAAATACGTGCTTAAATTTCATTTTAAAAAAGTAAAAATAACTGCTGAAATGAATGTTCACACATTGAAATAAATGCATTTTATGAAAAGATTAATCATAGTTTTCTCATCAATGAACTTCCTTGTGAATATATAAACAGTACATGTAAAACGTTTGTGAGAGGTAGAAAAGTACTTTTCCACAAGCAAATAAAATGTAGATCTGGAAATTTACATCCAGATTTCGACTTTAAAAAGCAAAATATAAATGGTAAAATGAAATAACAAACATAAAAATACATGCTTTTTAGAGAAATGTTTAAACATTGTTTCACATCTATGAATTTTCATGTTTAAGTATTAAGACCACTTGTAAAAAGTTTAAAGAAGTTGTATAATGTACTTTACAGGCAGTAAGCAAACCGTAGAAAAAAAAAATCGCCTTTAAATTTCAATGTCAAAACGTATAAATAACTGCTAATATCAAGCTGCAAACATTGAAATAAATGTTTTTAGCAAAAGTTTAAACAGTTTTCTCAGCTATGAAGTATATTGTAAATAGTTTAACAGCACATGTAAATTATTTGTCAGAGGTTTATAAGTACTTTTCTATAAGAAAATAAAATATAGGTCCATAAATTCACTTCTGCATTTTAATTTTAAAAAGAATAACAGAAATGTTAAAAAGAAAGTACAAATATAAAAAATACATGCTATTTTGAGAAATTTTAAACTGTGTTTGACAACTATGAATTTTTATGTTTCAGTATTAATAGCCTTTTTAAAATTTTAAGCAAAGTTTAAAAATATAGTTTAAAACCAGAAAACAAAATGTAGAGAAAGAAATACGTGCTTAAATTTCATTTTAAAAAAGTAAAAATAACTTCTAAAATGAATGTTCACACATTGAAATAAATGCATTTTAGGAAAAGATTAAACACAGTTTTCTCATCTGTGAAATTCCTTGTGAATATATAAACAGTACATGTAAAACGTTTGAGAGAGGTTGAAAATTACTTTTCTACAAGCAAATAAAATGTAGATCTGGAAATTAACATCCAGATTTCAATTTTAAAAAGCAAAATATAACTGGTAAAATGAAATAACAAACATAAAAATGAATGCTTTTTTTTAGAAATTTTTAAACATGGTTTCACATCTATGAAACAGCACATGTAAAATGTTTGTCAGATGATTTAAAAGTACTTTTCTACAAGAAAAAATATATAGATCCATAAATTCACTTCTGCATTTCAATTTTAAAAAGAATATCATGAATGATAAAATGAAACCTCAAACATAAAAATACATGCTTTTTTAAGAAATTAAGCAAAGTTTAAAAATATAGTTTAAAACCAGAAAACAAAATGTAGAGAAAGAAATACGTGCTTAAATTTCATTTTAAAAAAGTAAAAATAACTGCTGAAATGAACGTTCACACATTGAAATAAATGCATTTTGTGAAAAGATTAAACATAATTTTCTCATCAATGAACTTCCTTGTGAATATATAAACAGTACATGTGAAACGTTTGAGAGAGGTAGAATAGTACTTTTCCACAAGCAAATAAAATGTAGATCTGGAAATTTACATCCAGATTTCAATTTTAAAAAGCAAAATATAAATGGTAAAATGAAATAACAAACATAAAAATGAATGCTTTTTTGAGAAATGTTTAAACATGATTTTACATCTATCAAACAGCACGTGTAAAATGTTTGTCAGAGTTTTCAAAAGTACTTTTCTACAAGAAAAGAAAATATAGATCCATAAATTCACTTCTCCATTTCAATTTTAAAAAGAATATCATAAATGTTAAAACGAAACCTCAACCATAAAAAACATGCTTTTTAGAGAAATGTTTAATCATTGTTTCACATCTATGAATTTTCATGTTTAAATATTAAGACCACTTGTAAAAAGTTTAAAGAAGTTGTATTATTTACTTTACAAGCAGAAAGCAAACCTTAGATAAAGAAATTCACATTTAAATTTTAATGTCAAAACATATAAATAACTGCTAATATCAAGCTGCAAACATTGAAATAAATGTTTTTAGCAAAAGTTTAAACAGTTTTATCAGCTATGAAGTATATTGTAAATAGTTTAACAGCACATGTAGAATATTTGTCAGAGGTTTTAAAAGTACTTTTCCATAAGAAAAGAAAATATAGGTCCATAGATTCACTTCTGCATTTTAATTTTAAAAAGAATAACAGAAATGTTAAAAAGAAAGTACAAACATAAAAAATACATGCTATTTTGAGAAATTTTAAACTGTGTTTGACATCTATGAATTTTTATGTATCAGTATTAATAGCCTTTTTAAAAGTTTAAGCAAAGTTTAAAAATATAGTTTAAAACCAGAAAACAAAATGTAGAGAAAGAAATACGTGCTTAAATTTCATTTTAAAAAACTAAATATAACTGCTCAAATGAATGTTCACACATTGAAATAAATGCATTTTATGAAAAGATTAAACATAGTTTTCTCATCAATGAACTTCCTTGTGAATATATAAACAGTATATGTAAAACGTTTGTCAGAGGTGGAAAAATACTTTGCTACAATCAAATAAAATGTAGATCTGGAAATTTACATCCAGATTTCGACTTTAAAAAGCAAAATATAAATGTTAAAACGAAACCTCAAACATAAAAATACATGCTTTTTAGAGAAATGTTTAAACATGGTTTTACATCTATCAAACAGCACGTGTAAAATGTTTGTCAGAGTTTTCAAAAGAACTTTTCTACAAGAAAAGAAAATATAGATCCATAAATTCACTTCTCCATTTCAATTTTAAAAAGAAAATCATAAATGTTAAAACGAAACCTCAAACATAAAAATACATGCTTTTTAGAGAAATGTTTAATCATTGTTTCACATCTATGAATTTTCATGTTTAAATATTAAGACCACTTGTAAAAAGTTTAAAGAAGTTGTATAATTTACTTTACAAGCAGAAAGCAAACCTTAGATAAAGAAATTCACGTTTAAATTTCAATGTCAAAACATATAAATAACTGCTAATATCAAGCTGCAAACATTGAAATAAATGTTTTTAGCAAAAGTTTAAACAGTTTTATCAGCTATGAAGTATATTGTAAATAGTTTAACAGCACATGTAAAATATTTGTCAGAGGTTTATAAGTACTTTTCTATAAGAAAATAAAATATAGGTCCATAAATTCACTTCTGCATTTTAATTTTAAAAAGAATAACAGAAATGTTAAAAAGAAAGTACAAACATAAAAAATACATGCTATTTTGAGAAATTTTAAACTGTGTTTGACATCTATGAATTTTTATGTTTCAGTATTAATAGCCTTTTTAAAATTTTAAGCAAAGTTTAAAAATATAGTTTAAAACCAGAAAACAAAATGTAGAGAAAGAAATACGTGCTTAAATTTCATTTTAAAAAAGTAAATATAACTGCTCAAATGAATGTTCACACATTGAAATAAATGCATTTTATGAAAAGATTAAACATAGTTTTCTCATCAATGAACTTCCTTGTGAATATATAAACAGTATATGTAAAACGTTTGTGAGAGGTGGAAAAGTACTTTTCTACAATCAAATAAAATGTAGTTCTGGAAATTTACATCCAGATTTCGACTTTAAAAAGCAAAATATAAATGGTAAAATGAAATAACAAACATAAAAATAAATGCTTTTTTGAGAAATGTTTAAACATGGTTTCACATCTATGAAACAGCACATGTAAAATGTTTGTCAGAGGTTTTAAATGTACTTTTCTATAAGAAAGCGAAAATATAGATCCATAAATTCACTTCTGCATTTCAAATTAAAAAAGAATATCATAAATGTTAAAACGAAACCTCAAACATAAAAATACATGCTTTTTAGAGAAATGTTTAAACATTGTTTCACATATATGAATTTTCATAAGACCACTTGTAAAAAGTTTAAAGAAGTTGTAGAATGTACTTTACAGGCAGTAAGCAAACCGTAGATAAAAAAAAATCGCCTTTAAATTTCAATGTCAAAACGTATAAATAACTGCTAATATCAAGCTGCAAACATTGAAATAAATGTTTTTAGCAAAAGTTTAAACAGTTTTCTCAGCTATGAAGTATATTGTAAATAGTTTCACAGCACGTGTAAAATATTTGTCAGAGGTTTTAAAAGTACTTTTCTACAAGAATAGAATATATAGCTCCATAAATGCACTTTTGCATTTCAATTTTAAAAAGAATAACAGAAATGTTAAAATGAAACTACAAACATAAAAATATATGCTTTTTTGAGAAATTAAGCAAAGTTTAAAAATATAGTTTAAAACCAGAAAACAAAATGTAGAGAAAGAAATACGTGCTTAAATTTCATTTTAAAAAAGTAAAAATAACTTCTAAAATGAATGTTCACACATTGAAATAAATGCATTTTAGGAAAAGATTAAACACAGTTTTCTCATCTGTGAAATTCCTTGTGAATATATAAACAGTACATGTAAAACGTTTGAGAGAGGTTGAAAATTACTTTTCTACAAGCAAATAAAATGTAGATCTGGAAATTAACATCCAGATTTCAATTTTAAAAAGCAAAATATAACTGGTAAAATGAAATAACAAACATAAAAATGAATGCTTTTTTTTAGAAATTTTTAAACATGGTTTCACATCTATGAAACAGCACATGTAAAATGTTTGTCAGATGATTTAAAAGTACTTTTCTACAAGAAAAAATATATAGATCCATAAATTCACTTCTGCATTTCAATTTTAAAAAGAATATCATGAATGATAAAATGAAACCTCAAACATAAAAATACATGCTTTTTTAAGAAATTAAGCAAAGTTTAAAAATATAGTTTAAAACCAGAAAACAAAATGTAGAGAAAGAAATACGTGCTTAAATTTCATTTTAAAAAAGTAAAAATAACTGCTGAAATGAACGTTCACACATTGAAATAAATGCATTTTGTGAAAAGATTAAACATAATTTTCTCATCAATGAACTTCCTTGTGAATATATAAACAGTACATGTAAAACGTTTGAGAGAGGTAGAAAAGTACTTTTCCACAAGCAAATAAAATGTAGATCTGGAAATTTACATCCAGATTTCAATTTTAAAAAGCAAAATATAAATGGTAAAATGAAATAACAAACATAAAAATGAATGCTTTTTTGAGAAATGTTTAAACATGATTTTACATCTCTCAAACAGCACGTGTAAAATGTTTGTCGGAGTTTTCAAAAGAACTTTTCTACAAGAAAAGAAAATATAGATCCATAAATTCACTTCTCCATTTCAATTTTAAAAAGAATATCATAAATGTTAAAACGAAACCTCAACCATAAAAAACATGCTTTTTAGAGAAATGTTTAATCATTGTTTCACATCTATGAATTTTCATGTTTAAATATTAAGACCACTTGTAAAAAGTTTAAAGAAGTTGTATTATTTACTTTACAAGCAGAAAGCAAACCTTAGATAAAGAAATTCACATTTAAATTTTAATGTCAAAACATATAAATAACTGCTAATATCAAGCTGCAAACATTGAAATAAATGTTTTTAGCAAAAGTTTAAACAGTTTTATCAGCTATGAAGTATATTCTAAATAGTTTAACAGCACATGTAGAATATTTGTCAGAGGTTTTAAAAGTACTTTTCCATAAGAAAAGAAAATATAGGTCCATAGATTCACTTCTGCATTTTAATTTTAAAAAGAATAACAGAAATGTTAAAAAGAAAGTACAAACATAAAAAAATACATGCTATTTTGAGAAATTTTAAACTGTGTTTGACATCTATGAATTTTTATGTATCAGTATTAATAGCCTTTTTAAAAGTTTAAGCAAAGTTTAAAAATATAGTTTAAAACCAGAAAACAAAATGTAGAGAAAGAAATACGTGCTTAAATTTCATTTTAAAAAAACTAAATATAACTGCTCAAATGAATGTTCACACATTGAAATAAATGCATTTTATGAAAAGATTAAACATAGTTTTCTCATCAATGAACTTCCTTGTGAATATATAAACAGTATATGTAAAACGTTTGTCAGAGGTGGAAAAATACTTTGCTACAATCAAATAAAATGTAGATCTGGAAATTTACATCCAGATTTCGACTTTAAAAAGCAAAATATAAATGGTAAAATGAAATAACAAACATAAAAATAAATGCTTTTTTGTGAAATGTTTAAACATGATTTTACATCTATCAAACAGCACGTGTAAAATGTTTGTCAGAGTTTTCAAAAGAACTTTTCTACAAGAAAAGAAAATATAGATCCATAAATTCACTTCTCCATTTCAATTTTAAAAAGAAAATCATAAATGTTAAAACGAAACCTCAAACATAAAAATACATGCTTTTTAGAGAAATGTTTAATCATTGTTTCACATCTATGAATTTTCATGTTTAAATATTAAGACCACTTGTAAAAAGTTTAAAGAAGTTGTATAATTTACTTTACAAGCAGAAAGCAAACCTTAGATAAAGAAATTCACATTTAAATTTCAATGTCAAAACATATAAATAACTGCTAATATCAAGCTGCAAACATTGAAATAAATGTTTTTAGCAAAAGTTAAAACAGTTTTATCAGCTATGAAGTATATTGTAAATAGTTTAACAGCACATGTAAAATATTTGTCAGAGGTTTATAAGTACTTTTCTATAAGAAAATAAAATATAGGTCCATAAATTCACTTCTGCATTTTAATTTTAAAAAGAATAACAGAAATGTTAAAAAGAAAGTAGAAACATAAAAAATACATGCTATTTTGAGAAATTTTAAACTGTGTTTGACATCTATGAATTTTTATGTTTCAGTATTAATAGCCTTTTTAAAATTTTAAGCAAAGTTTAAAAATATAGTTTAAAACCAGAAAACAAAATGTAGAGAAAGAAATACGTGCTTAAATTTCATTTTAAAAAAGTAAAAATAACTGCTAAAATGAATGTTCACACATTGAAATAAATGCATTTTAGGACAAGATTAAACACAGTTTTCTCATCTGTGAACTTCCTTGTCAATATATAAACAGTACATGTAAAACGTTTGAGAGATGTTGAAAAGTACTTTTCTACAAGTAAATAAAATGTAGATCTGGAAATTCACATCCAGATTTCAATTTTAAAAAGCAAAATATAACTGGTAAAATGAAATAACAAACATAAAAATGAATGCTTTTTTTTAGAAATTTTTAAACATGGTTTCACATCTATGAAACAGCACATGTAAAATGTTTGTCAGATGATTTAAAAGTACTTTTCTACAAGAAAAATATATAGATCCATAAATTCACTTCTGCATTTCAATTTTAAAAAGAATATCATAAATGATAAAATGAAACCTCAAACATAAAAATACATGCTTTTTTAAGAAATTAAGCAAAGTTTAAAAATATAGTTTAAAACCAGAAAACAAAATGTAGAGAAAGAAATACGTGCTTAAATTTCATTTTAAAAAACTAAATATAACTGCTCAAATGAATGTTCACACATTGAAATAAATGCATTTTATGAAAAGATTAAACATAGTTTTCTCATCAATGAACTTCCTTGTGAATATATAAACAGTATATGTAAAACGTTTGTCAGAGGTGGAAAAATACTTTGCTACAATCAAATAAAATGTAGATCTGGAAATTTACATCCAGATTTCGACTTTAAAAAGCAAAATATAAATGTTAAAACGAAACCTCAAACATAAAAATACATGCTTTTTAGAGAAATGTTTAAACATGGTTTTACATCTATCAAACAGCACGTGTAAAATGTTTGTCAGAGTTTTCAAAAGAACTTTTCTACAAGAAAAGAAAATATAGATCCATAAATTCACTTCTCCATTTCAATTTTAAAAAGAAAATCATAAATGTTAAAACGAAACCTCAAACATAAAAATACATGCTTTTTAGAGAAATGTTTAATCATTGTTTCACATCTATGAATTTTCATGTTTAAATATTAAGACCACTTGTAAAAAGTTTAAAGAAGTTGTATAATTTACTTTACAAGCAGAAAGCAAACCTTAGATAAAGAAATTCACGTTTAAATTTCAATGTCAAAACATATAAATAACTGCTAATATCAAGCTGCAAACATTGAAATAAATGTTTTTAGCAAAAGTTTAAACAGTTTTATCAGCTATGAAGTATATTGTAAATAGTTTAACAGCACATGTAAAATATTTGTCAGAGGTTTATAAGTACTTTTCTATAAGAAAATAAAATATAGGTCCATAAATTCACTTCTGCATTTTAATTTTAAAAAGAATAACAGAAATGTTAAAAAGAAAGTACAAACATAAAAAATACATGCTATTTTGAGAAATTTTAAACTGTGTTTGACATCTATGAATTTTTATGTTTCAGTATTAATAGCCTTTTTAAAAGTTTAAGCAAAGTTTAAAAATATAGTTTAAAACCAGAAAACAAAATGTAGAGAAAGAAATACGTGCTTAAATTTCATTTTAAAAAACTAAATATAACTGCTCAAATGAATGTTCACACATTGAAATAAATGCATTTTATGAAAAGATTAAACATAGTTTTCTCATCAATGAACTTCCTTGTGAATATATAAACAGTATATGTAAAACGTTTGTGAGAGGTGGAAAAGTACTTTTCTACAATCAAATAAAATGTAGTTCTGGAAATTTACATCCAGATTTCGACTTTAAAAAGCAAAATATAAATGGTAAAATGAAATAACAAACATAAAAATAAATGCTTTTTTGAGAAATGTTTAAACATGGTTTCACATCTATGAAACAGCACATGTAAAATGTTTGTCAGAGGTTTTAAATGTACTTTTCTATAAGAAAGCGAAAATATAGATCCATAAATTCACTTCTGCATTTCAAATTAAAAAAGAATATCATAAATATTAAAACGAAACCTCAAACATAAAAATACATGCTTTTTAGAGAAATGTTTAAACATTGTTTCACATATATGAATTTTCATAAGACCACTTGTAAAAAGTTTAAAGAAGTTGTAGAATGTACTTTACAGGCAGTAAGCAAACCGTAGATAAAAAAAAATCGCCTTTAAATTTCAATGTCAAAACGTATAAATAACTGCTAATATCAAGCTGCAAACATTGAAATAAATGTTTTTAGCAAAAGTTTAAACAGTTTTCTCAGCTATGAAGTATATTGTAAATAGTTTCACAGCACATGTAAAATATTTGTCAGAGGTTTTAAAAGTACTTTTCTACAAGAATAGAATATATAGCTCCATAAATGCACTTTTGCATTTCAATTTTAAAAAGAATAACAGAAATGTTAAAATGAAACTACAAACATAAAAATATATGCTTTTTTGAGAAATTAAGCAAAGTTTAAAAATATAGTTTAAAACCAGAAAACAAAATGTAGAGAAAGAAATACGTGCTTAAATTTCATTTTAAAAAAGTAAAAATAACTTCTAAAATGAATATTCACACATTGAAATAAATGCATTTTAGGAAAAGATTAAACACAGTTTTCTCATCTGTGAAATTCCTTGTGAATATATAAACAGTACATGTAAAACGTTTGAGAGAGGTTGAAAATTACTTTTCTACAAGCAAATAAAATGTAGATCTGGAAATTAACATCCAGATTTCAATTTTAAAAAGCAAAATATAACTGGTAAAATGAAATAACAAACATAAAAATGAATGCTTTTTTTTAGAAATTTTTAAACATGGTTTCACATCTATGAAACAGCACATGTAAAATGTTTGTCAGATGATTTAAAAGTACTTTTCTACAAGAAAAAATATATAGATCCATAAATTCACTTCTGCATTTCAATTTTAAAAAGAATATCATGAATGATAAAATGAAACCTCAAACATAAAAATACATGCTTTTTTAAGAAATTAAGCAAAGTTTAAAAATATAGTTTAAAACCAGAAAACAAAATGTAGAGAAAGAAATACGTGCTTAAATTTCATTTTAATAAAGTAAAAATAACTGCTGAAATGAACGTTCACACATTGAAATAAATGCATTTTGTGAAAAGATTAAACATAATTTTCTCATCAATGAACTTCCTTGTGAATATATAAACAGTACATGTAAAACGTTTGAGAGAGGTAGAAAAGTACTTTTCCACAAGCAAATAAAATGTAGATCTGGAAATTTACATCCAGATTTCAATTTTAAAAAGCAAAATATAAATGGTAAAATGAAATAACAAACATAAAAATGAATGCTTTTTTGAGAAATGTTTAAACATGATTTTACATCTATCAAACAGCACGTGTAAAATGTTTGTCAGAGTTTTCAAAAGAACTTTTCTACAAGAAAAGAAAATATAGATCCATAAATTCACTTCTCCATTTCAATTTTAAAAAGAATATCATAAATGTTAAAACGAAACCTCAACCATAAAAAACATGCTTTTTAGAGAAATGTTTAATCATTGTTTCACATCTATGAATTTTCATGTTTAAATATTAAGACCACTTGTAAAAAGTTTAAAGAAGTTGTATAATTTACTTTACAAGCAGAAAGCAAACCTTAGATAAAGAAATTCATATTTAAATTTCAATGTCAAAACATATAAATAACTGCTAATATCAAGCTGCAAACATTGAAATAAATGTTTTTAGCAAAAGTTTAAACAGTTTTATCAGCTATGAAGTATATTGTAAATAGTTTAACAGCACATGTAGAATATTTGTCAGAGGTTTTAAAAGTACTTTTCCATAAGAAAAGAAAATATAGGTCCATAGATTCACTTCTGCATTTTAATTTTAAAAAGAATAACAGAAATGTTAAAAAGAAAGTACAAACATAAAAAATACATGCTATTTTGAGAAATTTTAAACTGTGTTTGACATCTATGAATTTTTATGTATCAGTATTAATAGCCTTTTTAAAATTTTAAGCAAAGTTTAAAAATATAGTTTAAAACCAGAAAACAAAATGTAGAGAAAGAAATACGTGCTTAAATTTCATTTTAAAAAAGTAAAAATAACTGCTAAAATGAATGTTCACACATTGAAATAAATGCATTTTATGAAAAGATTAAACACAGTTTTCTCATCAATGAACTTCCTTGTGAATATATAAACAGTATATGTAAAACGTTTGTCAGAGGTGGAAAAATACTTTGCTACAATCAAATAAAATGTAGATCTGGAAATTTACATCCAGATTTCGACTTTAAAAAGCAAAATATAAATGGTAAAATGAAATAACAAACATAAAAATAAATGCTTTTTTGTGAAATGTTTAAACATGATTTTACATCTATCAAACAGCACGTGTAAAATGTTTGTCAGAGTTTTCAAAAGAACTTTTCTACAAGAAAAGAAAATATAGATCCATAAATTCACTTCTCCATTTCAATTTTAAAAAGAAAATCATAAATGTTAAAACGAAACCTCAAACGTAAAAATACATGCTTTTTAGAGAAATGTTTAATCATTGTTTCACATCTATGAATTTTCATGTTTAAATATTAAGACCACTTGTAAAAAGTTTAAAGAAGTTGTATAATTTACTTTACAAGCAGAAAGCAAACCTTAGATAAAGAAATTCACATTTAAATTTCAATGTCAAAACATATAAATAACTGCTAATATCAAGCTGCAAACATTGAAATAAATGTTTTTAGCAAAAGTTAAAACAGTTTTATCAGCTATGAAGTATATTGTAAATAGTTTAACAGCACATGTAAAATATTTGTCAGAGGTTTATAAGTACTTTTCTATAAGAAAATAAAATATAGGTCCATAAATTCACTTCTGCATTTTAATTTTAAAAAGAATAACAGAAATGTTAAAAAGAAAGTAGAAACATAAAAAATACATGCTATTTTGAGAAATTTTAAACTGTGTTTGACATCTATGAATTTTTATGTTTCAGTATTAATAGCCTTTTTAAAATTTTAAGCAAAGTTTAAAAATATAGTTTAAAACCAGAAAACAAAATGTAGAGAAAGAAATACGTGCTTAAATTTCATTTTAAAAAAGTAAAAATAACTGCTAAAATGAATGTTCACACATTGAAATAAATGCATTTTAGGACAAGATTAAACACAGTTTTCTCATCTGTGAACTTCCTTGTCAATATATAAACAGTACATGTAAAACGTTTGAGAGATGTTGAAAAGTACTTTTCTACAAGTAAATAAAATGTAGATCTGGAAATTCACATCCAGATTTCAATTTTAAAAAGCAAAATATAACTGGTAAAATGAAATAACAAACATAAAAATGAATGCTTTTTTTTAGAAATTTTTAAACATGGTTTCACATCTATGAAACAGCACATGTAAAATGTTTGTCAGATGATTTAAAAGTACTTTTCTACAAGAAAAATATATAGATCCATAAATTCACTTCTGCATTTCAATTTTAAAAAGAATATCATAAATGATAAAATGAAACCTCAAACATAAAAATACATGCTTTTTTAAGAAATTAAGCAAAGTTTAAAAATATAGTTTAAAACCAGAAAACAAAATGTAGAGAAAGAAATACGTGCTTAAATTTCATTTTAAAAAACTAAATATAACTGCTCAAATGAATGTTCACACATTGAAATAAATGCATTTTATGAAAAGATTAAACATAGTTTTCTCATCAATGAACTTCCTTGTGAATATATAAACAGTATATGTAAAACGTTTGTCAGAGGTGGAAAAATACTTTGCTACAATCAAATAAAATGTAGATCTGGAAATTTACATCCAGATTTCGACTTTAAAAAGCAAAATATAAATGTTAAAACGAAACCTCAAACATAAAAATACATGCTTTTTAGAGAAATGTTTAAACATGGTTTTACATCTATCAAACAGCACGTGTAAAATGTTTGTCAGAGTTTTCAAAAGAACTTTTCTACAAGAAAAGAAAATATAGATCCATAAATTCACTTCTCCATTTCAATTTTAAAAAGAAAATCATAAATGTTAAAACGAAACCTCAAACATAAAAATACATGCTTTTTAGAGAAATGTTTAATCATTGTTTCACATCTATGAATTTTCATGTTTAAATATTAAGACCACTTGTAAAAAGTTTAAAGAAGTTGTATAATTTACTTTACAAGCAGAAAGCAAACCTTAGATAAAGAAATTCACGTTTAAATTTCAATGTCAAAACATATAAATAACTGCTAATATCAAGCTGCAAACATTGAAATAAATGTTTTTAGCAAAAGTTTAAACAGTTTTATCAGCTATGAAGTATATTGTAAATAGTTTAACAGCACATGTAAAATATTTGTCAGAGGTTTATAAGTACTTTTCTATAAGAAAATAAAATATAGGTCCATAAATTCACTTCTGCATTTTAATTTTAAAAAGAATAACAGAAATGTTAAAAAGAAAGTACAAACATAAAAAATACATGCTATTTTGAGAAATTTTAAACTGTGTTTGACATCTATGAATTTTTATGTTTCAGTATTAATAGCCTTTTTAAAATTTTAAGCAAAGTTTAAAAATATAGTTTAAAACCAGAAAACAAAATGTAGAGAAAGAAATACGTGCTTAAATTTCATTTTAAAAAACTAAATATAACTGCTCAAATGAATGTTCACACATTGAAATAAATGCATTTTATGAAAAGATTAAACATAGTTTTCTCATCAATGAACTTCCTTGTGAATATATAAACAGTATATGTAAAACGTTTGTGAGAGGTGGAAAAGTACTTTTCTACAATCAAATAAAATGTAGTTCTGGAAATTTACATCCAGATTTCGACTTTAAAAAGCAAAATATAAATGGTAAAATGAAATAACAAACATAAAAATAAATGCTTTTTTGAGAAATGTTTAAACATGGTTTCACATCTATGAAACAGCACATGTAAAATGTTTGTCAGAGGTTTTAAATGTACTTTTCTATAAGAAAGCGAAAATATAGATCCATAAATTCACTTCTGCATTTCAAATTAAAAAAGAATATCATAAATGTTAAAACGAAACCTCAAACATAAAAATACATGCTTTTTAGAGAAATGTTTAAACATTGTTTCACATATATGAATTTTCATAAGACCACTTGTAAAAAGTTTAAAGAAGTTGTAGAATGTACTTTACAGGCAGTAAGCAAACCGTAGATAAAAAAAAATCGCCTTTAAATTTCAATGTCAAAACGTATAAATAACTGCTAATATCAAGCTGCAAACATTGAAATAAATGTTTTTAGCAAAAGTTTAAACCGTTTTCTCAGCTATGAAGTATATTGTAAATACTTTAACAGCTCATGTAAAATATTTGTCAGAGATTTTAAAAGTACTTTTCTACAAGAAAAGAATATATAGCTCCATAAATGCACTTTTGCATTTCAATTTTAAAAGCATAACAGAAATGTTAAAATGAAACTACAAACATAAAAATATAAGCATTTTTGAGAAATTAAGCAAAGTTTAAAAATATAGTTTAAAACCAGAAAACAAAATGTAGAGAAAGAAATACGTGCTTAAATTTCATTTTAAAAAAGTAAAAATAACTGCTGAAATGAATGTTCACACATTGAAATAAATGCATTTTATGAAAAGATTAATCATAGTTTTCTCATCAATGAACTTCCTTGTGAATATATAAACAGTACATGTAAAACGTTTGTGAGAGGTAGAAAAGTACTTTTCCACAAGCAAATAAAATGTAGATCTGGAAATTTACATCCAGATTTCGACTTTAAAAAGCAAAATATAAATGGTAAAATGAAATAACAAACATAAAAATACATGCTTTTTAGAGAAATGTTTAAACATTGTTTCACATCTATGAATTTTCATGTTTAAGTATTAAGACCACTTGTAAAAAGTTTAAAGAAGTTGTATAATGTACTTTACAGGCAGTAAGCAAACCGTAGAAAAAAAAAATCGCCTTTAAATTTCAATGTCAAAACGTATAAATAACTGCTAATATCAAGCTGCAAACATTGAAATAAATGTTTTTAGCAAAAGTTTAAACAGTTTTCTCAGCTATGAAGTATATTGTAAATAGTTTAACAGCACATGTAAATTATTTGTCAGAGGTTTATAAGTACTTTTCTATAAGAAAATAAAATATAGGTCCATAAATTCACTTCTGCATTTTAATTTTAAAAAGAATAACAGAAATGTTAAAAAGAAAGTACAAATATAAAAAATACATGCTATTTTGAGAAATTTTAAACTGTGTTTGACAACTATGAATTTTTATGTTTCAGTATTAATAGCCTTTTTAAAATTTTAAGCAAAGTTTAAAAATATAGTTTAAAACCAGAAAACAAAATGTAGAGAAAGAAATACGTGCTTAAATTTCATTTTAAAAAAGTAAAAATAACTGCTAAAATGAATGTTCACACATTGAAATAAATGCATTTTAGGAAAAGATTAAACACAGTTTTCTCATCTGTGAACTTCCTTGTGAATATATAAACAGTACATGTAAAACGTTTGAGAGAGGTTGAAAAGTACTTTTCTACAAGCAAATAAAATGTAGATCTGGAAATTCACATCCAGATTTCAATTTTAAAAAGCTAAATATAAATGGCAAAATGAAATAACAAACATAAAAATGAATGCTTTTTTTTAGAAATTTTTAAACATGGTTTCACATCTATGAAACAGCACGTAAAATGTTTGTCAGATGATTTAAAAGTACTTTTCTACAAGAAAAATATATAGATCCATAAATTCACTTCTGCATTTCAATTTTAAAAAGAATATCATAAATGATAAAATGAAACCTCAAACATAAAAATACATGCTTTTTTAAGAAATTAAGCAAAGTTTAAAAATATAGTTTAAAACCAGAAAACAAAATGTAGAGAAAGAAATACGTGCTTAAATTTCATTTTAAAAAACTAAATATAACTGCTCAAATGAATGTTCACACATTGAAATAAATGCATTTTATGAAAAGATTAAACATAGTTTTCTCATCAATGAACTTCCTTGTGAATATATAAACAGTATATGTAAAACGTTTGTGAGAGGTGGAAAAATACTTTGCTACAATCAAATAAAATGTAGATCTGGAAATTTACATCCAGATTTCGACTTTAAAAAGCAAAATATAAATGTTAAAACGAAACCTCAAACATAAAAATACATGCTTTTTAGAGAAATGTTTAAACATGGTTTTACATCTATCAAACAGCACGTGTAAAATGTTTGTCAGAGTTTTCAAAAGAACTTTTCTACAAGAAAAGAAAATATAGATCCATAAATTCACTTCTCCATTTCAATTTTAAAAAGAAAATCATAAATGTTAAAACGAAACCTCAAACATAAAAATACATGCTTTTTAGAGAAATGTTTAATCATTGTTTCACATCTATGAATTTTCATGTTTAAATATTAAGACCACTTGTAAAAAGTTTAAAGAAGTTGTATAATTTACTTTACAAGCAGAAAGCAAACCTTAGATAAAGAAATTCACGTTTAACTGCTAATATCAAGCTGCAAACATTGAAATAAATGTTTTTAGCAAAAGTTTAAACAGTTTTATCAGCTATGAAGTATATTGTAAATAGTTTAACAGCACATGTAAAATATTTGTCAGAGGTTTATAAGTACTTTTCTATAAGAAAATAAAATATAGGTCCATAAATTCACTTCTGCATTTTAATTTTAAAAAGAATAACAGAAATGTTAAAAAGAAAGTACAAACATAAAAAATACATGCTATTTTGAGAAATTTTAAACTGTGTTTGACATCTATGAATTTTTATGTTTCAGTATTAATAGCCTTTTTAAAATTTTAAGCAAAGTTTAAAAATATAGTTTAAAACCAGAAAACAAAATGTAGAGAAAGAAATACGTGCTTAAATTTCATTTTAAAAAAGTAAAAATAACTGCTCAAATGAATGTTCACACATTGAAATAAATGCATTTTATGAAAAGATTAATCATAGTTTTCTCATCAATGAACTTCCTTGTGAATATATAAACAGTACATGTAAAACGTTTGTGAGAGGTAGAAAAGTACTTTTCCACAAGCAAATAAAATGTAGATCTGGAAATTTACATCCAGATTTCGACTTTAAAAAGCAAAATATAAATGGTAAAATGAAATAACAAACATAAAAATACATGCTTTTTAGAGAAATGTTTAAACATTGTTTCACATCTATGAATTTTCATGTTTAAGTATTAAGACCACTTGTAAAAAGTTTAAAGAAGTTGTATAATGTACTTTACAGGCAGTAAGCAAACCGTAGAAAAAAAAAATCGCCTTTGAATTTCAATGTCAAAACGTATAAATAACTGCTAATATCAAGCTGCAAACATTGAAATAAATGTTTTTAGCAAAAGTTTAAACAGTTTTCTCAGCTATGAAGTATATTGTAAATAGTTTAACAGCACATGTAAATTATTTGTCAGAGGTTTATAAGTACTTTTCTATAAGAAAATAAAATATAGGTCCATAAATTCACTTCTGCATTTTAATTTTAAAAAGAATAACAGAAATGTTAAAAAGAAAGTACAAATATAAAAAATACATGCTATTTTGAGAAATTTTAAACTGTGTTTGACAACTATGAATTTTTATGTTTCAGTATTAATAGCCTTTTTAAAATTTTAAGCAAAGTTTAAAAATATAGTTTAAAACCAGAAAACAAAATGTAGAGAAAGAAATACGTGCTTAAATTTCATTTTAAAAAACTAAATATAACTGCTCAAATGAATGTTCACACATTGAAATAAATGCATTTTATGAAAAGATTAAACATAGTTTTCTCATCAATGAACTTCCTTGTGAATATATAAACAGTATATGTAAAACGTTTGTCAGAGGTGGAAAAATACTTTGCTACAATCAAATAAAATGTAGATCTGGAAATTTACATCCAGATTTCGACTTTAAAAAGCAAAATATAAATGGTAAAATGAAATAACAAACATAAAAATAAATTCTTTTTTGTCAAATGTTTAAACATGATTTTACATCTATCAAACAGCACGTGTAAAATGTTTGTCAGAGTTTTCAAAAGAACTTTTCTACAAGAAAAGAAAATATAGATCCATAAATTCACTTCTCCATTTCAATTTTAAAAAGAAAATCATAAATGTTAAAACGAAACCTCAAACATAAAAATACATGCTTTTTAGAGAAATGTTTAATCATTGTTTCACATCTATGAATTTTCATGTTTAAATATTAAGACCACTTGTAAAAAGTTTAAAGTTGTATAATTTACTTTACAAGCAGAAAGCAAACCTTAGATAAAGAAATTCACGTTTAAATTTCAATGTCAAAACATATAAATAACTGCTAATATCAAGCTGCAAACATTGAAATAAATGTTTTTAGCAAAAGTTTAAACAGTTTTATCAGCTATGAAGTATATTGTAAATAGTTTAACAGCACATGTAAAATATTTGTCAGAGGTTTATAAGTACTTTTCTATAAGAAAATAAAATATAGGTCCATAAATTCACTTCTGCATTTTAATTTTAAAAAGAATAACAGAAATGTTAAAAAGAAAGTACAAACATAAAAAATACATGCTATTTTGAGAAATTTTAAACTGTGTTTGACATCTATGAATTTTTATGTTTCAGTATTAATAGCCTTTTTAAAATTTTAAGCAAAGTTTAAAAATATAGTTTAAAACCAGAAAACAAAATGTAGAGAAAGAAATACGTGCTTAAATTTCATTTTAAAAAACTAAATATAACTGCTCAAATGAATGTTCACACATTGAAATAAATGCATTTTATGAAAAGATTAAACATAGTTTTCTCATCAATGAACTTCCTTGTGAATATATAAACAGTATATGTAAAACGTTTGTGAGAGGTGGAAAAGTACTTTTCTACAATCAAATAAAATGTAGTTCTGGAAATTTACATCCAGATTTCGACTTTAAAAAGCAAAATATAAATGGTAAAATGAAATAACAAACATAAAAATAAATGCTTTTTTGAGAAATGTTTAAACATGGTTTCACATCTATGAAACAGCACATGTAAAATGTTTGTCAGAGGTTTTAAATGTACTTTTCTATAAGAAAGCGAAAATATAGATCCATAAATTCACTTCTGCATTTCAAATTAAAAAAGAATATCATAAATGTTAAAACGAAACCTCAAACATAAAAATACATGCTTTTTAGAGAAATGATTAAACATTGTTTCACATATATGAATTTTCATAAGACCACTTGTAAAAAGTTTAAAGAAGTTGTAGAATGTACTTTACAGGCAGTAAGCAAACCGTAGATAAAAAAAAATCGCCTTTAAATTTCAATGTCAAAACGTATAAATAACTGCTAATATCAAGCTGCAAACATTGAAATAAATGTTTTTAGCAAAAGTTTAAACCGTTTTCTCAGCTATGAAGTATATTGTAAATACTTTAACAGCTCATGTAAAATATTTGTCAGAGATTTTAAAAGTACTTTTCTACAAGAAAAGAATATATAGCTCCATAAATGCACTTTTGCATTTCAATTTTAAAAGCATAACAGAAGTGTTAAAATGAAACTACAAACATAAAAATATAAGCATTTTTGAGAAATTAAGCAAAGTTTAAAAATATAGTTTAAAACCAGAAAACAAAATGTAGAGAAAGAAATACGTGCTTAAATTTCATTTTAAAAAAGTTAAAATAACTGCTGAAATGAATGTTCACACATTGAAATAAATGCATTTTATGAAAAGATTAATCATAGTTTTCTCATCAATGAACTTCCTTGTGAATATATAAACAGTACATGTAAAACGTTTGTGAGAGGTAGAAAAGTACTTTTCCACAAGCAAATAAAATGTAGATCTGGAAATTTACATCCAGATTTCGACTTTAAAAAGCAAAATATAAATGGTAAAATGAAATAACAAACATAAAAATACATGCTTTTTAGAGAAATGTTTAAACATTGTTTCACATCTATGAATTTTCATGTTTAAGTATTAAGACCACTTGTAAAAAGTTTAAAGAAGTTGTATAATGTACTTTACAGGCAGTAAGCAAACCGTAGAAAAAAAAAATCGCCTTTGAATTTCAATGTCAAAACGTATAAATAACTGCTAATATCAAGCTGCAAACATTGAAATAAATGTTTTTAGCAAAAGTTTAAACAGTTTTCTCAGCTATGAAGTATATTGTAAATAGTTTAACAGCACATGTAAATTATTTGTCAGAGGTTTATAAGTACTTTTCTATAAGAAAATAAAATATAGGTCCATAAATTCACTTCTGCATTTTAATTTTAAAAAGAATAACAGAAATGTTAAAAAGAAAGTACAAATATAAAAAATACATGCTATTTTGAGAAATTTTAAACTGTGTTTGACAACTATGAATTTTTATGTTTCAGTATTAATAGCCTTTTTAAAATTTTAAGCAAAGTTTAAAAATATAGTTTAAAACCAGAAAACAAAATGTAGAGAAAGAAATACGTGCTTAAATTTCATTTTAAAAAACTAAATATAACTGCTCAAATGAATGTTCACACATTGAAATAAATGCATTTTATGAAAAGATTAAACATAGTTTTCTCATCAATGAACTTCCTTGTGAATATATAAACAGTATATGTAAAACGTTTGTCAGAGGTGGAAAAATACTTTGCTACAATCAAATAAAATGTAGATCTGGAAATTTACATCCAGATTTCGACTTTAAAAAGCAAAATATAAATGGTAAAATGAAATAACAAACATAAAAATAAATTCTTTTTTGTCAAATGTTTAAACATGATTTTACATCTATCAAACAGCACGTGTAAAATGTTTGTCAGAGTTTTCAAAAGAACTTTTCTACAAGAAAAGAAAATATAGATCCATAAATTCACTTCTCCATTTCAATTTTAAAAAGAAAATCATAAATGTTAAAACGAAACCTCAAACATAAAAATACATGCTTTTTAGAGAAATGTTTAATCATTGTTTCACATCTATGAATTTTCATGTTTAAATATTAAGACCACTTGTAAAAAGTTTAAAGAAGTTGTATAATTTACTTTACAAGCAGAAAGCAAACCTTAGATAAAGAAATTCACGTTTAAATTTCAATGTCAAAACATATAAATAACTGCTAATATCAAGCTGCAAACATTGAAATAAATGTTTTTAGCAAAAGTTTAAACAGTTTTATCAGCTATGAAGTATATTGTAAATAGTTTAACAGCACATGTAAAATATTTGTCAGAGGTTTATAAGTACTTTTCTATAAGAAAATAAAATATAGGTCCATAAATTCACTTCTGCATTTTAATTTTAAAAAGAATAACAGAAATGTTAAAAAGAAAGTACAAACATAAAAAATACATGCTATTTTGAGAAATTTTAAACTGTGTTTGACATCTATGAATTTTTATGTTTCAGTATTAATAGCCTTTTTAAAATTTTAAGCAAAGTTTAAAAATATAGTTTAAAACCAGAAAACAAAATGTAGAGAAAGAAATACGTGCTTAAATTTCATTTTAAAAAACTAAATATAACTGCTCAAATGAATGTTCACACATTGAAATAAATGCATTTTATGAAAAGATTAAACATAGTTTTCTCATCAATGAACTTCCTTGTGAATATATAAACAGTATATGTAAAACGTTTGTGAGAGGTGGAAAAGTACTTTTCTACAATCAAATAAAATGTAGTTCTGGAAATTTACATCCAGATTTCGACTTTAAAAAGCAAAATATAAATGGTAAAATGAAATAACAAACATAAAAATAAATGCTTTTTTGAGAAATGTTTAAACATGGTTTCACATCTATGAAACAGCACATGTAAAATGTTTGTCAGAGGTTTTAAATGTACTTTTCTATAAGAAAGCGAAAATATAGATCCATAAATTCACTTCTGCATTTCAAATTAAAAAAGAATATCATAAATGTTAAAACGAAACCTCAAACATAAAAATACATGCTTTTTAGAGAAATGATTAAACATTGTTTCACATATATGAATTTTCATAAGACCACTTGTAAAAAGTTTAAAGAAGTTGTAGAATGTACTTTACAGGCAGTAAGCAAACCGTAGATAAAAAAAAATCGCCTTTAAATTTCAATGTCAAAACGTATAAATAACTGCTAATATCAAGCTGCAAACATTGAAATAAATGTTTTTAGCAAAAGTTTAAACCGTTTTCTCAGCTATGAAGTATATTGTAAATACTTTAACAGCTCATGTAAAATATTTGTCAGAGATTTTAAAAGTACTTTTCTACAAGAAAAGAATATATAGCTCCATAAATGCACTTTTGCATTTCAATTTTAAAAGCATAACAGAAATGTTAAAATGAAACTACAAACATAAAAATATAAGCATTTTTGAGAAATTAAGCAAAGTTTAAAAATATAGTTTAAAACCAGAAAACAAAATGTAGAGAAAGAAATACGTGCTTAAATTTCATTTTAAAAAAGTAAAAATAACTGCTGAAATGAATGTTCACACATTGAAATAAATGCATTTTATGAAAAGATTAATCATAGTTTTCTCATCAATGAACTTCCTTGTGAATATATAAACAGTACATGTAAAACTTTTGTGAGAGGTAGAAAAGTACTTTTCCACAAGCAAATAAAATGTAGATCTGGAAATTTACATCCAGATTTCGACTTTAAAAAGCAAAATATAAATGGTAAAATGAAATAACAAACATAAAAATACATGCTTTTTAGAGAAATGTTTAAACATTGTTTCACATCTATGAATTTTCATGTTTAAGTATTAAGACCACTTGTAAAAAGTTTAAAGAAGTTGTATAATGTACTTTACAGGCAGTAAGCAAACCGTAGAAAAAAAAAATCGCCTTTAAATTTCAATGTCAAAACGTATAAATAACTGCTAATATCAAGCTGCAAACATTGAAATAAATGTTTTTAGCAAAAGTTTAAACAGTTTTCTCAGCTATGAAGTATATTGTAAATAGTTTAACAGCACATGTAAATTATTTGTCAGAGGTTTATAAGTACTTTTCTATAAGAAAATAAAATATAGGTCCATAAATTCACTTCTGCATTTTAATTTTAAAAAGAATAACAGAAATGTTAAAAAGAAAGTACAAATATAAAAAATACATGCTATTTTGAGAAATTTTAAACTGTGTTTGACAACTATGAATTTTTATGTTTCAGTATTAATAGCCTTTTTAAAATTTTAAGCAAAGTTTAAAAATATAGTTTAAAACCAGAAAACAAAATGTAGAGAAAGAAATACGTGCTTAAATTTCATTTTAAAAAAGTAAAAATAACTGCTAAAATGAATGTTCACACATTGAAATAAATGCATTTTAGGAAAAGATTAAACACAGTTTTCTCATCTGTGAACTTCCTTGTGAATATATAAACAGTACATGTAAAACGTTTGAGAGAGGTTGAAAAGTACTTTTCTACAAGCAAATAAAATGTAGATCTGGAAATTCACATCCAGATTTCAATTTTAAAAAGCTAAATATAAATGGCAAAATGAAATAACAAACATAAAAATGAATGCTTTTTTTTAGAAATTTTTAAACATGGTTTCACATCTATGAAACAGCACGTAAAATGTTTGTCAGATGATTTAAAAGTACTTTTCTACAAGAAAAATATATAGATCCATAAATTCACTTCTGCATTTCAATTTTAAAAAGAATATCATAAATGATAAAATGAAACCTCAAACATAAAAATACATGCTTTTTTAAGAAATTAAGCAAAGTTTAAAAATATAGTTTAAAACCAGAAAACAAAATGTAGAGAAAGAAATACGTGCTTAAATTTCATTTTAAAAAACTAAATATAACTGCTCAAATGAATGTTCACACATTGAAATAAATGCATTTTATGAAAAGATTAAACATAGTTTTCTCATCAATGAACTTCCTTGTGAATATATAAACAGTATATGTAAAACGTTTGTGAGAGGTGGAAAAATACTTTGCTACAATCAAATAAAATGTAGATCTGGAAATTTACATCCAGATTTCGACTTTAAAAAGCAAAATATAAATGTTAAAACGAAACCTCAAACATAAAAATACATGCTTTTTAGAGAAATGTTTAAACATGGTTTTACATCTATCAAACAGCACGTGTAAAATGTTTGTCAGAGTTTTCAAAAGAACTTTTCTACAAGAAAAGAAAATATAGATCCATAAATTCACTTCTCCATTTCAATTTTAAAAAGAAAATCATAAATGTTAAAACGAAACCTCAAACATAAAAATACATGCTTTTTAGAGAAATGTTTAATCATTGTTTCACATCTATGAATTTTCATGTTTAAATATTAAGACCACTTGTAAAAAGTTTAAAGAAGTTGTATAATTTACTTTACAAGCAGAAAGCAAACCTTAGATAAAGAAATTCACGTTTAACTGCTAATATCAAGCTGCAAACATTGAAATAAATGTTTTTAGCAAAAGTTTAAACAGTTTTATCAGCTATGAAGTATATTGTAAATAGTTTAACAGCACATGTAAAATATTTGTCAGAGGTTTATAAGTACTTTTCTATAAGAAAATAAAATATAGGTCCATAAATTCACTTCTGCATTTTAATTTTAAAAAGAATAACAGAAATGTTAAAAAGAAAGTACAAACATAAAAAATACATGCTATTTTGAGAAATTTTAAACTGTGTTTGACATCTATGAATTTTTATGTTTCAGTATTAATAGCCTTTTTAAAATTTTAAGCAAAGTTTAAAAATATAGTTTAAAACCAGAAAACAAAATGTAGAGAAAGAAATACGTGCTTAAATTTCATTTTAAAAAAGTAAAAATAACTGCTCAAATGAATGTTCACACATTGAAATAAATGCATTTTATGAAAAGATTAATCATAGTTTTCTCATCAATGAACTTCCTTGTGAATATATAAACAGTACATGTAAAACGTTTGTGAGAGGTAGAAAAGTACTTTTCCACAAGCAAATAAAATGTAGATCTGGAAATTTACATCCAGATTTCGACTTTAAAAAGCAAAATATAAATGGTAAAATGAAATAACAAACATAAAAATACATGCTTTTTAGAGAAATGTTTAAACATTGTTTCACATCTATGAATTTTCATGTTTAAGTATTAAGACCACTTGTAAAAAGTTTAAAGAAGTTGTATAATGTACTTTACAGGCAGTAAGCAAACCGTAGAAAAAAAAAATCGCCTTTGAATTTCAATGTCAAAACGTATAAATAACTGCTAATATCAAGCTGCAAACATTGAAATAAATGTTTTTAGCAAAAGTTTAAACAGTTTTCTCAGCTATGAAGTATATTGTAAATAGTTTAACAGCACATGTAAATTATTTGTCAGAGGTTTATAAGTACTTTTCTATAAGAAAATAAAATATAGGTCCATAAATTCACTTCTGCATTTTAATTTTAAAAAGAATAACAGAAATGTTAAAAAGAAAGTACAAATATAAAAAATACATGCTATTTTGAGAAATTTTAAACTGTGTTTGACAACTATGAATTTTTATGTTTCAGTATTAATAGCCTTTTTAAAATTTTAAGCAAAGTTTAAAAATATAGTTTAAAACCAGAAAACAAAATGTAGAGAAAGAAATACGTGCTTAAATTTCATTTTAAAAAACTAAATATAACTGCTCAAATGAATGTTCACACATTGAAATAAATGCATTTTATGAAAAGATTAAACATAGTTTTCTCATCAATGAACTTCCTTGTGAATATATAAACAGTATATGTAAAACGTTTGTCAGAGGTGGAAAAATACTTTGCTACAATCAAATAAAATGTAGATCTGGAAATTTACATCCAGATTTCGACTTTAAAAAGCAAAATATAAATGGTAAAATGAAATAACAAACATAAAAATAAATTCTTTTTTGTCAAATGTTTAAACATGATTTTACATCTATCAAACAGCACGTGTAAAATGTTTGTCAGAGTTTTCAAAAGAACTTTTCTACAAGAAAAGAAAATATAGATCCATAAATTCACTTCTCCATTTCAATTTTAAAAAGAAAATCATAAATGTTAAAACGAAACCTCAAACATAAAAATACATGCTTTTTAGAGAAATGTTTAATCATTGTTTCACATCTATGAATTTTCATGTTTAAATATTAAGACCACTTGTAAAAAGTTTAAAGTTGTATAATTTACTTTACAAGCAGAAAGCAAACCTTAGATAAAGAAATTCACGTTTAAATTTCAATGTCAAAACATATAAATAACTGCTAATATCAAGCTGCAAACATTGAAATAAATGTTTTTAGCAAAAGTTTAAACAGTTTTATCAGCTATGAAGTATATTGTAAATAGTTTAACAGCACATGTAAAATATTTGTCAGAGGTTTATAAGTACTTTTCTATAAGAAAATAAAATATAGGTCCATAAATTCACTTCTGCATTTTAATTTTAAAAAGAATAACAGAAATGTTAAAAAGAAAGTACAAACATAAAAAATACATGCTATTTTGAGAAATTTTAAACTGTGTTTGACATCTATGAATTTTTATGTTTCAGTATTAATAGCCTTTTTAAAATTTTAAGCAAAGTTTAAAAATATAGTTTAAAACCAGAAAACAAAATGTAGAGAAAGAAATACGTGCTTAAATTTCATTTTAAAAAACTAAATATAACTGCTCAAATGAATGTTCACACATTGAAATAAATGCATTTTATGAAAAGATTAAACATAGTTTTCTCATCAATGAACTTCCTTGTGAATATATAAACAGTATATGTAAAACGTTTGTCAGAGGTGGAAAAATACTTTGCTACAATCAAATAAAATGTAGATCTGGAAATTTACATCCAGATTTCGACTTTAAAAAGCAAAATATAAATGGTAAAATGAAATAACAAACATAAAAATAAATTCTTTTTTGTCAAATGTTTAAACATGATTTTACATCTATCAAACAGCACGTGTAAAATGTTTGTCAGAGTTTTCAAAAGAACTTTTCTACAAGAAAAGAAAATATAGATCCATAAATTCACTTCTCCATTTCAATTTTAAAAAGAAAATCATAAATGTTAAAACGAAACCTCAAACATAAAAATACATGCTTTTTAGAGAAATGTTTAATCATTGTTTCACATCTATGAATTTTCATGTTTAAATATTAAGACCACTTGTAAAAAGTTTAAAGTTGTATAATTTACTTTACAAGCAGAAAGCAAACCTTAGATAAAGAAATTCACGTTTAAATTTCAATGTCAAAACATATAAATAACTGCTAATATCAAGCTGCAAACATTGAAATAAATGTTTTTAGCAAAAGTTTAAACAGTTTTATCAGCTATGAAGTATATTGTAAATAGTTTAACAGCACATGTAAAATATTTGTCAGAGGTTTATAAGTACTTTTCTATAAGAAAATAAAATATAGGTCCATAAATTCACTTCTGCATTTTAATTTTAAAAAGAATAACAGAAATGTTAAAAAGAAAGTACAAACATAAAAAATACATGCTATTTTGAGAAATTTTAAACTGTGTTTGACATCTATGAATTTTTATGTTTCAGTATTAATAGCCTTTTTAAAATTTTAAGCAAAGTTTAAAAATATAGTTTAAAACCAGAAAACAAAATGTAGAGAAAGAAATACGTGCTTAAATTTCATTTTAAAAAACTAAATATAACTGCTCAAATGAATGTTCACACATTGAAATAAATGCATTTTATGAAAAGATTAAACATAGTTTTCTCATCAATGAACTTCCTTGTGAATATATAAACAGTATATGTAAAACGTTTGTGAGAGGTGGAAAAGTACTTTTCTACAATCAAATAAAATGTAGTTCTGGAAATTTACATCCAGATTTCGACTTTAAAAAGCAAAATATAAATGGTAAAATGAAATAACAAACATAAAAATAAATGCTTTTTTGAGAAATGTTTAAACATGGTTTCACATCTATGAAACAGCACATGTAAAATGTTTGTCAGAGGTTTTAAATGTACTTTTCTATAAGAAAGCGAAAATATAGATCCATAAATTCACTTCTGCATTTCAAATTAAAAAAGAATATCATAAATGTTAAAACGAAACCTCAAACATAAAAATACATGCTTTTTAGAGAAATGATTAAACATTGTTTCACATATATGAATTTTCATAAGACCACTTGTAAAAAGTTTAAAGAAGTTGTAGAATGTACTTTACAGGCAGTAAGCAAACCGTAGATAAAAAAAAATCGCCTTTAAATTTCAATGTCAAAACGTATAAATAACTGCTAATATCAAGCTGCAAACATTGAAATAAATGTTTTTAGCAAAAGTTTAAACCGTTTTCTCAGCTATGAAGTATATTGTAAATACTTTAACAGCTCATGTAAAATATTTGTCAGAGATTTTAAAAGTACTTTTCTACAAGAAAAGAATATATAGCTCCATAAATGCACTTTTGCATTTCAATTTTAAAAGCATAACAGAAGTGTTAAAATGAAACTACAAACATAAAAATATAAGCATTTTTGAGAAATTAAGCAAAGTTTAAAAATATAGTTTAAAACCAGAAAACAAAATGTAGAGAAAGAAATACGTGCTTAAATTTCATTTTAAAAAAGTAAAAATAACTGCTGAAATGAATGTTCACACATTGAAATAAATGCATTTTATGAAAAGATTAATCATAGTTTTCTCATCAATGAACTTCCTTGTGAATATATAAACAGTACATGTAAAACGTTTGTGAGAGGTAGAAAAGTACTTTTCCACAAGCAAATAAAATGTAGATCTGGAAATTTACATCCAGATTTCGACTTTAAAAAGCAAAATATAAATGGTAAAATGAAATAACAAACATAAAAATACATGCTTTTTAGAGAAATGTTTAAACATTGTTTCACATCTATGAATTTTCATGTTTAAGTATTAAGACCACTTGTAAAAAGTTTAAAGAAGTTGTATAATGTACTTTACAGGCAGTAAGCAAACCGTAGAAAAAAAAAATCGCCTTTGAATTTCAATGTCAAAACGTATAAATAACTGCTAATATCAAGCTGCAAACATTGAAATAAATGTTTTTAGCAAAAGTTTAAACAGTTTTCTCAGCTATGAAGTATATTGTAAATAGTTTAACAGCACATGTAAATTATTTGTCAGAGGTTTATAAGTACTTTTCTATAAGAAAATAAAATATAGGTCCATAAATTCACTTCTGCATTTTAATTTTAAAAAGAATAACAGAAATGTTAAAAAGAAAGTACAAATATAAAAAATACATGCTATTTTGAGAAATTTTAAACTGTGTTTGACAACTATGAATTTTTATGTTTCAGTATTAATAGCCTTTTTAAAATTTTAAGCAAAGTTTAAAAATATAGTTTAAAACCAGAAAACAAAATGTAGAGAAAGAAATACGTGCTTAAATTTCATTTTAAAAAACTAAATATAACTGCTCAAATGAATGTTCACACATTGAAATAAATGCATTTTATGAAAAGATTAAACATAGTTTTCTCATCAATGAACTTCCTTGTGAATATATAAACAGTATATGTAAAACGTTTGTCAGAGGTGGAAAAATACTTTGCTACAATCAAATAAAATGTAGATCTGGAAATTTACATCCAGATTTCGACTTTAAAAAGCAAAATATAAATGGTAAAATGAAATAACAAACATAAAAATAAATTCTTTTTTGTCAAATGTTTAAACATGATTTTACATCTATCAAACAGCACGTGTAAAATGTTTGTCAGAGTTTTCAAAAGAACTTTTCTACAAGAAAAGAAAATATAGATCCATAAATTCACTTCTCCATTTCAATTTTAAAAAGAAAATCATAAATGTTAAAACGAAACCTCAAACATAAAAATACATGCTTTTTAGAGAAATGTTTAATCATTGTTTCACATCTATGAATTTTCATGTTTAAATATTAAGACCACTTGTAAAAAGTTTAAAGAAGTTGTATAATTTACTTTACAAGCAGAAAGCAAACCTTAGATAAAGAAATTCACGTTTAAATTTCAATGTCAAAACATATAAATAACTGCTAATATCAAGCTGCAAACATTGAAATAAATGTTTTTAGCAAAAGTTTAAACAGTTTTATCAGCTATGAAGTATATTGTAAATAGTTTAACAGCACATGTAAAATATTTGTCAGAGGTTTATAAGTACTTTTCTATAAGAAAATAAAATATAGGTCCATAAATTCACTTCTGCATTTTAATTTTAAAAAGAATAACAGAAATGTTAAAAAGAAAGTACAAACATAAAAAATACATGCTATTTTGAGAAATTTTAAACTGTGTTTGACATCTATGAATTTTTATGTTTCAGTATTAATAGCCTTTTTAAAATTTTAAGCAAAGTTTAAAAATATAGTTTAAAACCAGAAAACAAAATGTAGAGAAAGAAATACGTGCTTAAATTTCATTTTAAAAAACTAAATATAACTGCTCAAATGAATGTTCACACATTGAAATAAATGCATTTTATGAAAAGATTAAACATAGTTTTCTCATCAATGAACTTCCTTGTGAATATATAAACAGTATATGTAAAACGTTTGTGAGAGGTGGAAAAGTACTTTTCTACAATCAAATAAAATGTAGTTCTGGAAATTTACATCCAGATTTCGACTTTAAAAAGCAAAATATAAATGGTAAAATGAAATAACAAACATAAAAATAAATGCTTTTTTGAGAAATGTTTAAACATGGTTTCACATCTATGAAACAGCACATGTAAAATGTTTGTCAGAGGTTTTAAATGTACTTTTCTATAAGAAAGCGAAAATATAGATCCATAAATTCACTTCTGCATTTCAAATTAAAAAAGAATATCATAAATGTTAAAACGAAACCTCAAACATAAAAATACATGCTTTTTAGAGAAATGATTAAACATTGTTTCACATATATGAATTTTCATAAGACCACTTGTAAAAAGTTTAAAGAAGTTGTAGAATGTACTTTACAGGCAGTAAGCAAACCGTAGATAAAAAAAAATCGCCTTTAAATTTCAATGTCAAAACGTATAAATAACTGCTAATATCAAGCTGCAAACATTGAAATAAATGTTTTTAGCAAAAGTTTAAACCGTTTTCTCAGCTATGAAGTATATTGTAAATACTTTAACAGCTCATGTAAAATATTTGTCAGAGATTTTAAAAGTACTTTTCTACAAGAAAAGAATATATAGCTCCATAAATGCACTTTTGCATTTCAATTTTAAAAGCATAACAGAAATGTTAAAATGAAACTACAAACATAAAAATATAAGCATTTTTGAGAAATTAAGCAAAGTTTAAAAATATAGTTTAAAACCAGAAAACAAAATGTAGAGAAAGAAATACGTGCTTAAATTTCATTTTAAAAAAGTAAAAATAACTGCTGAAATGAATGTTCACACATTGAAATAAATGCATTTTATGAAAAGATTAATCATAGTTTTCTCATCAATGAACTTCCTTGTGAATATATAAACAGTACATGTAAAACGTTTGTGAGAGGTAGAAAAGTACTTTTCCACAAGCAAATAAAATGTAGATCTGGAAATTTACATCCAGATTTCGACTTTAAAAAGCAAAATATAAATGGTAAAATGAAATAACAAACATAAAAATACATGCTTTTTAGAGAAATGTTTAAACATTGTTTCACATCTATGAATTTTCATGTTTAAGTATTAAGACCACTTGTAAAAAGTTTAAAGAAGTTGTATAATGTACTTTACAGGCAGTAAGCAAACCGTAGAAAAAAAAAATCGCCTTTAAATTTCAATGTCAAAACGTATAAATAACTGCTAATATCAAGCTGCAAACATTGAAATAAATGTTTTTAGCAAAAGTTTAAACAGTTTTCTCAGCTATGAAGTATATTGTAAATAGTTTAACAGCACATGTAAATTATTTGTCAGAGGTTTATAAGTACTTTTCTATAAGAAAATAAAATATAGGTCCATAAATTCACTTCTGCATTTTAATTTTAAAAAGAATAACAGAAATGTTAAAAAGAAAGTACAAATATAAAAAATACATGCTATTTTGAGAAATTTTAAACTGTGTTTGACAACTATGAATTTTTATGTTTCAGTATTAATAGCCTTTTTAAAATTTTAAGCAAAGTTTAAAAATATAGTTTAAAACCAGAAAACAAAATGTAGAGAAAGAAATACGTGCTTAAATTTCATTTTAAAAAAGTAAAAATAACTGCTAAAATGAATGTTCACACATTGAAATAAATGCATTTTAGGAAAAGATTAAACACAGTTTTCTCATCTGTGAACTTCCTTGTGAATATATAAACAGTACATGTAAAACGTTTGAGAGAGGTTGAAAAGTACTTTTCTACAAGCAAATAAAATGTAGATCTGGAAATTCACATCCAGATTTCAATTTTAAAAAGCTAAATATAAATGGCAAAATGAAATAACAAACATAAAAATGAATGCTTTTTTTTAGAAATTTTTAAACATGGTTTCACATCTATGAAACAGCACGTAAAATGTTTGTCAGATGATTTAAAAGTACTTTTCTACAAGAAAAATATATAGATCCATAAATTCACTTCTGCATTTCAATTTTAAAAAGAATATCATAAATGATAAAATGAAACCTCAAACATAAAAATACATGCTTTTTTAAGAAATTAAGCAAAGTTTAAAAATATAGTTTAAAACCAGAAAACAAAATGTAGAGAAAGAAATACGTGCTTAAATTTCATTTTAAAAAACTAAATATAACTGCTCAAATGAATGTTCACACATTGAAATAAATGCATTTTATGAAAAGATTAAACATAGTTTTCTCATCAATGAACTTCCTTGTGAATATATAAACAGTATATGTAAAACGTTTGTGAGAGGTGGAAAAATACTTTGCTACAATCAAATAAAATGTAGATCTGGAAATTTACATCCAGATTTCGACTTTAAAAAGCAAAATATAAATGTTAAAACGAAACCTCAAACATAAAAATACATGCTTTTTAGAGAAATGTTTAAACATGGTTTTACATCTATCAAACAGCACGTGTAAAATGTTTGTCAGAGTTTTCAAAAGAACTTTTCTACAAGAAAAGAAAATATAGATCCATAAATTCACTTCTCCATTTCAATTTTAAAAAGAAAATCATAAATGTTAAAACGAAACCTCAAACATAAAAATACATGCTTTTTAGAGAAATGTTTAATCATTGTTTCACATCTATGAATTTTCATGTTTAAATATTAAGACCACTTGTAAAAAGTTTAAAGAAGTTGTATAATTTACTTTACAAGCAGAAAGCAAACCTTAGATAAAGAAATTCACGTTTAACTGCTAATATCAAGCTGCAAACATTGAAATAAATGTTTTTAGCAAAAGTTTAAACAGTTTTATCAGCTATGAAGTATATTGTAAATAGTTTAACAGCACATGTAAAATATTTGTCAGAGGTTTATAAGTACTTTTCTATAAGAAAATAAAATATAGGTCCATAAATTCACTTCTGCATTTTAATTTTAAAAAGAATAACAGAAATGTTAAAAAGAAAGTACAAACATAAAAAATACATGCTATTTTGAGAAATTTTAAACTGTGTTTGACATCTATGAATTTTTATGTTTCAGTATTAATAGCCTTTTTAAAATTTTAAGCAAAGTTTAAAAATATAGTTTAAAACCAGAAAACAAAATGTAGAGAAAGAAATACGTGCTTAAATTTCATTTTAAAAAAGTAAAAATAACTGCTCAAATGAATGTTCACACATTGAAATAAATGCATTTTATGAAAAGATTAATCATAGTTTTCTCATCAATGAACTTCCTTGTGAATATATAAACAGTACATGTAAAACGTTTGTGAGAGGTAGAAAAGTACTTTTCCACAAGCAAATAAAATGTAGATCTGGAAATTTACATCCAGATTTCGACTTTAAAAAGCAAAATATAAATGGTAAAATGAAATAACAAACATAAAAATACATGCTTTTTAGAGAAATGTTTAAACATTGTTTCACATCTATGAATTTTCATGTTTAAGTATTAAGACCACTTGTAAAAAGTTTAAAGAAGTTGTATAATGTACTTTACAGGCAGTAAGCAAACCGTAGAAAAAAAAAATCGCCTTTGAATTTCAATGTCAAAACGTATAAATAACTGCTAATATCAAGCTGCAAACATTGAAATAAATGTTTTTAGCAAAAGTTTAAACAGTTTTCTCAGCTATGAAGTATATTGTAAATAGTTTAACAGCACATGTAAATTATTTGTCAGAGGTTTATAAGTACTTTTCTATAAGAAAATAAAATATAGGTCCATAAATTCACTTCTGCATTTTAATTTTAAAAAGAATAACAGAAATGTTAAAAAGAAAGTACAAATATAAAAAATACATGCTATTTTGAGAAATTTTAAACTGTGTTTGACAACTATGAATTTTTATGTTTCAGTATTAATAGCCTTTTTAAAATTTTAAGCAAAGTTTAAAAATATAGTTTAAAACCAGAAAACAAAATGTAGAGAAAGAAATACGTGCTTAAATTTCATTTTAAAAAACTAAATATAACTGCTCAAATGAATGTTCACACATTGAAATAAATGCATTTTATGAAAAGATTAAACATAGTTTTCTCATCAATGAACTTCCTTGTGAATATATAAACAGTATATGTAAAACGTTTGTCAGAGGTGGAAAAATACTTTGCTACAATCAAATAAAATGTAGATCTGGAAATTTACATCCAGATTTCGACTTTAAAAAGCAAAATATAAATGGTAAAATGAAATAACAAACATAAAAATAAATTCTTTTTTGTCAAATGTTTAAACATGATTTTACATCTATCAAACAGCACGTGTAAAATGTTTGTCAGAGTTTTCAAAAGAACTTTTCTACAAGAAAAGAAAATATAGATCCATAAATTCACTTCTCCATTTCAATTTTAAAAAGAAAATCATAAATGTTAAAACGAAACCTCAAACATAAAAATACATGCTTTTTAGAGAAATGTTTAATCATTGTTTCACATCTATGAATTTTCATGTTTAAATATTAAGACCACTTGTAAAAAGTTTAAAGTTGTATAATTTACTTTACAAGCAGAAAGCAAACCTTAGATAAAGAAATTCACGTTTAAATTTCAATGTCAAAACATATAAATAACTGCTAATATCAAGCTGCAAACATTGAAATAAATGTTTTTAGCAAAAGTTTAAACAGTTTTATCAGCTATGAAGTATATTGTAAATAGTTTAACAGCACATGTAAAATATTTGTCAGAGGTTTATAAGTACTTTTCTATAAGAAAATAAAATATAGGTCCATAAATTCACTTCTGCATTTTAATTTTAAAAAGAATAACAGAAATGTTAAAAAGAAAGTACAAACATAAAAAATACATGCTATTTTGAGAAATTTTAAACTGTGTTTGACATCTATGAATTTTTATGTTTCAGTATTAATAGCCTTTTTAAAATTTTAAGCAAAGTTTAAAAATATAGTTTAAAACCAGAAAACAAAATGTAGAGAAAGAAATACGTGCTTAAATTTCATTTTAAAAAACTAAATATAACTGCTCAAATGAATGTTCACACATTGAAATAAATGCATTTTATGAAAAGATTAAACATAGTTTTCTCATCAATGAACTTCCTTGTGAATATATAAACAGTATATGTAAAACGTTTGTGAGAGGTGGAAAAGTACTTTTCTACAATCAAATAAAATGTAGTTCTGGAAATTTACATCCAGATTTCGACTTTAAAAAGCAAAATATAAATGGTAAAATGAAATAACAAACATAAAAATAAATGCTTTTTTGAGAAATGTTTAAACATGGTTTCACATCTATGAAACAGCACATGTAAAATGTTTGTCAGAGGTTTTAAATGTACTTTTCTATAAGAAAGCGAAAATATAGATCCATAAATTCACTTCTGCATTTCAAATTAAAAAAGAATATCATAAATGTTAAAACGAAACCTCAAACATAAAAATACATGCTTTTTAGAGAAATGATTAAACATTGTTTCACATATATGAATTTTCATAAGACCACTTGTAAAAAGTTTAAAGAAGTTGTAGAATGTACTTTACAGGCAGTAAGCAAACCGTAGATAAAAAAAAATCGCCTTTAAATTTCAATGTCAAAACGTATAAATAACTGCTAATATCAAGCTGCAAACATTGAAATAAATGTTTTTAGCAAAAGTTTAAACCGTTTTCTCAGCTATGAAGTATATTGTAAATACTTTAACAGCTCATGTAAAATATTTGTCAGAGATTTTAAAAGTACTTTTCTACAAGAAAAGAATATATAGCTCCATAAATGCACTTTTGCATTTCAATTTTAAAAGCATAACAGAAGTGTTAAAATGAAACTACAAACATAAAAATATAAGCATTTTTGAGAAATTAAGCAAAGTTTAAAAATATAGTTTAAAACCAGAAAACAAAATGTAGAGAAAGAAATACGTGCTTAAATTTCATTTTAAAAAAGTAAAAATAACTGCTGAAATGAATGTTCACACATTGAAATAAATGCATTTTATGAAAAGATTAATCATAGTTTTCTCATCAATGAACTTCCTTGTGAATATATAAACAGTACATGTAAAACGTTTGTGAGAGGTAGAAAAGTACTTTTCCACAAGCAAATAAAATGTAGATCTGGAAATTTACATCCAGATTTCGACTTTAAAAAGCAAAATATAAATGGTAAAATGAAATAACAAACATAAAAATACATGCTTTTTAGAGAAATGTTTAAACATTGTTTCACATCTATGAATTTTCATGTTTAAGTATTAAGACCACTTGTAAAAAGTTTAAAGAAGTTGTATAATGTACTTTACAGGCAGTAAGCAAACCGTAGAAAAAAAAAATCGCCTTTGAATTTCAATGTCAAAACGTATAAATAACTGCTAATATCAAGCTGCAAACATTGAAATAAATGTTTTTAGCAAAAGTTTAAACAGTTTTCTCAGCTATGAAGTATATTGTAAATAGTTTAACAGCACATGTAAATTATTTGTCAGAGGTTTATAAGTACTTTTCTATAAGAAAATAAAATATAGGTCCATAAATTCACTTCTGCATTTTAATTTTAAAAAGAATAACAGAAATGTTAAAAAGAAAGTACAAATATAAAAAATACATGCTATTTTGAGAAATTTTAAACTGTGTTTGACAACTATGAATTTTTATGTTTCAGTATTAATAGCCTTTTTAAAATTTTAAGCAAAGTTTAAAAATATAGTTTAAAACCAGAAAACAAAATGTAGAGAAAGAAATACGTGCTTAAATTTCATTTTAAAAAACTAAATATAACTGCTCAAATGAATGTTCACACATTGAAATAAATGCATTTTATGAAAAGATTAAACATAGTTTTCTCATCAATGAACTTCCTTGTGAATATATAAACAGTATATGTAAAACGTTTGTCAGAGGTGGAAAAATACTTTGCTACAATCAAATAAAATGTAGATCTGGAAATTTACATCCAGATTTCGACTTTAAAAAGCAAAATATAAATGGTAAAATGAAATAACAAACATAAAAATAAATTCTTTTTTGTCAAATGTTTAAACATGATTTTACATCTATCAAACAGCACGTGTAAAATGTTTGTCAGAGTTTTCAAAAGAACTTTTCTACAAGAAAAGAAAATATAGATCCATAAATTCACTTCTCCATTTCAATTTTAAAAAGAAAATCATAAATGTTAAAACGAAACCTCAAACATAAAAATACATGCTTTTTAGAGAAATGTTTAATCATTGTTTCACATCTATGAATTTTCATGTTTAAATATTAAGACCACTTGTAAAAAGTTTAAAGAAGTTGTATAATTTACTTTACAAGCAGAAAGCAAACCTTAGATAAAGAAATTCACGTTTAAATTTCAATGTCAAAACATATAAATAACTGCTAATATCAAGCTGCAAACATTGAAATAAATGTTTTTAGCAAAAGTTTAAACAGTTTTATCAGCTATGAAGTATATTGTAAATAGTTTAACAGCACATGTAAAATATTTGTCAGAGGTTTATAAGTACTTTTCTATAAGAAAATAAAATATAGGTCCATAAATTCACTTCTGCATTTTAATTTTAAAAAGAATAACAGAAATGTTAAAAAGAAAGTACAAACATAAAAAATACATGCTATTTTGAGAAATTTTAAACTGTGTTTGACATCTATGAATTTTTATGTTTCAGTATTAATAGCCTTTTTAAAATTTTAAGCAAAGTTTAAAAATATAGTTTAAAACCAGAAAACAAAATGTAGAGAAAGAAATACGTGCTTAAATTTCATTTTAAAAAACTAAATATAACTGCTCAAATGAATGTTCACACATTGAAATAAATGCATTTTATGAAAAGATTAAACATAGTTTTCTCATCAATGAACTTCCTTGTGAATATATAAACAGTATATGTAAAACGTTTGTGAGAGGTGGAAAAGTACTTTTCTACAATCAAATAAAATGTAGTTCTGGAAATTTACATCCAGATTTCGACTTTAAAAAGCAAAATATAAATGGTAAAATGAAATAACAAACATAAAAATAAATGCTTTTTTGAGAAATGTTTAAACATGGTTTCACATCTATGAAACAGCACATGTAAAATGTTTGTCAGAGGTTTTAAATGTACTTTTCTATAAGAAAGCGAAAATATAGATCCATAAATTCACTTCTGCATTTCAAATTAAAAAAGAATATCATAAATGTTAAAACGAAACCTCAAACATAAAAATACATGCTTTTTAGAGAAATGATTAAACATTGTTTCACATATATGAATTTTCATAAGACCACTTGTAAAAAGTTTAAAGAAGTTGTAGAATGTACTTTACAGGCAGTAAGCAAACCGTAGATAAAAAAAAATCGCCTTTAAATTTCAATGTCAAAACGTATAAATAACTGCTAATATCAAGCTGCAAACATTGAAATAAATGTTTTTAGCAAAAGTTTAAACCGTTTTCTCAGCTATGAAGTATATTGTAAATACTTTAACAGCTCATGTAAAATATTTGTCAGAGATTTTAAAAGTACTTTTCTACAAGAAAAGAATATATAGCTCCATAAATGCACTTTTGCATTTCAATTTTAAAAGCATAACAGAAATGTTAAAATGAAACTACAAACATAAAAATATAAGCATTTTTGAGAAATTAAGCAAAGTTTAAAAATATAGTTTAAAACCAGAAAACAAAATGTAGAGAAAGAAATACGTGCTTAAATTTCATTTTAAAAAAGTAAAAATAACTGCTGAAATGAATGTTCACACATTGAAATAAATGCATTTTATGAAAAGATTAATCATAGTTTTCTCATCAATGAACTTCCTTGTGAATATATAAACAGTACATGTAAAACGTTTGTGAGAGGTAGAAAAGTACTTTTCCACAAGCAAATAAAATGTAGATCTGGAAATTTACATCCAGATTTCGACTTTAAAAAGCAAAATATAAATGGTAAAATGAAATAACAAACATAAAAATACATGCTTTTTAGAGAAATGTTTAAACATTGTTTCACATCTATGAATTTTCATGTTTAAGTATTAAGACCACTTGTAAAAAGTTTAAAGAAGTTGTATAATGTACTTTACAGGCAGTAAGCAAACCGTAGAAAAAAAAAATCGCCTTTAAATTTCAATGTCAAAACGTATAAATAACTGCTAATATCAAGCTGCAAACATTGAAATAAATGTTTTTAGCAAAAGTTTAAACAGTTTTCTCAGCTATGAAGTATATTGTAAATAGTTTAACAGCACATGTAAATTATTTGTCAGAGGTTTATGTACTTTTCTATAAGAAAATAAAATATAGGTCCATAAATTCACTTCTGCATTTTAATTTTAAAAAGAATAACAGAAATGTTAAAAAGAAAGTACAAATATAAAAAATACATGCTATTTTGAGAAATTTTAAACTGTGTTTGACAACTATGAATTTTTATGTTTCAGTATTAATAGCCTTTTTAAAATTTTAAGCAAAGTTTAAAAATATAGTTTAAAACCAGAAAACAAAATGTAGAGAAAGAAATACGTGCTTAAATTTCATTTTAAAAAAGTAAAAATAACTGCTAAAATGAATGTTCACACATTGAAATAAATGCATTTTAGGAAAAGATTAAACACAGTTTTCTCATCTGTGAACTTCCTTGTGAATATATAAACAGTACATGTAAAACGTTTGAGAGAGGTTGAAAAGTACTTTTCTACAAGCAAATAAAATGTAGATCTGGAAATTCACATCCAGATTTCAATTTTAAAAAGCTAAATATAAATGGCAAAATGAAATAACAAACATAAAAATGAATGCTTTTTTTTAGAAATGTTTAAACATGGTTTCACATCTATGAAACAGCACACGTAAAATGTTTGTCAGAGGATTTAAAAGTACTTTTCTACAAGAAAAAATATATAGATCCATAAATTTACTTCTGCATTTCAATTTTAAAAAGAATATCATAAATGTTAAAACGAAACCTCAAATATAAAAATACATGCTTTTTTGAGAAATTAAGCAAAGTTTAAAAATATCGTTTAAAACCAGAAAACAAAATGTAGAGAAAGAAATACGTGCTTAAATTTCATTTTAAAAAACTAAATATAACTGCTCAAATGAATGTTCACACATTGAAATAAATGCATTTTATGAAAAGATTAAACATAGTTTTCTCATCAATGAACTTCCTTGTGAATATATAAACAGTATATGTAAAACGTTTGTGAGAGGTGGAAATGTACTTTTCTACAATCAAATAAAATGTAGATCTGGAAATTTACATCCAGATTTCGACTTTTAAAAGCAAAATATAAATGGTAAAATGAAATAACAAACATAAAAATAAATGCTTTTTCGAGAAAAGTTTAAACATGGTTTTACATCTATCAAACAGCACGTGTAAAATGTTTGTCAGAGTTTTCAAAAGAACTTTTCAACAAGAAAAGAAAATATAGATCCATAAATTCACTTCTGCATTTCAATTTTAAAAAGAATATCATAAATGATAAAATGAAACCTCAAACATAAAAATACATGCTTTTTTAAGAAATTAAGCAAAGTTTAAAAATATAGTTTAAAACCAGAAAACAAAATGTAGAGAAAGAAATACGTGCTTAAATTTCATTTTAAAAAACTAAATATAACTGCTCAAATGAATGTTCACACATTGAAATAAATGCATTTTATGAAAAGATTAAACATAGTTTTCTCATCAATGAACTTCCTTGTGAATATATAAACAGTATATGTAAAACGTTTGTGAGAGGTGGAAAAATACTTTGCTACAATCAAATAAAATGTAGATCTGGAAATTTACATCCAGATTTCGACTTTAAAAAGCAAAATATAAATGTTAAAACGAAACCTCAAACATAAAAATACATGCTTTTTAGAGAAATGTTTAAACATGGTTTTACATCTATCAAACAGCACGTGTAAAATGTTTGTCAGAGTTTTCAAAAGAACTTTTCTACAAGAAAAGAAAATATAGATCCATAAATTCACTTCTCCATTTCAATTTTAAAAAGAAAATCATAAATGTTAAAACGAAACCTCAAACATAAAAAACATGCTTTTTAGAGAAATGTTTAATCATTGTTTCACATCTATGAATTTTCATGTTTAAATATTAAGACCACTTGTAAAAAGTTTAAAGAAGTTGTATTATTTACTTTACAAGCAGAAAGCAAACCTTAGATAAAGAAATTCACATTTAAATTTTAATGTCAAAACATATAAATAACTGCTAATATCAAGCTGCAAACATTGAAATAAATGTTTTTAGCAAAAGTTTAAACAGTTTTATCAGCTATGAAGTATATTGTAAATAGTTTAACAGCACATGTAAAATATTTGTCAGATGTTTTAAAAGTACTTTTCCATAAGAAAAGAAAATATAGGTCCATAGATTCACTTCTGCATTTTAATTTTAAAAAGAATAACAGAAATGTTAAAAAGAAAGTAGAAACATAAAAAATACATGCTATTTTGAGAAATTTTAAACTGTGTTTGACATCTATGAATTTTTATGTATCAGTATTAATAGCCTTTTTAAAATTTTAAGCAAAGTTTAAAAATATAGTTTAAAACCAGAAAACAAAATGTAGAGAAAGAAATACGTGCTTAAATTTCATTTTAAAAAACTAAATATAACTGCTCAAATGAATGTTCACACATTGAAATAAATGCATTTTATGAAAAGATTAAACATAGTTTTCTCATCAATGAACTTCCTTGTGAATATATAAACAGTATATGTAAAACGTTTGTCAGAGGTGGAAAAATACTTTGCTACAATCAAATAAAATGTAGATCTGGAAATTTACATCCAGATTTCGACTTTAAAAAGCAAAATATAAATGGTAAAATGAAATAACAAACATAAAAATAAATGCTTTTTTGTGAAATGTTTAAACATGATTTTACATCTATCAAACAGCACGTGTAAAATGTTTGTCAGAGTTTTCAAAAGAACTTTTCTACAAGAAAAGAAAATATAGATCCATAAATTCACTTCTCCATTTCAATTTTAAAAAGAAAATCATAAATGTTAAAACGAAACCTCAAACATAAAAATACATGCTTTTTAGAGAAATGTTTAATCATTGTTTCACATCTATGAATTTTCATGTTTAAATATTAAGACCACTTGTAAAAAGTTTAAAGAAGTTGTATAATTTACTTTACAAGCAGAAAGCAAACCTTAGATAAAGAAATTCACATTTAAATTTCAATGTCAAAACATATAAATAACTGCTAATATCAAGCTGCAAACATTGAAATAAATGTTTTTAGCAAAAGTTAAAACAGTTTTATCAGCTATGAAGTATATTGTAAATAGTTTAACAGCACATGTAAAATATTTGTCAGAGGTTTATAAGTACTTTTCTATAAGAAAATAAAATATAGGTCCATAAATTCACTTCTGCATTTTAATTTTAAAAAGAATAACAGAAATGTTAAAAAGAAAGTAGAAACATAAAAAATACATGCTATTTTGAGAAATTTTAAACTGTGTTTGACATCTATGAATTTTTATGTTTCAGTATTAATAGCCTTTTTAAAATTTTAAGCAAAGTTTAAAAATATAGTTTAAAACCAGAAAACAAAATGTAGAGAAAGAAATACGTGCTTAAATTTCATTTTAAAAAAGTAAAAATAACTGCTAAAATGAATGTTCACACATTGAAATAAATGCATTTTAGGAAAAGATTAAACACAGTTTTCTCATCTGTGAACTTCCTTGTGAATATATAAACAGTACATGTAAAACGTTTGAGAGATGTTGAAAAGTACTTTTCTACAAGTAAATAAAATGTAGATCTGGAAATTCACAGACAGATTTCAATTTTAAAAAGCAAAATATAACTGGTAAAATGAAATAACAAACATAAAAATGAATGCTTTTTTTTAGAAATTTTTAAACATTGTTTCACATCTATGAAACAGCACATGTAAAATGTTTGTCAGATGATTTAAAAGTACTTTTCTACAAGAAAAATATATAGATCCATAAATTCACTTCTGCATTTCAATTTTAAAAAGAATATCATAAATGATAAAATGAAACCTCAAACATAAAAATACATGCTTTTTTAAGAAATTAAGCAAAGTTTAAAAATATAGTTTAAAACCAGAAAACAAAATGTAGAGAAAGAAATACGTGCTTAAATTTCATTTTAAAAAACTAAATATAACTGCTCAAATGAATGTTCACACATTGAAATAAATGCATTTTATGAAAAGATTAAACATAGTTTTCTCATCAATGAACTTCCTTGTGAATATATAAACAGTATATGTAAAACGTTTGTGAGAGGTGGAAAAATACATTGCTACAATCAAATAAAATGTAGATCTGGAAATTTACATCCAGATTTCGACTTTAAAAAGCAAAATATAAATGTTAAAACGAAACCTCAAACATAAAAATACATGCTTTTTAGAGAAATGTTTAAACATGGTTTTACATCTATCAAACAGCACGTGTAAAATGTTTGTCAGAGTTTTCAAAAGAACTTTTCTACAAGAAAAGAAAATATAGATCCATAAATTCACTTCTCCATTTCAATTTTAAAAAGAAAATCATAAATGTTAAAACGAAACCTCAAACATAAAAATACATGCTTTTTAGAGAAATGTTTAATCATTGTTTCACATCTATGAATTTTCATGTTTAAATATTAAGACCACTTGTAAAAAGTTTAAAGAAGTTGTATAATTTACTTTACAAGCAGAAAGCAAACCTTAGATAAAGAAATTCACGTTTAAATTTCAATGTCAAAACGTATAAATAACTGCTAATATCAAGCTGCAAACATTGAAATAAATGTTTTTAGCAAAAGTTTAAACAGTTTTCTCAGCTATGAAGTATATTGTAAATAGTTTAACAGCACATGTAAAATATTTGTCAGAGGTTTATAAGTACTTTTCTATAAGAAAATAAAATATAGGTCCATAAATTCACTTCTGCATTTTAATTTTAAAAAGAATAACAGAAATGTTAAAAAGAAAGTACAAACATAAAAAATACATGCTATTTTGAGAAATTTTAAACTGTGTTTGACATCTATGAATTTTTATGTTTCAGTATTAATAGCCTTTTTAAAATTTTAAGCAAAGTTTAAAAATATAGTTTAAAACCAGAAAACAAAATGTAGAGAAAGAAATACGTGCTTAAATTTCATTTTAAAAAACTAAATATAACTGCTCAAATGAATGTTCACACATTGAAATAAATGCATTTTATGAAAAGATTAAACATAGTTTTCTCATCAATGAACTTCCTTGTGAATATATAAACAGTATATGTAAAACGTTTGTGAGAGGTGGAAAAATACTTTGCTACAATCAAATAAAATGTAGATCTGGAAATTTACATCCAGATTTCGACTTTAAAAAGCAAAATATAAATGTTAAAACGAAACCTCAAACATAAAAATACATGCTTTTTAGAGAAATGTTTAAACATGGTTTTACATCTATCAAACAGCACGTGTAAAATGTTTGTCAGAGTTTTCAAAAGAACTTTTCTACAAGAAAAGAAAATATAGATCCATAAATTCACTTCTCCATTTCAATTTTAAAAAGAAAATCATAAATGTTAAAACGAAACCTCAAACATAAAAATACATGCTTTTTAGAGAAATGTTTAATCATTGTTTCACATCTATGAATTTTCATGTTTAAATATTAAGACCACTCGTAAAAAGTTTAAAGAAGTTGTATAATTTACTTTACAAGCAGAAAGCAAACCTTAGATAAAGAAATTCACGTTTAAATTTCAATGTCAAAACATATAAATAACTGCTAATATCAAGCTGCAAACATTGAAATAAATGTTTTTAGCAAAAGTTTAAACAGTTTTATCAGCTATGAAGTATATTGTAAATAGTTTAACAGCACATGTAAAATATTTGTCAGAGGTTTATAAGTACTTTTCTATAAGAAAATAAAATATAGGTCCATAAATTCACTTCTGCATTTTAATTTTAAAAAGAATAACAGAAATGTTAAAAAGAAAGTACAAACATAAAAAATACATGCTATTTTGAGAAATTTTAAACTGTGTTTGACATCTATGAATTTTTATGTTTCAGTATTAATAGCCTTTTTAAAATTTTAAGCAAAGTTTAAAAATATAGTTTAAAACCAGAAAACAAAATGTAGAGAAAGAAATACGTGCTTAAATTTCATTTTAAAAAAGTAAATATAACTGCTCAAATGAATGTTCACACATTGAAATAAATGCATTTTATGAAAAGATTAAACATAGTTTTCTCATCAATGAACTTCCTTGTGAATATATAAACAGTATATGTAAAACGTTTGTGAGAGGTGGAAAAGTACTTTTCTACAATCAAATAAAATGTAGTTCTGGAAATTTACATCCAGATTTCGACTTTAAAAAGCAAAATATTAATGGTAAAATGAAATAACAAACATAAAAATAAATGCTTTTTTGAGAAATGTTTAAACATGGTTTCACATCTATGAAACAGCACATGTAAAATGTTTGTCAGAGGTTTTAAATGTACTTTTCTATAAGAAAGCGAAAATATAGATCCATAAATTCACTTCTCCATTTCAATTTTAAAAAGAAAATCATAAATGTTAAAACGAAACCTCAAACATAAAAATACATGCTTTTTAGAGAAATGTTTAATCATTGTTTCACATCTATGAATTTTCATGTTTAAATATTAAGACCACTTGTAAAAAGTTTAAAGAAGTTGTATAATTTACTTTACAAGCAGAAAGCAAACCTTAGATAAAGAAATTCACGTTTAAATTTCAATGTCAAAACATATAAATAACTGCTAATATCAAGCTGCAAACATTGAAATAAATGTTTTTAGCAAAAGTTTAAACAGTTTTATCAGCTATGAAGTATATTGTAAATAGTTTAACAGCACATGTAAAATATTTGTCAGAGGTTTATAAGTACTTTTCTATAAGAAAATAAAATATAGGTCCATAAATTCACTTCTGCATTTTAATTTTAAAAAGAATAACAGAAATGTTAAAAAGAAAGTACAAACATAAAAAATACATGCTATTTTGAGAAATTTTAAACTGTGTTTGACATCTATGAATTTTTATGTTTCAGTATTAATAGCCTTTTTAAAATTTTAAGCAAAGTTTAAAAATATAATTTAAAACCAGAAAACAAAATGTAGAGAAAGAAATACGTGCTTAAATTTCATTTTAAAAAACTAAATATAACTGCTCAAATGAATGTTCACACATTGAAATAAATGCATTTTATGAAAAGATTAAACATAGTTTTCTCATCAATGAACTTCCTTGTGAATATATAAACAGTATATGTAAAACGTTTGTGAGAGGTGGAAAAGTACTTTTCTACAATCAAATAAAATGTAGTTCTGGAAATTTACATCCAGATTTCGACTTTAAAAAGCAAAATATAAATGGTAAAATGAAATAACAAACATAAAAATAAATGCTTTTTTGAGAAATGTTTAAACATGGTTTCACATCTATGAAACAGCACATGTAAAATGTTTGTCAGAGGTTTTAAATGTACTTTTCTATAAGAAAGCGAAAATATAGATCCATAAATTCACTTCTGCATTTCAAATTAAAAAAGAATATCATAAATGTTAAAACGAAACCTCAAACATAAAAATACATGCTTTTTAGAGAAATGTTTAAACATTGTTTCACATATATGAATTTTCATAAGACCACTTGTAAAAAGTTTAAAGAAGTTGTAGAATGTACTTTACAGGCAGTAAGCAAACCGTAGATAAAAAAAAAATCGCCTTTAAATTTCAATGTCGAAACGTATAAATAACTGCTAATATCAAGCTGCAAACATTGAAATAAATGTTTTTAGCAAAAGTTTAAACCGTTTTCTCAGCTATGAAGTATATTGTAAATACTTTAACAGCTCATGTAAAATATTTGTCAGAGATTTTAAAAGTACTTTTCTACAAGAAAAGAATATATAGCTCCATAGATGCACTTTTGCATTTCAATTTTAAAAGCATAACAGAAATGTTAAAATGAAACTACAAACATAAAAATATAAGCATTTTTGAGAAATTAAGCAAAGTTTAAAAATATAGTTTAAAACCAGAAAACAAAATGTAGAGAAAGAAATACGTGCTTAAATTTCATTTTAAAAAAGTAAAAATAACTGCTGAAATGAATGTTCACACATTGAAATAAATGCATTTTATGAAAAGATTAATCATAGTTTTCTCATCAATGAACTTCCTTGTGAATATATAAACAGTACATGTAAAACGTTTGTGAGAGGTAGAAAAGTACTTTTCCACAAGCAAATAAAATGTAGATCTGGAAATTTACATCCAGATTTCGACTTTAAAAAGCAAAATATAAATGGTAAAATGAAATAACAAACATAAAAATACATGCTTTTTAGAGAAATGTTTAAACATTGTTTCACATCTATGAATTTTCATGTTTAAGTATTAAGACCACTTGTAAAAAGTTTAAAGAAGTTGTATAATGTACTTTACAGGCAGTAAGCAAACCGTAGAAAAAAAAAATCGCCTTTAAATTTCAATGTCAAAACGTATAAATAACTGCTAATATCAAGCTGCAAACATTGAAATAAATGTTTTTAGCAAAAGTTTAAACAGTTTTCTCAGCTATGAAGTATATTGTAAATAGTTTAACAGCACATGTAAATTATTTGTCAGAGGTTTATAAGTACTTTTCTATAAGAAAATAAAATATAGGTCCATAAATTCACTTCTGCATTTTAATTTTAAAAAGAATAACAGAAATGTTAAAAAGAATGTACAAATATAAAAAATACATGCTATTTTGAGAAATTTTAAACTGTGTTTGACAACTATGAATTTTTATGTTTCAGTATTAATAGCCTTTTTAAAATTTTAAGCAAAGTTTAAAAATATAGTTTAAAACCAGAAAACAAAATGTAGAGAAAGAAATACGTGCTTAAATTTCATTTTAAAAAAGTAAATATAACTGCTCAAATGAATGTTCACACATTGAAATAAATGCATTTTATGAAAAGATTAAACATAGTTTTCTCATCAATGAACTTCCTTGTGAATATATAAACAGTATATGTAAAACGTTTGTGAGAGGTGGAAAAGTACTTTTCTACAATCAAATAAAATGTAGTTCTGGAAATTTACATCCAGATTTCGACTTTAAAAAGCAAAATATTAATGGTAAAATGAAATAACAAACATAAAAATAAATGCTTTTTTGAGAAATGTTTAAACATGGTTTCACATCTATGAAACAGCACATGTAAAATGTTTGTCAGAGGTTTTAAATGTACTTTTCTATAAGAAAGCGAAAATATAGATCCATAAATTCACTTCTCCATTTCAATTTTAAAAAGAAAATCATAAATGTTAAAACGAAACCTCAAACATAAAAATACATGCTTTTTAGAGAAATGTTTAATCATTGTTTCACATCTATGAATTTTCATGTTTAAATATTAAGACCACTTGTAAAAAGTTTAAAGAAGTTGTATAATTTACTTTACAAGCAGAAAGCAAACCTTAGATAAAGAAATTCACGTTTAAATTTCAATGTCAAAACATATAAATAACTGCTAATATCAAGCTGCAAACATTGAAATAAATGTTTTTAGCAAAAGTTTAAACAGTTTTATCAGCTATGAAGTATATTGTAAATAGTTTAACAGCACATGTAAAATATTTGTCAGAGGTTTATAAGTACTTTTCTATAAGAAAATAAAATATAGGTCCATAAATTCACTTCTGCATTTTAATTTTAAAAAGAATAACAGAAATGTTAAAAAGAAAGTACAAACATAAAAAATACATGCTATTTTGAGAAATTTTAAACTGTGTTTGACATCTATGAATTTTTATGTTTCAGTATTAATAGCCTTTTTAAAATTTTAAGCAAAGTTTAAAAATATAATTTAAAACCAGAAAACAAAATGTAGAGAAAGAAATACGTGCTTAAATTTCATTTTAAAAAACTAAATATAACTGCTCAAATGAATGTTCACACATTGAAATAAATGCATTTTATGAAAAGATTAAACATAGTTTTCTCATCAATGAACTTCCTTGTGAATATATAAACAGTATATGTAAAACGTTTGTGAGAGGTGGAAAAGTACTTTTCTACAATCAAATAAAATGTAGTTCTGGAAATTTACATCCAGATTTCGACTTTAAAAAGCAAAATATAAATGGTAAAATGAAATAACAAACATAAAAATAAATGCTTTTTTGAGAAATGTTTAAACATGGTTTCACATCTATGAAACAGCACATGTAAAATGTTTGTCAGAGGTTTTAAATGTACTTTTCTATAAGAAAGCGAAAATATAGATCCATAAATTCACTTCTGCATTTCAAATTAAAAAAGAATATCATAAATGTTAAAACGAAACCTCAAACATAAAAATACATGCTTTTTAGAGAAATGTTTAAACATTGTTTCACATATATGAATTTTCATAAGACCACTTGTAAAAAGTTTAAAGAAGTTGTAGAATGTACTTTACAGGCAGTAAGCAAACCGTAGATAAAAAAAAAATCGCCTTTAAATTTCAATGTCGAAACGTATAAATAACTGCTAATATCAAGCTGCAAACATTGAAATAAATGTTTTTAGCAAAAGTTTAAACCGTTTTCTCAGCTATGAAGTATATTGTAAATACTTTAACAGCTCATGTAAAATATTTGTCAGAGATTTTAAAAGTACTTTTCTACAAGAAAAGAATATATAGCTCCATAGATGCACTTTTGCATTTCAATTTTAAAAGCATAACAGAAATGTTAAAATGAAACTACAAACATAAAAATATAAGCATTTTTGAGAAATTAAGCAAAGTTTAAAAATATAGTTTAAAACCAGAAAACAAAATGTAGAGAAAGATATACGTGCTTAAATTTCATTTTAAAAAAGTAAAAATAACTGCTGAAATGAATGTTCACACATTGAAATAAATGCATTTTATGAAAAGATTAATCATAGTTTTCTCATCAATGAACTTCCTTGTGAATATATAAACAGTACATGTAAAACGTTTGTGAGAGGTAGAAAAGTACTTTTCCACAAGCAAATAAAATGTAGATCTGGAAATTTACATCCAGATTTCGACTTTAAAAAGCAAAATATAAATGGTAAAATGAAATAACAAACATAAAAATACATGCTTTTTAGAGAAATGTTTAAACATTGTTTCACATCTATGAATTTTCATGTTTAAGTATTAAGACCACTTGTAAAAAGTTTAAAGAAGTTGTATAATGTACTTTACAGGCAGTAAGCAAACCGTAGAAAAAAAAAATCGCCTTTAAATTTCAATGTCAAAACGTATAAATAACTGCTAATATCAAGCTGCAAACATTGAAATAAATGTTTTTAGCAAAAGTTTAAACAGTTTTCTCAGCTATGAAGTATATTGTAAATAGTTTAACAGCACATGTAAATTATTTGTCAGAGGTTTATAAGTACTTTTCTATAAGAAAATAAAATATAGGTCCATAAATTCACTTCTGCATTTTAATTTTAAAAAGAATAACAGAAATGTTAAAAAGAATGTACAAATATAAAAAATACATGCTATTTTGAGAAATTTTAAACTGTGTTTGACAACTATGAATTTTTATGTTTCAGTATTAATAGCCTTTTTAAAATTTTAAGCAAAGTTTAAAAATATAGTTTAAAACCAGAAAACAAAATGTAGAGAAAGAAATACGTGCTTAAATTTCATTTTAAAAAAGTAAAAATAACTGCTAAAATGAATGTTCACACATTGAAATAAATGCATTTTAGGAAAAGATTAAACACAGTTTTCTCATCTGTGAACTTCCTTGTCAATATATAAACAGTACATGTAAAACGTTTGAGAGATGTTGAAAAGTACTTTTCTACAAGTAAATAAAATGTAGATCTGGAAATTCACAGACAGATTTCAATTTTAAAAAGCAAAATATAACTGGTAAAATGAAATAACAAACATAAAAATGAATGCTTTTTTTTAGAAATTTTTAAACATTGTTTCACATCTATGAAACAGCACATGTAAAATGTTTGTCAGATGATTTAAAAGTACTTTTCTACAAGAAAAATATATAGATCCATAAATTCACTTCTGCATTTCAATTTTAAAAAGAATATCATAAATGATAAAATGAAACCTCAAACATAAAAATACATGCTTTTTTAAGAAATTAAGCAAAGTTTAAAAATATAGTTTAAAACCAGAAAACAAAATGTAGAGAAAGAAATACGTGCTTAAATTTCATTTTAAAAAACTAAATATAACTGCTCAAATGAATGTTCACACATTGAAATAAATGCATTTTATGAAAAGATTAAACATAGTTTTCTCATCAATGAACTTCCTTGTGAATATATAAACAGTATATGTAAAACGTTTGTGAGAGGTGGAAAAATACATTGCTACAATCAAATAAAATGTAGATCTGGAAATTTACATCCAGATTTCGACTTTAAAAAGCAAAATATAAATGTTAAAACGAAACCTCAAACATAAAAATACATGCTTTTTAGAGAAATGTTTAAACATGGTTTTACATCTATCAAACAGCACGTGTAAAATGTTTGTCAGAGTTTTCAAAAGAACTTTTCTACAAGAAAAGAAAATATAGATCCATAAATTCACTTCTCCATTTCAATTTTAAAAAGAAAATCATAAATGTTAAAACGAAACCTCAAACATAAAAATACATGCTTTTTAGAGAAATGTTTAATCATTGTTTCACATCTATGAATTTTCATGTTTAAATATTAAGACCACTTGTAAAAAGTTTAAAGAAGTTGTATAATTTACTTTACAAGCAGAAAGCAAACCTTAGATAAAGAAATTCACGTTTAAATTTCAATGTCAAAACGTATAAATAACTGCTAATATCAAGCTGCAAACATTGAAATAAATGTTTTTAGCAAAAGTTTAAACAGTTTTCTCAGCTATGAAGTATATTGTAAATAGTTTAACAGCACATGTAAAATATTTGTCAGAGGTTTATAAGTACTTTTCTATAAGAAAATAAAATATAGGTCCATAAATTCACTTCTGCATTTTAATTTTAAAAAGAATAACAGAAATGTTAAAAAGAAAGTACAAACATAAAAAATACATGCTATTTTGAGAAATTTTAAACTGTGTTTGACATCTATGAATTTTTATGTTTCAGTATTAATAGCCTTTTTAAAATTTTAAGCAAAGTTTAAAAATATAGTTTAAAACCAGAAAACAAAATGTAGAGAAAGAAATACGTGCTTAAATTTCATTTTAAAAAACTAAATATAACTGCTCAAATGAATGTTCACACATTGAAATAAATGCATTTTATGAAAAGATTAAACATAGTTTTCTCATCAATGAACTTCCTTGTGAATATATAAACAGTATATGTAAAACGTTTGTGAGAGGTGGAAAAATACTTTGCTACAATCAAATAAAATGTAGATCTGGAAATTTACATCCAGATTTCGACTTTAAAAAGCAAAATATAAATGTTAAAACGAAACCTCAAACATAAAAATACATGCTTTTTAGAGAAATGTTTAAACATGGTTTTACATCTATCAAACAGCACGTGTAAAATGTTTGTCAGAGTTTTCAAAAGAACTTTTCTACAAGAAAAGAAAATATAGATCCATAAATTCACTTCTCCATTTCAATTTTAAAAAGAAAATCATAAATGTTAAAACGAAACCTCAAACATAAAAATACATGCTTTTTAGAGAAATGTTTAATCATTGTTTCACATCTATGAATTTTCATGTTTAAATATTAAGACCACTCGTAAAAAGTTTAAAGAAGTTGTATAATTTACTTTACAAGCAGAAAGCAAACCTTAGATAAAGAAATTCACGTTTAAATTTCAATGTCAAAACATATAAATAACTGCTAATATCAAGCTGCAAACATTGAAATAAATGTTTTTAGCAAAAGTTTAAACAGTTTTATCAGCTATGAAGTATATTGTAAATAGTTTAACAGCACATGTAAAATATTTGTCAGAGGTTTATAAGAAAATAAAATATAGGTCCATAAATTCACTTCTGCATTTTAATTTTAAAAAGAATAACAGAAATGTTAAAAAGAAAGTACAAACATAAAAAATACATGCTATTTTGAGAAATTTTAAACTGTGTTTGACATCTATGAATTTTTATGTTTCAGTATTAATAGCCTTTTTAAAATTTTAAGCAAAGTTTAAAAATATAGTTTAAAACCAGAAAACAAAATGTAGAGAAAGAAATACGTGCTTAAATTTCATTTTAAAAAAGTAAATATAACTGCTCAAATGAATGTTCACACATTGAAATAAATGCATTTTATGAAAAGATTAAACATAGTTTTCTCATCAATGAACTTCCTTGTGAATATATAAACAGTATATGTAAAACGTTTGTGAGAGGTGGAAAAGTACTTTTCTACAATCAAATAAAATGTAGTTCTGGAAATTTACATCCAGATTTCGACTTTAAAAAGCAAAATATTAATGGTAAAATGAAATAACAAACATAAAAATAAATGCTTTTTTGAGAAATGTTTAAACATGGTTTCACATCTATGAAACAGCACATGTAAAATGTTTGTCAGAGGTTTTAAATGTACTTTTCTATAAGAAAGCGAAAATATAGATCCATAAATTCACTTCTCCATTTCAATTTTATAAAGAAAATCATAAATGTTAAAACGAAACCTCAAACATAAAAATACATGCTTTTTAGAGAAATGTTTAATCATTGTTTCACATCTATGAATTTTCATGTTTAAATATTAAGACCACTTGTAAAAAGTTTAAAGAAGTTGTATAATTTACTTTACAAGCAGAAAGCAAACCTTAGATAAAGAAATTCACGTTTAAATTTCAATGTCAAAACATATAAATAACTGCTAATATCAAGCTGCAAACATTGAAATAAATGTTTTTAGCAAAAGTTTAAACAGTTTTATCAGCTATGAAGTATATTGTAAATAGTTTAACAGCACATGTAAAATATTTGTCAGAGGTTTATAAGTACTTTTCTATAAGAAAATAAAATATAGGTCCATAAATTCACTTCTGCATTTTAATTTTAAAAAGAATAACAGAAATGTTAAAAAGAAAGTACAAACATAAAAAATACATGCTATTTTGAGAAATTTTAAACTGTGTTTGACATCTATGAATTTTTATGTTTCAGTATTAATAGCCTTTTTAAAATTTTAAGCAAAGTTTAAAAATATAATTTAAAACCAGAAAACAAAATGTAGAGAAAGAAATACGTGCTTAAATTTCATTTTAAAAAACTAAATATAACTGCTCAAATGAATGTTCACACATTGAAATAAATGCATTTTATGAAAAGATTAAACATAGTTTTCTCATCAATGAACTTCCTTGTGAATATATAAACAGTATATGTAAAACGTTTGTGAGAGGTGGAAAAGTACTTTTCTACAATCAAATAAAATGTAGTTCTGGAAATTTACATCCAGATTTCGACTTTAAAAAGCAAAATATAAATGGTAAAATGAAATAACAAACATAAAAATAAATGCTTTTTTGAGAAATGTTTAAACATGGTTTCACATCTATGAAACAGCACATGTAAAATGTTTGTCAGAGGTTTTAAATGTACTTTTCTATAAGAAAGCGAAAATATAGATCCATAAATTCACTTCTGCATTTCAAATTAAAAAAGAATATCATAAATGTTAAAACGAAACCTCAAACATAAAAATACATGCTTTTTAGAGAAATGTTTAAACATTGTTTCACATATATGAATTTTCATAAGACCACTTGTAAAAAGTTTAAAGAAGTTGTAGAATGTACTTTACAGGCAGTAAGCAAACCGTAGATAAAAAAAAAATCGCCTTTAAATTTCAATGTCGAAACGTATAAATAACTGCTAATATCAAGCTGCAAACATTGAAATAAATGTTTTTAGCAAAAGTTTAAACCGTTTTCTCAGCTATGAAGTATATTGTAAATACTTTAACAGCTCATGTAAAATATTTGTCAGAGATTTTAAAAGTACTTTTCTACAAGAAAAGAATATATAGCTCCATAGATGCACTTTTGCATTTCAATTTTAAAAGCATAACAGAAATGTTAAAATGAAACTACAAACATAAAAATATAAGCATTTTTGAGAAATTAAGCAAAGTTTAAAAATATAGTTTAAAACCAGAAAACAAAATGTAGAGAAAGAAATACGTGCTTAAATTTCATTTTAAAAAAGTAAAAATAACTGCTGAAATGAATGTTCACACATTGAAATAAATGCATTTTATGAAAAGATTAATCATAGTTTTCTCATCAATGAACTTCCTTGTGAATATATAAACAGTACATGTAAAACGTTTGTGAGAGGTAGAAAAGTACTTTTCCACAAGCAAATAAAATGTAGATCTGGAAATTTACATCCAGATTTCGACTTTAAAAAGCAAAATATAAATGGTAAAATGAAATAACAAACATAAAAATACATGCTTTTTAGAGAAATGTTTAAACATTGTTTCACATCTATGAATTTTCATGTTTAAGTATTAAGACCACTTGTAAAAAGTTTAAAGAAGTTGTATAATGTACTTTACAGGCAGTAAGCAAACCGTAGAAAAAAAAAATCGCCTTTAAATTTCAATGTCAAAACGTATAAATAACTGCTAATATCAAGCTGCAAACATTGAAATAAATGTTTTTAGCAAAAGTTTAAACAGTTTTCTCAGCTATGAAGTATATTGTAAATAGTTTAACAGCACGTAAATTATTTGTCAGAGGTTTATAAGTACTTTTCTATAAGAAAATAAAATATAGGTCCATAAATTCACTTCTGCATTTTAATTTTAAAAAGAATAACAGAAATGTTAAAAAGAATGTACAAATATAAAAAATACATGCTATTTTGAGAAATTTTAAACTGTGTTTGACAACTATGAATTTTTATGTTTCAGTATTAATAGCCTTTTTAAAATTTTAAGCAAAGTTTAAAAATATAGTTTAAAACCAGAAAACAAAATGTAGAGAAAGAAATACGTGCTTAAATTTCATTTTAAAAAAGTAAAAATAACTGCTAAAATGAATGTTCACACATTGAAATAAATGCATTTTAGGAAAAGATTAAACACAGTTTTCTCATCTGTGAACTTCCTTGTGAATATATAAACAGTACATGTAAAACGTTTGAGAGATGTTGAAAAGTACTTTTCTACAATCAAATAAAATGTAGATCTGGAAATTTACATCCAGATTTCGACTTTTAAAAGCAAAATATAAATGGTAAAATGAAATAACAAACATAAAAATAAATGCTTTTTCGAGAAAAGTTTAAACATGGTTTTACATCTATCAAACAGCACGTGTAAAATGTTTGTCAGAGTTTTCAAAAGAACTTTTCAACAAGAAAAGAAAATATAGATCCATAAATTCACTTCTGCATTTCAATTTTAAAAAGAATATCATAAATGATAAAATGAAACCTCAAACATAAAAATACATGCTTTTTTAAGAAATTAAGCAAAGTTTAAAAATAAAGTTTAAAACCAGAAAACAAAATGTAGAGAAAGAAATACGTGCTTAAATTTCATTTTAAAAAAACTAAATATAACTGCTCAAATGAATGTTCACACATTGAAATAAATGCATTTTATGAAAAGATTAAACATAGTTTTCTCATCAATGAACTTCCTTGTGAATATATAAACAGTATATGTAAAACGTTTGTGAGAGGTGGAAAAATACTTTGCTACAATCAAATAAAATGTAGATCTGGAAATTTACATCCAGATTTCGACTTTAAAAAGCAAAATATAAATGTTAAAACGAAACCTCAAACATAAAAATACATGCTTTTTAGAGAAATGTTTAAACATGGTTTTACATCTATCAAACAGCACGTGTAAAATGTTTGTCAGAGTTTTCAAAAGAACTTTTCTACAAGAAAAGAAAATATAGATCCATAAATTCACTTCTCCATTTCAATTTTAAAAAGAAAATCATAAATGTTAAAACGAAACCTCAAACATAAAAATACATGCTTTTTAGAGAAATGTTTAATCATTGTTTCACATCTATGAATTTTCATGTTTAAATATTAAGACCACTCGTAAAAAGTTTAAAGAAGTTGTATAATTTACTTTACAAGCAGAAAGCAAACCTTAGATAAAGAAATTCACGTTTAAATTTCAATGTCAAAACATATAAATAACTGCTAATATCAAGCTGCAAACATTGAAATAAATGTTTTTAGCAAAAGTTTAAACAGTTTTATCAGCTATGAAGTATATTGTAAATAGTTTAACAGCACATGTAAAATATTTGTCAGAGGTTTATAAGTACTTTTCTATAAGAAAATAAAATATAGGTCCATAAATTCACTTCTGCATTTTAATTTTAAAAAGAATAACAGAAATGTTAAAAAGAAAGTACAAACATAAAAAATACATGCTATTTTGAGAAATTTTAAACTGTGTTTGACATCTATGAATTTTTATGTTTCAGTATTAATAGCCTTTTTAAAATTTTAAGCAAAGTTTAAAAATATAGTTTAAAACCAGAAAACAAAATGTAGAGAAAGAAATACGTGCTTAAATTTCATTTTAAAAAACTAAATATAACTGCTCAAATGAATGTTCACACATTGAAATAAATGCATTTTATGAAAAGATTAAACATAGTTTTCTCATCAATGAACTTCCTTGTGAATATATAAACAGTATATGTAAAACGTTTGTGAGAGGTGGAAAAGTACTTTTCTACAATCAAATAAAATGTAGTTCTGGAAATTTACATCCAGATTTCGACTTTAAAAAGCAAAATATAAATGGTAAAATGAAATAACAAACATAAAAATAAATGCTTTTTTGAGAAATGTTTAAACATGGTTTCACATCTATGAAACAGCACATGTAAAATGTTTGTCAGAGGTTTTAAATGTACTTTTCTATAAGAAAGCGAAAATATAGATCCATAAATTCACTTCTCCATTTCAATTTTAAAAAGAAAATCATAAATGTTAAAACGAAACCTCAAACATAAAAATACATGCTTTTTAGAGAAATGTTTAATCATTGTTTCACATCTATGAATTTTCATGTTTAAATATTAAGACCACTTGTAAAAAGTTTAAAGAAGTTGTATAATTTACTTTACAAGCAGAAAGCAAACCTTAGATAAAGAAATTCACGTTTAAATTTCAATGTCAAAACATATAAATAACTGCTAATATCAAGCTGCAAACATTGAAATAAATGTTTTTAGCAAAAGTTTAAACAGTTTTATCAGCTATGAAGTATATTGTAAATAGTTTAACAGCACATGTAAAATATTTGTCAGAGGTTTATAAGTACTTTTCTATAAGAAAATAAAATATAGGTCCATAAATTCACTTCTGCATTTTAATTTTAAAAAGAATAACAGAAATGTTAAAAAGAAAGTACAAACATAAAAAATACATGCTATTTTGAGAAATTTTAAACTGTGTTTGACATCTATGAATTTTTATGTTTCAGTATTAATAGCCTTTTTAAAATTTTAAGCAAAGTTTAAAAATATAATTTAAAACCAGAAAACAAAATGTAGAGAAAGAAATACGTGCTTAAATTTCATTTTAAAAAACTAAATATAACTGCTCAAATGAATGTTCACACATTGAAATAAATGCATTTTATGAAAAGATTAAACATAGTTTTCTCATCAATGAACTTCCTTGTGAATATATAAACAGTATATGTAAAACGTTTGTGAGAGGTGGAAAAGTACTTTTCTACAATCAAATAAAATGTAGTTCTGGAAATTTACATCCAGATTTCGACTTTAAAAAGCAAAATATAAATGGTAAAATGAAATAACAAACATAAAAATAAATGCTTTTTTGAGAAATGTTTAAACATGGTTTCACATCTATGAAACAGCACATGTAAAATGTTTGTCAGAGGTTTTAAATGTACTTTTCTATAAGAAAGCGAAAATATAGATCCATAAATTCACTTCTGCATTTCAAATTAAAAAAGAATATCATAAATGTTTAAACGAAACCTCAAACATAAAAATACATGCTTTTTAGAGAAATGTTTAAACATTGTTTCACATATATGAATTTTCATAAGACCACTTGTAAAAAGTTTAAAGAAGTTGTAGAATGTACTTTACAGGCAGTAAGCAAACCGTAGATAAAAAAAAAATCGCCTTTAAATTTCAATGTCGAAACGTATAAATAACTGCTAATATCAAGCTGCAAACATTGAAATAAATGTTTTTAGCAAAAGTTTAAACCGTTTTCTCAGCTATGAAGTATATTGTAAATACTTTAACAGCTCATGTAAAATATTTGTCAGAGATTTTAAAAGTACTTTTCTACAAGAAAAGAATATATAGCTCCATAGATGCACTTTTGCATTTCAATTTTAAAAGCATAACAGAAATGTTAAAATGAAACTACAAACATAAAAATATAAGCATTTTTGAGAAATTAAGCAAAGTTTAAAAATATAGTTTAAAACCAGAAAACAAAATGTAGAGAAAGAAATACGTGCTTAAATTTCATTTTAAAAAAGTAAAAATAACTGCTGAAATGAATGTTCACACATTGAAATAAATGCATTTTATGAAAAGATTAATCATAGTTTTCTCATCAATGAACTTCCTTGTGAATATATAAACAGTACATGTAAAACGTTTGTGAGAGGTAGAAAAGTACTTTTCCACAAGCAAATAAAATGTAGATCTGGAAATTTACATCCAGATTTCGACTTTAAAAAGCAAAATATAAATGGTAAAATGAAATAACAAACATAAAAATACATGCTTTTTAGAGAAATGTTTAAACATTGTTTCACATCTATGAATTTTCATGTTTAAGTATTAAGACCACTTGTAAAAAGTTTAAAGAAGTTGTATAATGTACTTTACAGGCAGTAAGCAAACCGTAGAAAAAAAAATCGCCTTTAAATTTCAATGTCAAAACGTATAAATAACTGCTAATATCAAGCTGCAAACATTGAAATAAATGTTTTTAGCAAAAGTTTAAACAGTTTTCTCAGCTATGAAGTATATTGTAAATAGTTTAACAGCACATGTAAATTATTTGTCAGAGGTTTATAAGTACTTTTCTATAAGAAAATAAAATATAGGTCCATAAATTCACTTCTGCATTTTAATTTTAAAAAGAATAACAGAAATGTTAAAAAGAAAGTACAAATATAAAAAATACATGCTATTTTGAGAAATTTTAAACTGTGTTTGACAACTATGAATTTTTATGTTTCAGTATTAATAGCCTTTTTAAAATTTTAAGCAAAGTTTAAAAATATAGTTTAAAACCAGAAAACAAAATGTAGAGAAAGAAATACGTGCTTAAATTTCATTTTAAAAAAGTAAAAATAACTGCTAAAATGAATGTTCACACATTGAAATAAATGCATTTTAGGAAAAGATTAAACACAGTTTTCTCATCTGTGAACTTCCTTGTGAATATATAAACAGTACATGTAAAACGTTTGAGAGATGTTGAAAAGTACTTTTCTACAATCAAATAAAATGTAGATCTGGAAATTTACATCCAGATTTCGACTTTTAAAAGCAAAATATAAATGGTAAAATGAAATAACAAACATAAAAATAAATGCTTTTTCGAGAAAAGTTTAAACATGGTTTTACATCTATCAAACAGCACGTGTAAAATGTTTGTCAGAGTTTTCAAAAGAACTTTTCAACAAGAAAAGAAAATATAGATCCATAAATTCACTTCTGCATTTCAATTTTAAAAAGAATATCATAAATGATAAAATGAAACCTCAAACATAAAAATACATGCTTTTTTAAGAAATTAAGCAAAGTTTAAAAATAAAGTTTAAAACCAGAAAACAAAATGTAGAGAAAGAAATACGTGCTTAAATTTCATTTTAAAAAAACTAAATATAACTGCTCAAATGAATGTTCACACATTGAAATAAATGCATTTTATGAAAAGATTAAACATAGTTTTCTCATCAATGAACTTCCTTGTGAATATATAAACAGTATATGTAAAACGTTTGTGAGAGGTGGAAAAGTACTTTTCTACAATCAAATAAAATGTAGTTCTGGAAATTTACATCCAGATTTCGACTTTAAAAAGCAAAATATAAATGGTAAAATGAAATAACAAACATAAAAATAAATGCTTTTTTGAGAAATGTTTAAACATGGTTTCACATCTATGAAACAGCACATGTAAAATGTTTGTCAGAGGTTTTAAATGTACTTTTCTATAAGAAAGCGAAAATATAGATCCATAAATTCACTTCTCCATTTCAATTTTAAAAAGAAAATCATAAATGTTAAAACGAAACCTCAAACATAAAAATACATGCTTTTTAGAGAAATGTTTAATCATTGTTTCACATCTATGAATTTTCATGTTTAAATATTAAGACCACTTGTAAAAAGTTTAAAGAAGTTGTATAATTTACTTTACAAGCAGAAAGCAAACCTTAGATAAAGAAATTCACGTTTAAATTTCAATGTCAAAACATATAAATAACTGCTAATATCAAGCTGCAAACATTGAAATAAATGTTTTTAGCAAAAGTTTAAACAGTTTTATCAGCTATGAAGTATATTGTAAATAGTTTAACAGCACATGTAAAATATTTGTCAGAGGTTTATAAGTACTTTTCTATAAGAAAATAAAATATAGGTCCATAAATTCACTTCTGCATTTTAATTTTAAAAAGAATAACAGAAATGTTAAAAAGAAAGTACAAACATAAAAAATACATGCTATTTTGAGAAATTTTAAACTGTGTTTGACATCTATGAATTTTTATGTTTCAGTATTAATAGCCTTTTTAAAATTTTAAGCAAAGTTTAAAAATATAGTTTAAAACCAGAAAACAAAATGTAGAGAAAGAAATACGTGCTTAAATTTCATTTTAAAAAAGTAAAAATAACTGCTAAAATGAATGTTCACAAATTGAAATAAATGCATTTTAGGAAAAGATTAAACACAGTTTTGTCATCTGTGAACTTCCTTGTCAATATATAAACAGTACATGTAAAACGTTTGAGAGATGTTGAAAAGTACTTTTCTACAAGTAAATGAAATGTAGATCTGGAAATTCACATCCAGATTTCAATTTTAAAAAGCAAAATATAACTGGTAAAATGAAATAACAAACATAAAAATGAATGCTTTTTTTTAGAAATTTTTAAACATGGTTTCACATCTATGAAACAGCACATGTAAAATGTTTGTCAGATGATTTAAAAGTACTTTTCTACAAGAAAAATATATAGATCCATAAATTCACTTCTGCATTTCAATTTTAAAAAGAATATCATAAATGATAAAATGAAACCTCAAACATAAAAATACATGCTTTTTTAAGAAATTAAGCAAAGTTTAAAAATAAAGTTTAAAACCAGAAAACAAAATGTAGAGAAAGAAATACGTGCTTAAATTTCATTTTAAAAAAACTAAATATAACTGCTCAAATGAATGTTCACACATTGAAATAAATGCATTTTATGAAAAGATTAAACATAGTTTTCTCATCAATGAACTTCCTTGTGAATATATAAACAGTATATGTAAAACGTTTGTGAGAGGTGGAAAAATACTTTGCTACAATCAAATAAAATGTAGATCTGGAAATTTACATCCAGATTTCGACTTTAAAAAGCAAAATATAAATGTTAAAACGAAACCTCAAACATAAAAATACATGCTTTTTAGAGAAATGTTTAAACATGGTTTTACATCTATCAAACAGCACGTGTAAAATGTTTGTCAGAGTTTTCAAAAGAACTTTTCTACAAGAAAAGAAAATATAGATCCATAAATTCACTTCTCCATTTCAATTTTAAAAAGAAAATCATAAATGTTAAAACGAAACCTCAAACATAAAAATACATGCTTTTTAGAGAAATGTTTAATCATTGTTTCACATCTATGAATTTTCATGTTTAAATATTAAGACCACTTGTAAAAAGTTTAAAGAAGTTGTATAATTTACTTTACAAGCAGAAAGCAAACCTTAGATAAAGAAATTCACGTTTAAATTTCAATGTCAAAACATATAAATAACTGCTAATATCAAGCTGCAAACATTGAAATAAATGCTTTTAGCAAAAGTTTAAACAGTTTTATCAGCTATGAAGTATATTGTAAATAGTTTAACAGCACATGTAAAATATTTGTCAGAGGTTTATAAGTACTTTTCTATAAGAAAATAAAATATAGGTCCATAAATTCACTTCTGCATTTTAATTTTAAAAAGAATAACAGAAATGTTAAAAAGAAAGTACAAACATAAAAAATACATGCTATTTTGAGAAATTTTAAACTGTGTTTGACATCTATGAATTTTTGTTTCAGTATTAATAGCCTTTTTAAAATTTTAAGCAAAGTTTATAAATATAGTTTAAAACCAGAAAACAAAATGTAGAGAAAGAAATACGTGCTTAAATTTCATTTTAAAAAAGTAAAAATAACTGCTAAAATGAATGTTCACACATTGAAATAAATGCATTTTAGGAAAAGATTAAACACAGTTTTCTCATCTGTGAACTTCCTTGTCAATATATAAACAGTACATGTAAAACGTTTGAGAGATGTTGAAAAGTACTTTTCTACAAGTAAATGAAATGTAGATCTGGAAATTCACATCCAGATTTCAATTTTAAAAAGCAAAATATAACTGGTAAAATGAAATAACAAACATAAAAATGAATGCTTTTTTTTAGAAATTTTTAAACATGGTTTCACATCTATGAAACAGCACATGTAAAATGTTTGTCAGATGATTTAAAAGTACTTTTCTACAAGAAAAATATATAGATCCATAAATTCACTTCTGCATTTCAATTTTAAAAAGAATATCATAAATGATAAAATGAAACCTCAAACATAAAAATACATGCTTTTTTAAGAAATTAAGCAAAGTTTAAAAATAAAGTTTAAAACCAGAAAACAAAATGTAGAGAAAGAAATACGTGCTTAAATTTCATTTTAAAAAAACTAAATATAACTGCTCAAATGAATGTTCACACATTGAAATAAATGCATTTTATGAAAAGATTAAACATAGTTTTCTCATCAATGAACTTCCTTGTGAATATATAAACAGTATATGTAAAACGTTTGTGAGAGGTGGAAAAATACTTTGCTACAATCAAATAAAATGTAGATCTGGAAATTTACATCCAGATTTCGACTTTAAAAAGCAAAATATAAATGTTAAAACGAAACCTCAAACATAAAAATACATGCTTTTTAGAGAAATGTTTAAACATGGTTTTACATCTATCAAACAGCACGTGTAAAATGTTTGTCAGAGTTTTCAAAAGAACTTTTCTACAAGAAAAGAAAATATAGATCCATAAATTCACTTCTCCATTTCAATTTTAAAAAGAAAATCATAAATGTTAAAACGAAACCTCAAACATAAAAATACATGCTTTTTAGAGAAATGTTTAATCATTGTTTCACATCTATGAATTTTCATGTTTAAATATTAAGACCACTTGTAAAAAGTTTAAAGAAGTTGTATAATTTACTTTACAAGCAGAAAGCAAACCTTAGATAAAGAAATTCACGTTTAAATTTCAATGTCAAAACATATAAATAACTGCTAATATCAAGCTGCAAACATTGAAATAAATGTTTTTAGCAAAAGTTTAAACAGTTTTATCAGCTATGAAGTATATTGTAAATAGTTTAACAGCACATGTAAAATATTTGTCAGAGGTTTATAAGTACTTTTCTATAAGAAAATAAAATATAGGTCCATAAATTCACTTCTGCATTTTAATTTTAAAAAGAATAACAGAAATGTTAAAAAGAAAGTACAAACATAAAAAATACATGCTATTTTGAGAAATTTTAAACTGTGTTTGACATCTATGAATTTTTATGTTTCAGTATTAATAGCCTTTTTAAAATTTTAAGCAAAGTTTAAAAATATAGTTTAAAACCAGAAAACAAAATGTAGAGAAAGAAATACGTGCTTAAATTTCATTTTAAAAAACTAAATATAACTGCTCAAATGAATGTTCACACATTGAAATAAATGCATTTTATGAAAAGATTAAACATAGTTTTCTCATCAATGAACTTCCTTGTGAATATATAAACAGTATATGTAAAACGTTTGTGAGAGGTGGAAAAGTACTTTTCTACAATCAAATAAAATGTAGTTCTGGAAATTTACATCCAGATTTCGACTTTAAAAAGCAAAATATAAATGGTAAAATGAAATAACAAACATAAAAATAAATGCTTTTTTGAGAAATGTTTAAACATGGTTTCACATCTATGAAACAGCACATGTAAAATGTTTGTCAGAGGTTTTAAATGTACTTTTCTATAAGAAAGCGAAAATATAGATCCATAAATTCACTTCTGCATTTCAAATTAAAAAAGAATATCATAAATGTTAAAACGAAACCTCAAACATAAAAATACATGCTTTTTAGAGAAATGTTTAAACATTGTTTCACATATATGAATTTTCATAAGACCACTTGTAAAAAGTTTAAAGAAGTTGTAGAATGTACTTTACAGGCAGTAAGCAAACCGTAGATAAAAAAAAAATCGCCTTTAAATTTCAATGTCGAAACGTATAAATAACTGCTAATATCAAGCTGCAAACATTGAAATAAATGTTTTTAGCAAAAGTTTAAACCGTTTTCTCAGCTATGAAGTATATTGTAAATACTTTAACAGCTCATGTAAAATATTTGTCAGAGATTTTAAAAGTACTTTTCTACAAGAAAAGAATATATAGCTCCATAGATGCACTTTTGCATTTCAATTTTAAAAGCATAACAGAAATGTTAAAATGAAACTACAAACATAAAAATATAAGCATTTTTGAGAAATTAAGCAAAGTTTAAAAATATAGTTTAAAACCAGAAAACAAAATGTAGAGAAAGAAATACGTGCTTAAATTTCATTTTAAAAAAGTAAAAATAACTGCTGAAATGAATGTTCACACATTGAAATAAATGCATTTTATGAAAAGATTAATCATAGTTTTCTCATCAATGAACTTCCTTGTGAATATATAAACAGTACATGTAAAACGTTTGTGAGAGGTAGAAAAGTACTTTTCCACAAGCAAATAAAATGTAGATCTGGAAATTTACATCCAGATTTCGACTTTAAAAAGCAAAATATAAATGGTAAAATGAAATAACAAACATAAAAATACATGCTTTTTAGAGAAATGTTTAAACATTGTTTCACATCTATGAATTTTCATGTTTAAGTATTAAGACCACTTGTAAAAAGTTTAAAGAAGTTGTATAATGTACTTTACAGGCAGTAAGCAAACCGTAGAAAAAAAAAATCGCCTTTAAATTTCAATGTCAAAACGTATAAATAACTGCTAATATCAAGCTGCAAACATTGAAATAAATGTTTTTAGCAAAAGTTTAAACAGTTTTCTCAGCTATGAAGTATATTGTAAATAGTTTAACAGCACATGTAAATTATTTGTCAGAGGTTTATAAGTACTTTTCTATAAGAAAATAAAATATAGGTCCATAAATTCACTTCTGCATTTTAATTTTAAAAAGAATAACAGAAATGTTAAAAAGAAAGTACAAATATAAAAAATACATGCTATTTTGAGAAATTTTAAACTGTGTTTGACAACTATGAATTTTTATGTTTCAGTATTAATAGCCTTTTTAAAATTTTAAGCAAAGTTTAAAAATATAGTTTAAAACCAGAAAACAAAATGTAGAGAAAGAAATACGTGCTTAAATTTCATTTTAAAAAAGTAAAAATAACTGCTAAAATGAATGTTCACACATTGAAATAAATGCATTTTAGGAAAAGATTAAACACAGTTTTCTCATCTGTGAACTTCCTTGTGAATATATAAACAGTACATGTAAAACGTTTGAGAGATGTTGAAAAGTACTTTTCTACAATCAAATAAAATGTAGATCTGGAAATTTACATCCAGATTTCGACTTTTAAAAGCAAAATATAAATGGTAAAATGAAATAACAAACATAAAAATAAATGCTTTTTCGAGAAAAGTTTAAACATGGTTTTACATCTATCAAACAGCACGTGTAAAATGTTTGTCAGAGTTTTCAAAAGAACTTTTCAACAAGAAAAGAAAATATAGATCCATAAATTCACTTCTGCATTTCAATTTTAAAAAGAATATCATAAATGATAAAATGAAACCTCAAACATAAAAATACATGCTTTTTTAAGAAATTAAGCAAAGTTTAAAAATAAAGTTTAAAACCAGAAAACAAAATGTAGAGAAAGAAATACGTGCTTAAATTTCATTTTAAAAAAACTAAATATAACTGCTCAAATGAATGTTCACAAATTGAAATAAATGCATTTTAGGAAAAGATTAAACACAGTTTTCTCATCTGTGAACTTCCTTGTCAATATATAAACAGTACATGTAAAACGTTTGAGAGATGTTGAAAAGTACTTTTCTACAAGTAAATGAAATGTAGATCTGGAAATTCACATCCAGATTTCAATTTTAAAAAGCAAAATATAACTGGTAAAATGAAATAACAAACATAAAAATGAATGCTTTTTTTTAGAAATTTTTAAACATGGTTTCACATCTATGAAACAGCACATGTAAAATGTTTGTCAGATGATTTAAAAGTACTTTTCTACAAGAAAAATATATAGATCCATAAATTCACTTCTGCATTTCAATTTTAAAAAGAATATCATAAATGATAAAATGAAACCTCAAACATAAAAATACATGCTTTTTTAAGAAATTAAGCAAAGTTTAAAAATATAGTTTAAAACCAGAAAACAAAATGTAGAGAAAGAAATACGTGCTTAAATTTCATTTTAAAAAACTAAATATAACTGCTCAAATGAATGTTCACACATTGAAATAAATGCATTTTATGAAAAGATTAAACATAGTTTTCTCATCAATGAACTTCCTTGTGAATATATAAACAGTATATGTAAAACGTTTGTGAGAGGTGGAAAAATACTTTGCTACAATCAAATAAAATGTAGATCTGGAAATTTACATCCAGATTTCGACTTTAAAAAGCAAAATATAAATGTTAAAACGAAACCTCAAACATAAAAATACATGCTTTTTAGAGAAATGTTTAAACATGGTTTTACATCTATCAAACAGCACGTGTAAAATGTTTGTCAGAGTTTTCAAAAGAACTTTTCTACAAGAAAAGAAAATATAGATCCATAAATTCACTTCTCCATTTCAATTTTAAAAAGAAAATCATAAATGTTAAAACGAAACCTCAAACATAAAAATACATGCTTTTTAGAGAAATGTTTAATCATTGTTTCACATCTATGAATTTTCATGTTTAAATATTAAGACCACTCGTAAAAAGTTTAAAGAAGTTGTATAATTTACTTTACAAGCAGAAAGCAAACCTTAGATAAAGAAATTCACGTTTAAATTTCAATGTCAAAACATATAAATAACTGCTAATATCAAGCTGCAAACATTGAAATAAATGTTTTTAGCAAAAGTTTAAACAGTTTTATCAGCTATGAAGTATATTGTAAATAGTTTAACAGCACATGTAAAATATTTGTCAGAGGTTTATAAGTACTTTTCTATAAGAAAATAAAATATAGGTCCATAAATTCACTTCTGCATTTTAATTTTAAAAAGAATAACAGAAATGTTAAAAAGAAAGTACAAACATAAAAAATACATGCTATTTTGAGAAATTTTAAACTGTGTTTGACATCTATGAATTTTTATGTTTCAGTATTAATAGCCTTTTTAAAATTTTAAGCAAAGTTTAAAAATATAGTTTAAAACCAGAAAACAAAATGTAGAGAAAGAAATACGTGCTTAAATTTCATTTTAAAAAACTAAATATAACTGCTCAAATGAATGTTCACACATTGAAATAAATGCATTTTATGAAAAGATTAAACATAGTTTTCTCATCAATGAACTTCCTTGTGAATATATAAACAGTATATGTAAAACGTTTGTGAGAGGTGGAAAAGTACTTTTCTACAATCAAATAAAATGTAGTTCTGGAAATTTACATCCAGATTTCGACTTTAAAAAGCAAAATATTAATGGTAAAATGAAATAACAAACATAAAAATAAATGCTTTTTTGAGAAATGTTTAAACATGGTTTCACATCTATGAAACAGCACATGTAAAATGTTTGTCAGAGGTTTTAAATGTACTTTTCTATAAGAAAGCGAAAATATAGATCCATAAATTCACTTCTCCATTTCAATTTTAAAAAGAAAATCATAAATGTTAAAACGAAACCTCAAACATAAAAATACATGCTTTTTAGAGAAATGTTTAATCATTGTTTCACATCTATGAATTTTCATGTTTAAATATTAAGACCACTTGTAAAAAGTTTAAAGAAGTTGTATAATTTACTTTACAAGCAGAAAGCAAACCTTAGATAAAGAAATTCACGTTTAAATTTCAATGTCAAAACATATAAATAACTGCTAATATCAAGCTGCAAACATTGAAATAAATGTTTTTAGCAAAAGTTTAAACAGTTTTATCAGCTATGAAGTATATTGTAAATAGTTTAACAGCACATGTAAAATATTTGTCAGAGGTTTATAAGTACTTTTCTATAAGAAAATAAAATATAGGTCCATAAATTCACTTCTGCATTTTAATTTTAAAAAGAATAACAGAAATGTTAAAAAGAAAGTACAAACATAAAAACTACATGCTATTTTGAGAAATTTTAAACTGTGTTTGACATCTATGAATTTTTATGTTTCAGTATTAATAGCCTTTTTAAAATTTTAAGCAAAGTTTAAAAATATAATTTAAAACCAGAAAACAAAATGTAGAGAAAGAAATACGTGCTTAAATTTCATTTTAAAAAACTAAATATAACTGCTCAAATGAATGTTCACACATTGAAATAAATGCATTTTATGAAAAGATTAAACATAGTTTTCTCATCAATGAACTTCCTTGTGAATATATAAACAGTATATGTAAAACGTTTGTGAGAGGTGGAAAAGTACTTTTCTACAATCAAATAAAATGTAGTTCTGGAAATTTACATCCAGATTTCGACTTTAAAAAGCAAAATATAAATGGTAAAATGAAATAACAAACATAAAAATAAATGCTTTTTTGAGAAATGTTTAAACATGGTTTCACATCTATGAAACAGCACATGTAAAATGTTTGTCAGAGGTTTTAAATGTACTTTTCTATAAGAAAGCGAAAATATAGATCCATAAATTCACTTCTGCATTTCAAATTAAAAAAGAATATCATAAATGTTAAAACGAAACCTCAAACATAAAAATACATGCTTTTTAGAGAAATGTTTAAACATTGTTTCACATATATGAATTTTCATAAGACCACTTGTAAAAAGTTTAAAGAAGTTGTAGAATGTACTTTACAGGCAGTAAGCAAACCGTAGATAAAAAAAAAATCGCCTTTAAATTTCAATGTCGAAACGTATAAATAACTGCTAATATCAAGCTGCAAACATTGAAATAAATGTTTTTAGCAAAAGTTTAAACCGTTTTCTCAGCTATGAAGTATATTGTAAATACTTTAACAGCTCATGTAAAATATTTGTCAGAGATTTTAAAAGTACTTTTCTACAAGAAAAGAATATATAGCTCCATAGATGCACTTTTGCATTTCAATTTTAAAAGCATAACAGAAATGTTAAAATGAAACTACAAACATAAAAATATAAGCATTTTTGAGAAATTAAGCAAAGTTTAAAAATATAGTTTAAAACCAGAAAACAAAATGTAGAGAAAGAAATACGTGCTTAAATTTCATTTTAAAAAAGTAAAAATAACTGCTGAAATGAATGTTCACACATTGAAATAAATGCATTTTATGAAAAGATTAATCATAGTTTTCTCATCAATGAACTTCCTTGTGAATATATAAACAGTACATGTAAAACGTTTGTGAGAGGTAGAAAAGTACTTTTCCACAAGCAAATAAAATGTAGATCTGGAAATTTACATCCAGATTTCGACTTTAAAAAGCAAAATATAAATGGTAAAATGAAATAACAAACATAAAAATACATGCTTTTTAGAGAAATGTTTAAACATTGTTTCACATCTATGAATTTTCATGTTTAAGTATTAAGACCACTTGTAAAAAGTTTAAAGAAGTTGTATAATGTACTTTACAGGCAGTAAGCAAACCGTAGAAAAAAAAAATCGCCTTTAAATTTCAATGTCAAAACGTATAAATAACTGCTAATATCAAGCTGCAAACATTGAAATAAATGTTTTTAGCAAAAGTTTAAACAGTTTTCTCAGCTATGAAGTATATTGTAAATAGTTTAACAGCACATGTAAATTATTTGTCAGAGGTTTATAAGTACTTTTCTATAAGAAAATAAAATATAGGTCCATAAATTCACTTCTGCATTTTAATTTTAAAAAGAATAACAGAAATGTTAAAAAGAATGTACAAATATAAAAAATACATGCTATTTTGAGAAATTTTAAACTGTGTTTGACAACTATGAATTTTTATGTTTCAGTATTAATAGCCTTTTTAAAATTTTAAGCAAAGTTTAAAAATATAGTTTAAAACCAGAAAACAAAATGTAGAGAAAGAAATACGTGCTTAAATTTCATTTTAAAAAAGTAAAAATAACTGCTAAAATGAATGTTCACACATTGAAATAAATGCATTTTAGGAAAAGATTAAACACAGTTTTCTCATCTGTGAACTTCCTTGTCAATATATAAACAGTACATGTAAAACGTTTGAGAGATGTTGAAAAGTACTTTTCTACAAGTAAATAAAATGTAGATCTGGAAATTCACAGACAGATTTCAATTTTAAAAAGCAAAATATAACTGGTAAAATGAAATAACAAACATAAAAATGAATGCTTTTTTTTAGAAATTTTTAAACATTGTTTCACATCTATGAAACAGCACATGTAAAATGTTTGTCAGATGATTTAAAAGTACTTTTCTACAAGAAAAATATATAGATCCATAAATTCACTTCTGCATTTCAATTTTAAAAAGAATATCATAAATGATAAAATGAAACCTCAAACATAAAAATACATGCTTTTTAGAGAAATGTTTAATCATTGTTTCACATCTATGAATTTTCATGTTTAAATATTAAGACCACTTGTAAAAAGTTTAAAGAAGTTGTATAATTTACTTTACAAGCAGAAAGCAAACCTTAGATAAAGAAATTCACGTTTAAATTTCAATGTCAAAACATATAAATAACTGCTAATATCAAGCTGCAAACATTGAAATAAATGTTTTTAGCAAAAGTTTAAACAGTTTTATCAGCTATGAAGTATATTGTAAATAGTTTAACAGCACATGTAAAATATTTGTCAGAGGTTTATAAGTACTTTTCTATAAGAAAATAAAATATAGGTCCATAAATTCACTTCTGCATTTTAATTTTAAAAAGAATAACAGAAATGTTAAAAAGAAAGTACAAACATAAAAAATACATGCTATTTTGAGAAATTTTAAACTGTGTTTGACATCTATGAATTTTTATGTTTCAGTATTAATAGCCTTTTTAAAATTTTAAGCAAAGTTTAAAAATATAATTTAAAACCAGAAAACAAAATGTAGAGAAAGAAATACGTGCTTAAATTTCATTTTAAAAAACTAAATATAACTGCTCAAATGAATGTTCACACATTGAAATAAATGCATTTTATGAAAAGATTAAACATAGTTTTCTCATCAATGAACTTCCTTGTGAATATATAAACAGTATATGTAAAACGTTTGTGAGAGGTGGAAAAGTACTTTTCTACAATCAAATAAAATGTAGTTCTGGAAATTTACATCCAGATTTCGACTTTAAAAAGCAAAATATAAATGGTAAAATGAAATAACAAACATAAAAATAAATGCTTTTTTGAGAAATGTTTAAACATGGTTTCACATCTATGAAACAGCACATGTAAAATGTTTGTCAGAGGTTTTAAATGTACTTTTCTATAAGAAAGCGAAAATATAGATCCATAAATTCACTTCTGCATTTCAAATTAAAAAAGAATATCATAAATGTTTAAACGAAACCTCAAACATAAAAATACATGCTTTTTAGAGAAATGTTTAAACATTGTTTCACATATATGAATTTTCATAAGACCACTTGTAAAAAGTTTAAAGAAGTTGTAGAATGTACTTTACAGGCAGTAAGCAAACCGTAGATAAAAAAAAAATCGCCTTTAAATTTCAATGTCGAAACGTATAAATAACTGCTAATATCAAGCTGCAAACATTGAAATAAATGTTTTTAGCAAAAGTTTAAACCGTTTTCTCAGCTATGAAGTATATTGTAAATACTTTAACAGCTCATGTAAAATATTTGTCAGAGATTTTAAAAGTACTTTTCTACAAGAAAAGAATATATAGCTCCATAGATGCACTTTTGCATTTCAATTTTAAAAGCATAACAGAAATGTTAAAATGAAACTACAAACATAAAAATATAAGCATTTTTGAGAAATTAAGCAAAGTTTAAAAATATAGTTTAAAACCAGAAAACAAAATGTAGAGAAAGAAATACGTGCTTAAATTTCATTTTAAAAAAGTAAAAATAACTGCTGAAATGAATGTTCACACATTGAAATAAATGCATTTTATGAAAAGATTAATCATAGTTTTCTCATCAATGAACTTCCTTGTGAATATATAAACAGTACATGTAAAACGTTTGTGAGAGGTAGAAAAGTACTTTTCCACAAGCAAATAAAATGTAGATCTGGAAATTTACATCCAGATTTCGACTTTAAAAAGCAAAATATAAATGGTAAAATGAAATAACAAACATAAAAATACATGCTTTTTAGAGAAATGTTTAAACATTGTTTCACATCTATGAATTTTCATGTTTAAGTATTAAGACCACTTGTAAAAAGTTTAAAGAAGTTGTATAATGTACTTTACAGGCAGTAAGCAAACCGTAGAAAAAAAAATCGCCTTTAAATTTCAATGTCAAAACGTATAAATAACTGCTAATATCAAGCTGCAAACATTGAAATAAATGTTTTTAGCAAAAGTTTAAACAGTTTTCTCAGCTATGAAGTATATTGTAAATAGTTTAACAGCACATGTAAATTATTTGTCAGAGGTTTATAAGTACTTTTCTATAAGAAAATAAAATATAGGTCCATAAATTCACTTCTGCATTTTAATTTTAAAAAGAATAACAGAAATGTTAAAAAGAAAGTACAAATATAAAAAATACATGCTATTTTGAGAAATTTTAAACTGTGTTTGACAACTATGAATTTTTATGTTTCAGTATTAATAGCCTTTTTAAAATTTTAAGCAAAGTTTAAAAATATAGTTTAAAACCAGAAAACAAAATGTAGAGAAAGAAATACGTGCTTAAATTTCATTTTAAAAAAGTAAAAATAACTGCTAAAATGAATGTTCACACATTGAAATAAATGCATTTTAGGAAAAGATTAAACACAGTTTTCTCATCTGTGAACTTCCTTGTGAATATATAAACAGTACATGTAAAACGTTTGAGAGATGTTGAAAAGTACTTTTCTACAATCAAATAAAATGTAGATCTGGAAATTTACATCCAGATTTCGACTTTTAAAAGCAAAATATAAATGGTAAAATGAAATAACAAACATAAAAATAAATGCTTTTTCGAGAAAAGTTTAAACATGGTTTTACATCTATCAAACAGCACGTGTAAAATGTTTGTCAGAGTTTTCAAAAGAACTTTTCAACAAGAAAAGAAAATATAGATCCATAAATTCACTTCTGCATTTCAATTTTAAAAAGAATATCATAAATGATAAAATGAAACCTCAAACATAAAAATACATGCTTTTTTAAGAAATTAAGCAAAGTTTAAAAATAAAGTTTAAAACCAGAAAACAAAATGTAGAGAAAGAAATACGTGCTTAAATTTCATTTTAAAAAAACTAAATATAACTGCTCAAATGAATGTTCACACATTGAAATAAATGCATTTTATGAAAAGATTAAACATAGTTTTCTCATCAATGAACTTCCTTGTGAATATATAAACAGTATATGTAAAACGTTTGTGAGAGGTGGAAAAGTACTTTTCTACAATCAAATAAAATGTAGTTCTGGAAATTTACATCCAGATTTCGACTTTAAAAAGCAAAATATAAATGGTAAAATGAAATAACAAACATAAAAATAAATGCTTTTTTGAGAAATGTTTAAACATGGTTTCACATCTATGAAACAGCACATGTAAAATGTTTGTCAGAGGTTTTAAATGTACTTTTCTATAAGAAAGCGAAAATATAGATCCATAAATTCACTTCTCCATTTCAATTTTAAAAAGAAAATCATAAATGTTAAAACGAAACCTCAAACATAAAAATACATGCTTTTTAGAGAAATGTTTAATCATTGTTTCACATCTATGAATTTTCATGTTTAAATATTAAGACCACTTGTAAAAAGTTTAAAGAAGTTGTATAATTTACTTTACAAGCAGAAAGCAAACCTTAGATAAAGAAATTCACGTTTAAATTTCAATGTCAAAACATATAAATAACTGCTAATATCAAGCTGCAAACATTGAAATAAATGTTTTTAGCAAAAGTTTAAACAGTTTTATCAGCTATGAAGTATATTGTAAATAGTTTAACAGCACATGTAAAATATTTGTCAGAGGTTTATAAGTACTTTTCTATAAGAAAATAAAATATAGGTCCATAAATTCACTTCTGCATTTTAATTTTAAAAAGAATAACAGAAATGTTAAAAAGAAAGTACAAACATAAAAAATACATGCTATTTTGAGAAATTTTAAACTGTGTTTGACATCTATGAATTTTTATGTTTCAGTATTAATAGCCTTTTTAAAATTTTAAGCAAAGTTTAAAAATATAGTTTAAAACCAGAAAACAAAATGTAGAGAAAGAAATACGTGCTTAAATTTCATTTTAAAAAAGTAAAAATAACTGCTAAAATGAATGTTCACAAATTGAAATAAATGCATTTTAGGAAAAGATTAAACACAGTTTTGTCATCTGTGAACTTCCTTGTCAATATATAAACAGTACATGTAAAACGTTTGAGAGATGTTGAAAAGTACTTTTCTACAAGTAAATGAAATGTAGATCTGGAAATTCACATCCAGATTTCAATTTTAAAAAGCAAAATATAACTGGTAAAATGAAATAACAAACATAAAAATGAATGCTTTTTTTTAGAAATTTTTAAACATGGTTTCACATCTATGAAACAGCACATGTAAAATGTTTGTCAGATGATTTAAAAGTACTTTTCTACAAGAAAAATATATAGATCCATAAATTCACTTCTGCATTTCAATTTTAAAAAGAATATCATAAATGATAAAATGAAACCTCAAACATAAAAATACATGCTTTTTTAAGAAATTAAGCAAAGTTTAAAAATAAAGTTTAAAACCAGAAAACAAAATGTAGAGAAAGAAATACGTGCTTAAATTTCATTTTAAAAAAACTAAATATAACTGCTCAAATGAATGTTCACACATTGAAATAAATGCATTTTATGAAAAGATTAAACATAGTTTTCTCATCAATGAACTTCCTTGTGAATATATAAACAGTATATGTAAAACGTTTGTGAGAGGTGGAAAAATACTTTGCTACAATCAAATAAAATGTAGATCTGGAAATTTACATCCAGATTTCGACTTTAAAAAGCAAAATATAAATGTTAAAACGAAACCTCAAACATAAAAATACATGCTTTTTAGAGAAATGTTTAAACATGGTTTTACATCTATCAAACAGCACGTGTAAAATGTTTGTCAGAGTTTTCAAAAGAACTTTTCTACAAGAAAAGAAAATATAGATCCATAAATTCACTTCTCCATTTCAATTTTAAAAAGAAAATCATAAATGTTAAAACGAAACCTCAAACATAAAAATACATGCTTTTTAGAGAAATGTTTAATCATTGTTTCACATCTATGAATTTTCATGTTTAAATATTAAGACCACTTGTAAAAAGTTTAAAGAAGTTGTATAATTTACTTTACAAGCAGAAAGCAAACCTTAGATAAAGAAATTCACGTTTAAATTTCAATGTCAAAACATATAAATAACTGCTAATATCAAGCTGCAAACATTGAAATAAATGCTTTTAGCAAAAGTTTAAACAGTTTTATCAGCTATGAAGTATATTGTAAATAGTTTAACAGCACATGTAAAATATTTGTCAGAGGTTTATAAGTACTTTTCTATAAGAAAATAAAATATAGGTCCATAAATTCACTTCTGCATTTTAATTTTAAAAAGAATAACAGAAATGTTAAAAAGAAAGTACAAACATAAAAAATACATGCTATTTTGAGAAATTTTAAACTGTGTTTGACATCTATGAATTTTTGTTTCAGTATTAATAGCCTTTTTAAAATTTTAAGCAAAGTTTATAAATATAGTTTAAAACCAGAAAACAAAATGTAGAGAAAGAAATACGTGCTTAAATTTCATTTTAAAAAAGTAAAAATAACTGCTAAAATGAATGTTCACACATTGAAATAAATGCATTTTAGGAAAAGATTAAACACAGTTTTCTCATCTGTGAACTTCCTTGTCAATATATAAACAGTACATGTAAAACGTTTGAGAGATGTTGAAAAGTACTTTTCTACAAGTAAATGAAATGTAGATCTGGAAATTCACATCCAGATTTCAATTTTAAAAAGCAAAATATAACTGGTAAAATGAAATAACAAACATAAAAATGAATGCTTTTTTTTAGAAATTTTTAAACATGGTTTCACATCTATGAAACAGCACATGTAAAATGTTTGTCAGATGATTTAAAAGTACTTTTCTACAAGAAAAATATATAGATCCATAAATTCACTTCTGCATTTCAATTTTAAAAAGAATATCATAAATGATAAAATGAAACCTCAAACATAAAAATACATGCTTTTTTAAGAAATTAAGCAAAGTTTAAAAATAAAGTTTAAAACCAGAAAACAAAATGTAGAGAAAGAAATACGTGCTTAAATTTCATTTTAAAAAAACTAAATATAACTGCTCAAATGAATGTTCACACATTGAAATAAATGCATTTTATGAAAAGATTAAACATAGTTTTCTCATCAATGAACTTCCTTGTGAATATATAAACAGTATATGTAAAACGTTTGTGAGAGGTGGAAAAATACTTTGCTACAATCAAATAAAATGTAGATCTGGAAATTTACATCCAGATTTCGACTTTAAAAAGCAAAATATAAATGTTAAAACGAAACCTCAAACATAAAAATACATGCTTTTTAGAGAAATGTTTAAACATGGTTTTACATCTATCAAACAGCACGTGTAAAATGTTTGTCAGAGTTTTCAAAAGAACTTTTCTACAAGAAAAGAAAATATAGATCCATAAATTCACTTCTCCATTTCAATTTTAAAAAGAAAATCATAAATGTTAAAACGAAACCTCAAACATAAAAATACATGCTTTTTAGAGAAATGTTTAATCATTGTTTCACATCTATGAATTTTCATGTTTAAATATTAAGACCACTTGTAAAAAGTTTAAAGAAGTTGTATAATTTACTTTACAAGCAGAAAGCAAACCTTAGATAAAGAAATTCACGTTTAAATTTCAATGTCAAAACATATAAATAACTGCTAATATCAAGCTGCAAACATTGAAATAAATGTTTTTAGCAAAAGTTTAAACAGTTTTATCAGCTATGAAGTATATTGTAAATAGTTTAACAGCACATGTAAAATATTTGTCAGAGGTTTATAAGTACTTTTCTATAAGAAAATAAAATATAGGTCCATAAATTCACTTCTGCATTTTAATTTTAAAAAGAATAACAGAAATGTTAAAAAGAAAGTACAAACATAAAAAATACATGCTATTTTGAGAAATTTTAAACTGTGTTTGACATCTATGAATTTTTATGTTTCAGTATTAATAGCCTTTTTAAAATTTTAAGCAAAGTTTAAAAATATAGTTTAAAACCAGAAAACAAAATGTAGAGAAAGAAATACGTGCTTAAATTTCATTTTAAAAAACTAAATATAACTGCTCAAATGAATGTTCACACATTGAAATAAATGCATTTTATGAAAAGATTAAACATAGTTTTCTCATCAATGAACTTCCTTGTGAATATATAAACAGTATATGTAAAACGTTTGTGAGAGGTGGAAAAGTACTTTTCTACAATCAAATAAAATGTAGTTCTGGAAATTTACATCCAGATTTCGACTTTAAAAAGCAAAATATAAATGGTAAAATGAAATAACAAACATAAAAATAAATGCTTTTTTGAGAAATGTTTAAACATGGTTTCACATCTATGAAACAGCACATGTAAAATGTTTGTCAGAGGTTTTAAATGTACTTTTCTATAAGAAAGCGAAAATATAGATCCATAAATTCACTTCTGCATTTCAAATTAAAAAAGAATATCATAAATGTTAAAACGAAACCTCAAACATAAAAATACATGCTTTTTAGAGAAATGTTTAAACATTGTTTCACATATATGAATTTTCATAAGACCACTTGTAAAAAGTTTAAAGAAGTTGTAGAATGTACTTTACAGGCAGTAAGCAAACCGTAGATAAAAAAAAAATCGCCTTTAAATTTCAATGTCGAAACGTATAAATAACTGCTAATATCAAGCTGCAAACATTGAAATAAATGTTTTTAGCAAAAGTTTAAACCGTTTTCTCAGCTATGAAGTATATTGTAAATACTTTAACAGCTCATGTAAAATATTTGTCAGAGATTTTAAAAGTACTTTTCTACAAGAAAAGAATATATAGCTCCATAGATGCACTTTTGCATTTCAATTTTAAAAGCATAACAGAAATGTTAAAATGAAACTACAAACATAAAAATATAAGCATTTTTGAGAAATTAAGCAAAGTTTAAAAATATAGTTTAAAACCAGAAAACAAAATGTAGAGAAAGAAATACGTGCTTAAATTTCATTTTAAAAAAGTAAAAATAACTGCTGAAATGAATGTTCACACATTGAAATAAATGCATTTTATGAAAAGATTAATCATAGTTTTCTCATCAATGAACTTCCTTGTGAATATATAAACAGTACATGTAAAACGTTTGTGAGAGGTAGAAAAGTACTTTTCCACAAGCAAATAAAATGTAGATCTGGAAATTTACATCCAGATTTCGACTTTAAAAAGCAAAATATAAATGGTAAAATGAAATAACAAACATAAAAATACATGCTTTTTAGAGAAATGTTTAAACATTGTTTCACATCTATGAATTTTCATGTTTAAGTATTAAGACCACTTGTAAAAAGTTTAAAGAAGTTGTATAATGTACTTTACAGGCAGTAAGCAAACCGTAGAAAAAAAAAATCGCCTTTAAATTTCAATGTCAAAACGTATAAATAACTGCTAATATCAAGCTGCAAACATTGAAATAAATGTTTTTAGCAAAAGTTTAAACAGTTTTCTCAGCTATGAAGTATATTGTAAATAGTTTAACAGCACATGTAAATTATTTGTCAGAGGTTTATAAGTACTTTTCTATAAGAAAATAAAATATAGGTCCATAAATTCACTTCTGCATTTTAATTTTAAAAAGAATAACAGAAATGTTAAAAAGAAAGTACAAATATAAAAAATACATGCTATTTTGAGAAATTTTAAACTGTGTTTGACAACTATGAATTTTTATGTTTCAGTATTAATAGCCTTTTTAAAATTTTAAGCAAAGTTTAAAAATATAGTTTAAAACCAGAAAACAAAATGTAGAGAAAGAAATACGTGCTTAAATTTCATTTTAAAAAAGTAAAAATAACTGCTAAAATGAATGTTCACACATTGAAATAAATGCATTTTAGGAAAAGATTAAACACAGTTTTCTCATCTGTGAACTTCCTTGTGAATATATAAACAGTACATGTAAAACGTTTGAGAGATGTTGAAAAGTACTTTTCTACAATCAAATAAAATGTAGATCTGGAAATTTACATCCAGATTTCGACTTTTAAAAGCAAAATATAAATGGTAAAATGAAATAACAAACATAAAAATAAATGCTTTTTCGAGAAAAGTTTAAACATGGTTTTACATCTATCAAACAGCACGTGTAAAATGTTTGTCAGAGTTTTCAAAAGAACTTTTCAACAAGAAAAGAAAATATAGATCCATAAATTCACTTCTGCATTTCAATTTTAAAAAGAATATCATAAATGATAAAATGAAACCTCAAACATAAAAATACATGCTTTTTTAAGAAATTAAGCAAAGTTTAAAAATAAAGTTTAAAACCAGAAAACAAAATGTAGAGAAAGAAATACGTGCTTAAATTTCATTTTAAAAAAACTAAATATAACTGCTCAAATGAATGTTCACAAATTGAAATAAATGCATTTTAGGAAAAGATTAAACACAGTTTTCTCATCTGTGAACTTCCTTGTCAATATATAAACAGTACATGTAAAACGTTTGAGAGATGTTGAAAAGTACTTTTCTACAAGTAAATGAAATGTAGATCTGGAAATTCACATCCAGATTTCAATTTTAAAAAGCAAAATATAACTGGTAAAATGAAATAACAAACATAAAAATGAATGCTTTTTTTTAGAAATTTTTAAACATGGTTTCACATCTATGAAACAGCACATGTAAAATGTTTGTCAGATGATTTAAAAGTACTTTTCTACAAGAAAAATATATAGATCCATAAATTCACTTCTGCATTTCAATTTTAAAAAGAATATCATAAATGATAAAATGAAACCTCAAACATAAAAATACATGCTTTTTTAAGAAATTAAGCAAAGTTTAAAAATATAGTTTAAAACCAGAAAACAAAATGTAGAGAAAGAAATACGTGCTTAAATTTCATTTTAAAAAACTAAATATAACTGCTCAAATGAATGTTCACACATTGAAATAAATGCATTTTATGAAAAGATTAAACATAGTTTTCTCATCAATGAACTTCCTTGTGAATATATAAACAGTATATGTAAAACGTTTGTGAGAGGTGGAAAAATACTTTGCTACAATCAAATAAAATGTAGATCTGGAAATTTACATCCAGATTTCGACTTTAAAAAGCAAAATATAAATGTTAAAACGAAACCTCAAACATAAAAATACATGCTTTTTAGAGAAATGTTTAAACATGGTTTTACATCTATCAAACAGCACGTGTAAAATGTTTGTCAGAGTTTTCAAAAGAACTTTTCTACAAGAAAAGAAAATATAGATCCATAAATTCACTTCTCCATTTCAATTTTAAAAAGAAAATCATAAATGTTAAAACGAAACCTCAAACATAAAAATACATGCTTTTTAGAGAAATGTTTAATCATTGTTTCACATCTATGAATTTTCATGTTTAAATATTAAGACCACTCGTAAAAAGTTTAAAGAAGTTGTATAATTTACTTTACAAGCAGAAAGCAAACCTTAGATAAAGAAATTCACGTTTAAATTTCAATGTCAAAACATATAAATAACTGCTAATATCAAGCTGCAAACATTGAAATAAATGTTTTTAGCAAAAGTTTAAACAGTTTTATCAGCTATGAAGTATATTGTAAATAGTTTAACAGCACATGTAAAATATTTGTCAGAGGTTTATAAGTACTTTTCTATAAGAAAATAAAATATAGGTCCATAAATTCACTTCTGCATTTTAATTTTAAAAAGAATAACAGAAATGTTAAAAAGAAAGTACAAACATAAAAAATACATGCTATTTTGAGAAATTTTAAACTGTGTTTGACATCTATGAATTTTTATGTTTCAGTATTAATAGCCTTTTTAAAATTTTAAGCAAAGTTTAAAAATATAGTTTAAAACCAGAAAACAAAATGTAGAGAAAGAAATACGTGCTTAAATTTCATTTTAAAAAACTAAATATAACTGCTCAAATGAATGTTCACACATTGAAATAAATGCATTTTATGAAAAGATTAAACATAGTTTTCTCATCAATGAACTTCCTTGTGAATATATAAACAGTATATGTAAAACGTTTGTGAGAGGTGGAAAAGTACTTTTCTACAATCAAATAAAATGTAGTTCTGGAAATTTACATCCAGATTTCGACTTTAAAAAGCAAAATATTAATGGTAAAATGAAATAACAAACATAAAAATAAATGCTTTTTTGAGAAATGTTTAAACATGGTTTCACATCTATGAAACAGCACATGTAAAATGTTTGTCAGAGGTTTTAAATGTACTTTTCTATAAGAAAGCGAAAATATAGATCCATAAATTCACTTCTCCATTTCAATTTTAAAAAGAAAATCATAAATGTTAAAACGAAACCTCAAACATAAAAATACATGCTTTTTAGAGAAATGTTTAATCATTGTTTCACATCTATGAATTTTCATGTTTAAATATTAAGACCACTTGTAAAAAGTTTAAAGAAGTTGTATAATTTACTTTACAAGCAGAAAGCAAACCTTAGATAAAGAAATTCACGTTTAAATTTCAATGTCAAAACATATAAATAACTGCTAATATCAAGCTGCAAACATTGAAATAAATGTTTTTAGCAAAAGTTTAAACAGTTTTATCAGCTATGAAGTATATTGTAAATAGTTTAACAGCACATGTAAAATATTTGTCAGAGGTTTATAAGTACTTTTCTATAAGAAAATAAAATATAGGTCCATAAATTCACTTCTGCATTTTAATTTTAAAAAGAATAACAGAAATGTTAAAAAGAAAGTACAAACATAAAAACTACATGCTATTTTGAGAAATTTTAAACTGTGTTTGACATCTATGAATTTTTATGTTTCAGTATTAATAGCCTTTTTAAAATTTTAAGCAAAGTTTAAAAATATAATTTAAAACCAGAAAACAAAATGTAGAGAAAGAAATACGTGCTTAAATTTCATTTTAAAAAACTAAATATAACTGCTCAAATGAATGTTCACACATTGAAATAAATGCATTTTATGAAAAGATTAAACATAGTTTTCTCATCAATGAACTTCCTTGTGAATATATAAACAGTATATGTAAAACGTTTGTGAGAGGTGGAAAAGTACTTTTCTACAATCAAATAAAATGTAGTTCTGGAAATTTACATCCAGATTTCGACTTTAAAAAGCAAAATATAAATGGTAAAATGAAATAACAAACATAAAAATAAATGCTTTTTTGAGAAATGTTTAAACATGGTTTCACATCTATGAAACAGCACATGTAAAATGTTTGTCAGAGGTTTTAAATGTACTTTTCTATAAGAAAGCGAAAATATAGATCCATAAATTCACTTCTGCATTTCAAATTAAAAAAGAATATCATAAATGTTAAAACGAAACCTCAAACATAAAAATACATGCTTTTTAGAGAAATGTTTAAACATTGTTTCACATATATGAATTTTCATAAGACCACTTGTAAAAAGTTTAAAGAAGTTGTAGAATGTACTTTACAGGCAGTAAGCAAACCGTAGATAAAAAAAAAATCGCCTTTAAATTTCAATGTCGAAACGTATAAATAACTGCTAATATCAAGCTGCAAACATTGAAATAAATGTTTTTAGCAAAAGTTTAAACCGTTTTCTCAGCTATGAAGTATATTGTAAATACTTTAACAGCTCATGTAAAATATTTGTCAGAGATTTTAAAAGTACTTTTCTACAAGAAAAGAATATATAGCTCCATAGATGCACTTTTGCATTTCAATTTTAAAAGCATAACAGAAATGTTAAAATGAAACTACAAACATAAAAATATAAGCATTTTTGAGAAATTAAGCAAAGTTTAAAAATATAGTTTAAAACCAGAAAACAAAATGTAGAGAAAGAAATACGTGCTTAAATTTCATTTTAAAAAAGTAAAAATAACTGCTGAAATGAATGTTCACACATTGAAATAAATGCATTTTATGAAAAGATTAATCATAGTTTTCTCATCAATGAACTTCCTTGTGAATATATAAACAGTACATGTAAAACGTTTGTGAGAGGTAGAAAAGTACTTTTCCACAAGCAAATAAAATGTAGATCTGGAAATTTACATCCAGATTTCGACTTTAAAAAGCAAAATATAAATGGTAAAATGAAATAACAAACATAAAAATACATGCTTTTTAGAGAAATGTTTAAACATTGTTTCACATCTATGAATTTTCATGTTTAAGTATTAAGACCACTTGTAAAAAGTTTAAAGAAGTTGTATAATGTACTTTACAGGCAGTAAGCAAACCGTAGAAAAAAAAAATCGCCTTTAAATTTCAATGTCAAAACGTATAAATAAATGCTAATATCAAGCTGCAAACATTGAAATAAATGTTTTTAGCAAAAGTTTAAACAGTTTTCTCAGCTATGAAGTATATTGTAAATAGTTTAACAGCACATGTAAATTATTTGTCAGAGGTTTATAAGTACTTTTCTATAAGAAAATAAAATATAGGTCCATAAATTCACTTCTGCATTTTAATTTTAAAAAGAATAACAGAAATGTTAAAAAGAATGTACAAATATAAAAAATACATGCTATTTTGAGAAATTTTAAACTGTGTTTGACAACTATGAATTTTTATGTTTCAGTATTAATAGCCTTTTTAAAATTTTAAGCAAAGTTTAAAAATATAGTTTAAAACCAGAAAACAAAATGTAGAGAAAGAAATACGTGCTTAAATTTCATTTTAAAAAAGTAAAAATAACTGCTAAAATGAATGTTCACACATTGAAATAAATGCATTTTAGGAAAAGATTAAACACAGTTTTCTCATCTGTGAACTTCCTTGTCAATATATAAACAGTACATGTAAAACGTTTGAGAGATGTTGAAAAGTACTTTTCTACAAGTAAATAAAATGTAGATCTGGAAATTCACAGACAGATTTCAATTTTAAAAAGCAAAATATAACTGGTAAAATGAAATAACAAACATAAAAATGAATGCTTTTTTTTAGAAATTTTTAAACATTGTTTCACATCTATGAAACAGCACATGTAAAATGTTTGTCAGATGATTTAAAAGTACTTTTCTACAAGAAAAATATATAGATCCATAAATTCACTTCTGCATTTCAATTTTAAAAAGAATATCATAAATGATAAAATGAAACCTCAAACATAAAAATACATGCTTTTTTAAGAAATTAAGCAAAGTTTAAAAATATAGTTTAAAACCAGAAAACAAAATGTAGAGAAAGAAATACGTGCTTAAATTTCATTTTAAAAAACTAAATATAACTGCTCAAATGAATGTTCACACATTGAAATAAATGCATTTTATGAAAAGATTAAACATAGTTTTCTCATCAATGAACTTCCTTGTGAATATATAAACAGTATATGTAAAACGTTTGTGAGAGGTGGAAAAATACATTGCTACAATCAAATAAAATGTAGATCTGGAAATTTACATCCAGATTTCGACTTTAAAAAGCAAAATATAAATGTTAAAACGAAACCTCAAACATAAAAATACATGCTTTTTAGAGAAATGTTTAAACATGGTTTTACATCTATCAAACAGCACGTGTAAAATGTTTGTCAGAGTTTTCAAAAGAACTTTTCTACAAGAAAAGAAAATATAGATCCATAAATTCACTTCTCCATTTCAATTTTAAAAAGAAAATCATAAATGTTAAAACGAAACCTCAAACATAAAAATACATGCTTTTTAGAGAAATGTTTAATCATTGTTTCACATCTATGAATTTTCATGTTTAAATATTAAGACCACTTGTAAAAAGTTTAAAGAAGTTGTATAATTTACTTTACAAGCAGAAAGCAAACCTTAGATAAAGAAATTCACGTTTAAATTTCAATGTCAAAACGTATAAATAACTGCTAATATCAAGCTGCAAACATTGAAATAAATGTTTTTAGCAAAAGTTTAAACAGTTTTCTCAGCTATGAAGTATATTGTAAATAGTTTAACAGCACATGTAAAATATTTGTCAGAGGTTTATAAGTACTTTTCTATAAGAAAATAAAATATAGGTCCATAAATTCACTTCTGCATTTTAATTTTAAAAAGAATAACAGAAATGTTAAAAAGAAAGTACAAACATAAAAAATACATGCTATTTTGAGAAATTTTAAACTGTGTTTGACATCTATGAATTTTTATGTTTCAGTATTAATAGCCTTTTTAAAATTTTAAGCAAAGTTTAAAAATATAGTTTAAAACCAGAAAACAAAATGTAGAGAAAGAAATACGTGCTTAAATTTCATTTTAAAAAACTAAATATAACTGCTCAAATGAATGTTCACACATTGAAATAAATGCATTTTATGAAAAGATTAAACATAGTTTTCTCATCAATGAACTTCCTTGTGAATATATAAACAGTATATGTAAAACGTTTGTGAGAGGTGGAAAAATACTTTGCTACAATCAAATAAAATGTAGATCTGGAAATTTACATCCAGATTTCGACTTTAAAAAGCAAAATATAAATGTTAAAACGAAACCTCAAACATAAAAATACATGCTTTTTAGAGAAATGTTTAAACATGGTTTTACATCTATCAAACAGCACGTGTAAAATGTTTGTCAGAGTTTTCAAAAGAACTTTTCTACAAGAAAAGAAAATATAGATCCATAAATTCACTTCTCCATTTCAATTTTAAAAAGAAAATCATAAATGTTAAAACGAAACCTCAAACATAAAAATACATGCTTTTTAGAGAAATGTTTAATCATTGTTTCACATCTATGAATTTTCATGTTTAAATATTAAGACCACTCGTAAAAAGTTTAAAGAAGTTGTATAATTTACTTTACAAGCAGAAAGCAAACCTTAGATAAAGAAATTCACGTTTAAATTTCAATGTCAAAACATATAAATAACTGCTAATATCAAGCTGCAAACATTGAAATAAATGTTTTTAGCAAAAGTTTAAACAGTTTTATCAGCTATGAAGTATATTGTAAATAGTTTAACAGCACATGTAAAATATTTGTCAGAGGTTTATAAGTACTTTTCTATAAGAAAATAAAATATAGGTCCATAAATTCACTTCTGCATTTTAATTTTAAAAAGAATAACAGAAATGTTAAAAAGAAAGTACAAACATAAAAAATACATGCTATTTTGAGAAATTTTAAACTGTGTTTGACATCTATGAATTTTTATGTTTCAGTATTAATAGCCTTTTTAAAATTTTAAGCAAAGTTTAAAAATATAGTTTAAAACCAGAAAACAAAATGTAGAGAAAGAAATACGTGCTTAAATTTCATTTTAAAAAACTAAATATAACTGCTCAAATGAATGTTCACACATTGAAATAAATGCATTTTATGAAAAGATTAAACATAGTTTTCTCATCAATGAACTTCCTTGTGAATATATAAACAGTATATGTAAAACGTTTGTGAGAGGTGGAAAAGTACTTTTCTACAATCAAATAAAATGTAGTTCTGGAAATTTACATCCAGATTTCGACTTTAAAAAGCAAAATATTAATGGTAAAATGAAATAACAAACATAAAAATAAATGCTTTTTTGAGAAATGTTTAAACATGGTTTCACATCTATGAAACAGCACATGTAAAATGTTTGTCAGAGGTTTTAAATGTACTTTTCTATAAGAAAGCGAAAATATAGATCCATAAATTCACTTCTCCATTTCAATTTTAAAAAGAAAATCATAAATGTTAAAACGAAACCTCAAACATAAAAATACATGCTTTTTAGAGAAATGTTTAATCATTGTTTCACATCTATGAATTTTCATGTTTAAATATTAAGACCACTTGTAAAAAGTTTAAAGAAGTTGTATAATTTACTTTACAAGCAGAAAGCAAACCTTAGATAAAGAAATTCACGTTTAAATTTCAATGTCAAAACATATAAATAACTGCTAATATCAAGCTGCAAACATTGAAATAAATGTTTTTAGCAAAAGTTTAAACAGTTTTATCAGCTATGAAGTATATTGTAAATAGTTTAACAGCACATGTAAAATATTTGTCAGAGGTTTATAAGTACTTTTCTATAAGAAAATAAAATATAGGTCCATAAATTCACTTCTGCATTTTAATTTTAAAAAGAATAACAGAAATGTTAAAAAGAAAGTACAAACATAAAAAATACATGCTATTTTGAGAAATTTTAAACTGTGTTTGACATCTATGAATTTTTATGTTTCAGTATTAATAGCCTTTTTAAAATTTTAAGCAAAGTTTAAAAATATAATTTAAAACCAGAAAACAAAATGTAGAGAAAGAAATACGTGCTTAAATTTCATTTTAAAAAACTAAATATAACTGCTCAAATGAATGTTCACACATTGAAATAAATGCATTTTATGAAAAGATTAAACATAGTTTTCTCATCAATGAACTTCCTTGTGAATATATAAACAGTATATGTAAAACGTTTGTGAGAGGTGGAAAAGTACTTTTCTACAATCAAATAAAATGTAGTTCTGGAAATTTACATCCAGATTTCGACTTTAAAAAGCAAAATATAAATGGTAAAATGAAATAACAAACATAAAAATAAATGCTTTTTTGAGAAATGTTTAAACATGGTTTCACATCTATGAAACAGCACATGTAAAATGTTTGTCAGAGGTTTTAAATGTACTTTTCTATAAGAAAGCGAAAATATAGATCCATAAATTCACTTCTGCATTTCAAATTAAAAAAGAATATCATAAATGTTAAAACGAAACCTCAAACATAAAAATACATGCTTTTTAGAGAAATGTTTAAACATTGTTTCACATATATGAATTTTCATAAGACCACTTGTAAAAAGTTTAAAGAAGTTGTAGAATGTACTTTACAGGCAGTAAGCAAACCGTAGATAAAAAAAAAATCGCCTTTAAATTTCAATGTCGAAACGTATAAATAACTGCTAATATCAAGCTGCAAACATTGAAATAAATGTTTTTAGCAAAAGTTTAAACCGTTTTCTCAGCTATGAAGTATATTGTAAATACTTTAACAGCTCATGTAAAATATTTGTCAGAGATTTTAAAAGTACTTTTCTACAAGAAAAGAATATATAGCTCCATAGATGCACTTTTGCATTTCAATTTTAAAAGCATAACAGAAATGTTAAAATGAAACTACAAACATAAAAATATAAGCATTTTTGAGAAATTAAGCAAAGTTTAAAAATATAGTTTAAAACCAGAAAACAAAATGTAGAGAAAGAAATACGTGCTTAAATTTCATTTTAAAAAAGTAAAAATAACTGCTGAAATGAATGTTCACACATTGAAATAAATGCATTTTATGAAAAGATTAATCATAGTTTTCTCATCAATGAACTTCCTTGTGAATATATAAACAGTACATGTAAAACGTTTGTGAGAGGTAGAAAAGTACTTTTCCACAAGCAAATAAAATGTAGATCTGGAAATTTACATCCAGATTTCGACTTTAAAAAGCAAAATATAAATGGTAAAATGAAATAACAAACATAAAAATACATGCTTTTTAGAGAAATGTTTAAACATTGTTTCACATCTATGAATTTTCATGTTTAAGTATTAAGACCACTTGTAAAAAGTTTAAAGAAGTTGTATAATGTACTTTACAGGCAGTAAGCAAACCGTAGAAAAAAAAAATCGCCTTTAAATTTCAATGTCAAAACGTATAAATAACTGCTAATATCAAGCTGCAAACATTGAAATAAATGTTTTTAGCAAAAGTTTAAACAGTTTTCTCAGCTATGAAGTATATTGTAAATAGTTTAACAGCACATGTAAATTATTTGTCAGAGGTTTATAAGTACTTTTCTATAAGAAAATAAAATATAGGTCCATAAATTCACTTCTGCATTTTAATTTTAAAAAGAATAACAGAAATGTTAAAAAGAATGTACAAATATAAAAAATACATGCTATTTTGAGAAATTTTAAACTGTGTTTGACAACTATGAATTTTTATGTTTCAGTATTAATAGCCTTTTTAAAATTTTAAGCAAAGTTTAAAAATATAGTTTAAAACCAGAAAACAAAATGTAGAGAAAGAAATACGTGCTTAAATTTCATTTTAAAAAAGTAAAAATAACTGCTAAAATGAATGTTCACACATTGAAATAAATGCATTTTAGGAAAAGATTAAACACAGTTTTCTCATCTGTGAACTTCCTTGTGAATATATAAACAGTACATGTAAAACGTTTGAGAGATGTTGAAAAGTACTTTTCTACAATCAAATAAAATGTAGATCTGGAAATTTACATCCAGATTTCGACTTTTAAAAGCAAAATATAAATGGTAAAATGAAATAACAAACATAAAAATAAATGCTTTTTCGAGAAAAGTTTAAACATGGTTTTACATCTATCAAACAGCACGTGTAAAATGTTTGTCAGAGTTTTCAAAAGAACTTTTCAACAAGAAAAGAAAATATAGATCCATAAATTCACTTCTGCATTTCAATTTTAAAAAGAATATCATAAATGATAAAATGAAACCTCAAACATAAAAATACATGCTTTTTTAAGAAATTAAGCAAAGTTTAAAAATAAAGTTTAAAACCAGAAAACAAAATGTAGAGAAAGAAATACGTGCTTAAATTTCATTTTAAAAAAACTAAATATAACTGCTCAAATGAATGTTCACACATTGAAATAAATGCATTTTATGAAAAGATTAAACATAGTTTTCTCATCAATGAACTTCCTTGTGAATATATAAACAGTATATGTAAAACGTTTGTGAGAGGTGGAAAAATACTTTGCTACAATCAAATAAAATGTAGATCTGGAAATTTACATCCAGATTTCGACTTTAAAAAGCAAAATATAAATGTTAAAACGAAACCTCAAACATAAAAATACATGCTTTTTAGAGAAATGTTTAAACATGGTTTTACATCTATCAAACAGCACGTGTAAAATGTTTGTCAGAGTTTTCAAAAGAACTTTTCTACAAGAAAAGAAAATATAGATCCATAAATTCACTTCTCCATTTCAATTTTAAAAAGAAAATCATAAATGTTAAAACGAAACCTCAAACATAAAAATACATGCTTTTTAGAGAAATGTTTAATCATTGTTTCACATCTATGAATTTTCATGTTTAAATATTAAGACCACTCGTAAAAAGTTTAAAGAAGTTGTATAATTTACTTTACAAGCAGAAAGCAAACCTTAGATAAAGAAATTCACGTTTAAATTTCAATGTCAAAACATATAAATAACTGCTAATATCAAGCTGCAAACATTGAAATAAATGTTTTTAGCAAAAGTTTAAACAGTTTTATCAGCTATGAAGTATATTGTAAATAGTTTAACAGCACATGTAAAATATTTGTCAGAGGTTTATAAGTACTTTTCTATAAGAAAATAAAATATAGGTCCATAAATTCACTTCTGCATTTTAATTTTAAAAAGAATAACAGAAATGTTAAAAAGAAAGTACAAACATAAAAAATACATGCTATTTTGAGAAATTTTAAACTGTGTTTGACATCTATGAATTTTTATGTTTCAGTATTAATAGCCTTTTTAAAATTTTAAGCAAAGTTTAAAAATATAGTTTAAAACCAGAAAACAAAATGTAGAGAAAGAAATACGTGCTTAAATTTCATTTTAAAAAACTAAATATAACTGCTCAAATGAATGTTCACACATTGAAATAAATGCATTTTATGAAAAGATTAAACATAGTTTTCTCATCAATGAACTTCCTTGTGAATATATAAACAGTATATGTAAAACGTTTGTGAGAGGTGGAAAAGTACTTTTCTACAATCAAATAAAATGTAGTTCTGGAAATTTACATCCAGATTTCGACTTTAAAAAGCAAAATATAAATGGTAAAATGAAATAACAAACATAAAAATAAATGCTTTTTTGAGAAATGTTTAAACATGGTTTCACATCTATGAAACAGCACATGTAAAATGTTTGTCAGAGGTTTTAAATGTACTTTTCTATAAGAAAGCGAAAATATAGATCCATAAATTCACTTCTCCATTTCAATTTTAAAAAGAAAATCATAAATGTTAAAACGAAACCTCAAACATAAAAATACATGCTTTTTAGAGAAATGTTTAATCATTGTTTCACATCTATGAATTTTCATGTTTAAATATTAAGACCACTTGTAAAAAGTTTAAAGAAGTTGTATAATTTACTTTACAAGCAGAAAGCAAACCTTAGATAAAGAAATTCACGTTTAAATTTCAATGTCAAAACATATAAATAACTGCTAATATCAAGCTGCAAACATTGAAATAAATGTTTTTAGCAAAAGTTTAAACAGTTTTATCAGCTATGAAGTATATTGTAAATAGTTTAACAGCACATGTAAAATATTTGTCAGAGGTTTATAAGTACTTTTCTATAAGAAAATAAAATATAGGTCCATAAATTCACTTCTGCATTTTAATTTTAAAAAGAATAACAGAAATGTTAAAAAGAAAGTACAAACATAAAAAATACATGCTATTTTGAGAAATTTTAAACTGTGTTTGACATCTATGAATTTTTATGTTTCAGTATTAATAGCCTTTTTAAAATTTTAAGCAAAGTTTAAAAATATAATTTAAAACCAGAAAACAAAATGTAGAGAAAGAAATACGTGCTTAAATTTCATTTTAAAAAACTAAATATAACTGCTCAAATGAATGTTCACACATTGAAATAAATGCATTTTATGAAAAGATTAAACATAGTTTTCTCATCAATGAACTTCCTTGTGAATATATAAACAGTATATGTAAAACGTTTGTGAGAGGTGGAAAAGTACTTTTCTACAATCAAATAAAATGTAGTTCTGGAAATTTACATCCAGATTTCGACTTTAAAAAGCAAAATATAAATGGTAAAATGAAATAACAAACATAAAAATAAATGCTTTTTTGAGAAATGTTTAAACATGGTTTCACATCTATGAAACAGCACATGTAAAATGTTTGTCAGAGGTTTTAAATGTACTTTTCTATAAGAAAGCGAAAATATAGATCCATAAATTCACTTCTGCATTTCAAATTAAAAAAGAATATCATAAATGTTAAAACGAAACCTCAAACATAAAAATACATGCTTTTTAGAGAAATGTTTAAACATTGTTTCACATATATGAATTTTCATAAGACCACTTGTAAAAAGTTTAAAGAAGTTGTAGAATGTACTTTACAGGCAGTAAGCAAACCGTAGATAAAAAAAAAATCGCCTTTAAATTTCAATGTCGAAACGTATAAATAACTGCTAATATCAAGCTGCAAACATTGAAATAAATGTTTTTAGCAAAAGTTTAAACCGTTTTCTCAGCTATGAAGTATATTGTAAATACTTTAACAGCTCATGTAAAATATTTGTCAGAGATTTTAAAAGTACTTTTCTACAAGAAAAGAATATATAGCTCCATAGATGCACTTTTGCATTTCAATTTTAAAAGCATAACAGAAATGTTAAAATGAAACTACAAACATAAAAATATAAGCATTTTTGAGAAATTAAGCAAAGTTTAAAAATATAGTTTAAAACCAGAAAACAAAATGTAGAGAAAGAAATACGTGCTTAAATTTCATTTTAAAAAAGTAAAAATAACTGCTGAAATGAATGTTCACACATTGAAATAAATGCATTTTATGAAAAGATTAATCATAGTTTTCTCATCAATGAACTTCCTTGTGAATATATAAACAGTACATGTAAAACGTTTGTGAGAGGTAGAAAAGTACTTTTCCACAAGCAAATAAAATGTAGATCTGGAAATTTACATCCAGATTTCGACTTTAAAAAGCAAAATATAAATGGTAAAATGAAATAACAAACATAAAAATACATGCTTTTTAGAGAAATGTTTAAACATTGTTTCACATCTATGAATTTTCATGTTTAAGTATTAAGACCACTTGTAAAAAGTTTAAAGAAGTTGTATAATGTACTTTACAGGCAGTAAGCAAACCGTAGAAAAAAAAAATCGCCTTTAAATTTCAATGTCAAAACGTATAAATAACTGCTAATATCAAGCTGCAAACATTGAAATAAATGTTTTTAGCAAAAGTTTAAACAGTTTTCTCAGCTATGAAGTATATTGTAAATAGTTTAACAGCACATGTAAATTATTTGTCAGAGGTTTATAAGTACTTTTCTATAAGAAAATAAAATATAGGTCCATAAATTCACTTCTGCATTTTAATTTTAAAAAGAATAACAGAAATGTTAAAAAGAATGTACAAATATAAAAAATACATGCTATTTTGAGAAATTTTAAACTGTGTTTGACAACTATGAATTTTTATGTTTCAGTATTAATAGCCTTTTTAAAATTTTAAGCAAAGTTTAAAAATATAGTTTAAAACCAGAAAACAAAATGTAGAGAAAGAAATACGTGCTTAAATTTCATTTTAAAAAAGTAAAAATAACTGCTAAAATGAATGTTCACACATTGAAATAAATGCATTTTAGGAAAAGATTAAACACAGTTTTCTCATCTGTGAACTTCCTTGTCAATATATAAACAGTACATGTAAAACGTTTGAGAGATGTTGAAAAGTACTTTTCTACAAGTAAATAAAATGTAGATCTGGAAATTCACAGACAGATTTCAATTTTAAAAAGCAAAATATAACTGGTAAAATGAAATAACAAACATAAAAATGAATGCTTTTTTTTAGAAATTTTTAAACATTGTTTCACATCTATGAAACAGCACATGTAAAATGTTTGTCAGATGATTTAAAAGTACTTTTCTACAAGAAAAATATATAGATCCATAAATTCACTTCTGCATTTCAATTTTAAAAAGAATATCATAAATGATAAAATGAAACCTCAAACATAAAAATACATGCTTTTTTAAGAAATTAAGCAAAGTTTAAAAATATAGTTTAAAACCAGAAAACAAAATGTAGAGAAAGAAATACGTGCTTAAATTTCATTTTAAAAAACTAAATATAACTGCTCAAATGAATGTTCACACATTGAAATAAATGCATTTTATGAAAAGATTAAACATAGTTTTCTCATCAATGAACTTCCTTGTGAATATATAAACAGTATATGTAAAACGTTTGTGAGAGGTGGAAAAATACATTGCTACAATCAAATAAAATGTAGATCTGGAAATTTACATCCAGATTTCGACTTTAAAAAGCAAAATATAAATGTTAAAACGAAACCTCAAACATAAAAATACATGCTTTTTAGAGAAATGTTTAAACATGGTTTTACATCTATCAAACAGCACGTGTAAAATGTTTGTCAGAGTTTTCAAAAGAACTTTTCTACAAGAAAAGAAAATATAGATCCATAAATTCACTTCTCCATTTCAATTTTAAAAAGAAAATCATAAATGTTAAAACGAAACCTCAAACATAAAAATACATGCTTTTTAGAGAAATGTTTAATCATTGTTTCACATCTATGAATTTTCATGTTTAAATATTAAGACCACTTGTAAAAAGTTTAAAGAAGTTGTATAATTTACTTTACAAGCAGAAAGCAAACCTTAGATAAAGAAATTCACGTTTAAATTTCAATGTCAAAACGTATAAATAACTGCTAATATCAAGCTGCAAACATTGAAATAAATGTTTTTAGCAAAAGTTTAAACAGTTTTCTCAGCTATGAAGTATATTGTAAATAGTTTAACAGCACATGTAAAATATTTGTCAGAGGTTTATAAGTACTTTTCTATAAGAAAATAAAATATAGGTCCATAAATTCACTTCTGCATTTTAATTTTAAAAAGAATAACAGAAATGTTAAAAAGAAAGTACAAACATAAAAAATACATGCTATTTTGAGAAATTTTAAACTGTGTTTGACATCTATGAATTTTTATGTTTCAGTATTAATAGCCTTTTTAAAATTTTAAGCAAAGTTTAAAAATATAGTTTAAAACCAGAAAACAAAATGTAGAGAAAGAAATACGTGCTTAAATTTCATTTTAAAAAACTAAATATAACTGCTCAAATGAATGTTCACACATTGAAATAAATGCATTTTATGAAAAGATTAAACATAGTTTTCTCATCAATGAACTTCCTTGTGAATATATAAACAGTATATGTAAAACGTTTGTGAGAGGTGGAAAAATACTTTGCTACAATCAAATAAAATGTAGATCTGGAAATTTACATCCAGATTTCGACTTTAAAAAGCAAAATATAAATGTTAAAACGAAACCTCAAACATAAAAATACATGCTTTTTAGAGAAATGTTTAAACATGGTTTTACATCTATCAAACAGCACGTGTAAAATGTTTGTCAGAGTTTTCAAAAGAACTTTTCTACAAGAAAAGAAAATATAGATCCATAAATTCACTTCTCCATTTCAATTTTAAAAAGAAAATCATAAATGTTAAAACGAAACCTCAAACATAAAAATACATGCTTTTTAGAGAAATGTTTAATCATTGTTTCACATCTATGAATTTTCATGTTTAAATATTAAGACCACTCGTAAAAAGTTTAAAGAAGTTGTATAATTTACTTTACAAGCAGAAAGCAAACCTTAGATAAAGAAATTCACGTTTAAATTTCAATGTCAAAACATATAAATAACTGCTAATATCAAGCTGCAAACATTGAAATAAATGTTTTTAGCAAAAGTTTAAACAGTTTTATCAGCTATGAAGTATATTGTAAATAGTTTAACAGCACATGTAAAATATTTGTCAGAGGTTTATAAGTACTTTTCTATAAGAAAATAAAATATAGGTCCATAAATTCACTTCTGCATTTTAATTTTAAAAAGAATAACAGAAATGTTAAAAAGAAAGTACAAACATAAAAAATACATGCTATTTTGAGAAATTTTAAACTGTGTTTGACATCTATGAATTTTTATGTTTCAGTATTAATAGCCTTTTTAAAATTTTAAGCAAAGTTTAAAAATATAGTTTAAAACCAGAAAACAAAATGTAGAGAAAGAAATACGTGCTTAAATTTCATTTTAAAAAACTAAATATAACTGCTCAAATGAATGTTCACACATTGAAATAAATGCATTTTATGAAAAGATTAAACATAGTTTTCTCATCAATGAACTTCCTTGTGAATATATAAACAGTATATGTAAAACGTTTGTGAGAGGTGGAAAAGTACTTTTCTACAATCAAATAAAATGTAGTTCTGGAAATTTACATCCAGATTTCGACTTTAAAAAGCAAAATATTAATGGTAAAATGAAATAACAAACATAAAAATAAATGCTTTTTTGAGAAATGTTTAAACATGGTTTCACATCTATGAAACAGCACATGTAAAATGTTTGTCAGAGGTTTTAAATGTACTTTTCTATAAGAAAGCGAAAATATAGATCCATAAATTCACTTCTCCATTTCAATTTTAAAAAGAAAATCATAAATGTTAAAACGAAACCTCAAACATAAAAATACATGCTTTTTAGAGAAATGTTTAATCATTGTTTCACATCTATGAATTTTCATGTTTAAATATTAAGACCACTTGTAAAAAGTTTAAAGAAGTTGTATAATTTACTTTACAAGCAGAAAGCAAACCTTAGATAAAGAAATTCACGTTTAAATTTCAATGTCAAAACATATAAATAACTGCTAATATCAAGCTGCAAACATTGAAATAAATGTTTTTAGCAAAAGTTTAAACAGTTTTATCAGCTATGAAGTATATTGTAAATAGTTTAACAGCACATGTAAAATATTTGTCAGAGGTTTATAAGTACTTTTCTATAAGAAAATAAAATATAGGTCCATAAATTCACTTCTGCATTTTAATTTTAAAAAGAATAACAGAAATGTTAAAAAGAAAGTACAAACATAAAAAATACATGCTATTTTGAGAAATTTTAAACTGTGTTTGACATCTATGAATTTTTATGTTTCAGTATTAATAGCCTTTTTAAAATTTTAAGCAAAGTTTAAAAATATAATTTAAAACCAGAAAACAAAATGTAGAGAAAGAAATACGTGCTTAAATTTCATTTTAAAAAACTAAATATAACTGCTCAAATGAATGTTCACACATTGAAATAAATGCATTTTATGAAAAGATTAAACATAGTTTTCTCATCAATGAACTTCCTTGTGAATATATAAACAGTATATGTAAAACGTTTGTGAGAGGTGGAAAAGTACTTTTCTACAATCAAATAAAATGTAGTTCTGGAAATTTACATCCAGATTTCGACTTTAAAAAGCAAAATATAAATGGTAAAATGAAATAACAAACATAAAAATAAATGCTTTTTTGAGAAATGTTTAAACATGGTTTCACATCTATGAAACAGCACATGTAAAATGTTTGTCAGAGGTTTTAAATGTACTTTTCTATAAGAAAGCGAAAATATAGATCCATAAATTCACTTCTGCATTTCAAATTAAAAAAGAATATCATAAATGTTAAAACGAAACCTCAAACATAAAAATACATGCTTTTTAGAGAAATGTTTAAACATTGTTTCACATATATGAATTTTCATAAGACCACTTGTAAAAAGTTTAAAGAAGTTGTAGAATGTACTTTACAGGCAGTAAGCAAACCGTAGATAAAAAAAAAATCGCCTTTAAATTTCAATGTCGAAACGTATAAATAACTGCTAATATCAAGCTGCAAACATTGAAATAAATGTTTTTAGCAAAAGTTTAAACCGTTTTCTCAGCTATGAAGTATATTGTAAATACTTTAACAGCTCATGTAAAATATTTGTCAGAGATTTTAAAAGTACTTTTCTACAAGAAAAGAATATATAGCTCCATAGATGCACTTTTGCATTTCAATTTTAAAAGCATAACAGAAATGTTAAAATGAAACTACAAACATAAAAATATAAGCATTTTTGAGAAATTAAGCAAAGTTTAAAAATATAGTTTAAAACCAGAAAACAAAATGTAGAGAAAGAAATACGTGCTTAAATTTCATTTTAAAAAAGTAAAAATAACTGCTGAAATGAATGTTCACACATTGAAATAAATGCATTTTATGAAAAGATTAATCATAGTTTTCTCATCAATGAACTTCCTTGTGAATATATAAACAGTACATGTAAAACGTTTGTGAGAGGTAGAAAAGTACTTTTCCACAAGCAAATAAAATGTAGATCTGGAAATTTACATCCAGATTTCGACTTTAAAAAGCAAAATATAAATGGTAAAATGAAATAACAAACATAAAAATACATGCTTTTTAGAGAAATGTTTAAACATTGTTTCACATCTATGAATTTTCATGTTTAAGTATTAAGACCACTTGTAAAAAGTTTAAAGAAGTTGTATAATGTACTTTACAGGCAGTAAGCAAACCGTAGAAAAAAAAAATCGCCTTTAAATTTCAATGTCAAAACGTATAAATAACTGCTAATATCAAGCTGCAAACATTGAAATAAATGTTTTTAGCAAAAGTTTAAACAGTTTTCTCAGCTATGAAGTATATTGTAAATAGTTTAACAGCACATGTAAATTATTTGTCAGAGGTTTATAAGTACTTTTCTATAAGAAAATAAAATATAGGTCCATAAATTCACTTCTGCATTTTAATTTTAAAAAGAATAACAGAAATGTTAAAAAGAATGTACAAATATAAAAAATACATGCTATTTTGAGAAATTTTAAACTGTGTTTGACAACTATGAATTTTTATGTTTCAGTATTAATAGCCTTTTTAAAATTTTAAGCAAAGTTTAAAAATATAGTTTAAAACCAGAAAACAAAATGTAGAGAAAGAAATACGTGCTTAAATTTCATTTTAAAAAAGTAAAAATAACTGCTAAAATGAATGTTCACACATTGAAATAAATGCATTTTAGGAAAAGATTAAACACAGTTTTCTCATCTGTGAACTTCCTTGTGAATATATAAACAGTACATGTAAAACGTTTGAGAGATGTTGAAAAGTACTTTTCTACAATCAAATAAAATGTAGATCTGGAAATTTACATCCAGATTTCGACTTTTAAAAGCAAAATATAAATGGTAAAATGAAATAACAAACATAAAAATAAATGCTTTTTCGAGAAAAGTTTAAACATGGTTTTACATCTATCAAACAGCACGTGTAAAATGTTTGTCAGAGTTTTCAAAAGAACTTTTCAACAAGAAAAGAAAATATAGATCCATAAATTCACTTCTGCATTTCAATTTTAAAAAGAATATCATAAATGATAAAATGAAACCTCAAACATAAAAATACATGCTTTTTTAAGAAATTAAGCAAAGTTTAAAAATAAAGTTTAAAACCAGAAAACAAAATGTAGAGAAAGAAATACGTGCTTAAATTTCATTTTAAAAAAACTAAATATAACTGCTCAAATGAATGTTCACACATTGAAATAAATGCATTTTATGAAAAGATTAAACATAGTTTTCTCATCAATGAACTTCCTTGTGAATATATAAACAGTATATGTAAAACGTTTGTGAGAGGTGGAAAAATACTTTGCTACAATCAAATAAAATGTAGATCTGGAAATTTACATCCAGATTTCGACTTTAAAAAGCAAAATATAAATGTTAAAACGAAACCTCAAACATAAAAATACATGCTTTTTAGAGAAATGTTTAAACATGGTTTTACATCTATCAAACAGCACGTGTAAAATGTTTGTCAGAGTTTTCAAAAGAACTTTTCTACAAGAAAAGAAAATATAGATCCATAAATTCACTTCTCCATTTCAATTTTAAAAAGAAAATCATAAATGTTAAAACGAAACCTCAAACATAAAAATACATGCTTTTTAGAGAAATGTTTAATCATTGTTTCACATCTATGAATTTTCATGTTTAAATATTAAGACCACTCGTAAAAAGTTTAAAGAAGTTGTATAATTTACTTTACAAGCAGAAAGCAAACCTTAGATAAAGAAATTCACGTTTAAATTTCAATGTCAAAACATATAAATAACTGCTAATATCAAGCTGCAAACATTGAAATAAATGTTTTTAGCAAAAGTTTAAACAGTTTTATCAGCTATGAAGTATATTGTAAATAGTTTAACAGCACATGTAAAATATTTGTCAGAGGTTTATAAGTACTTTTCTATAAGAAAATAAAATATAGGTCCATAAATTCACTTCTGCATTTTAATTTTAAAAAGAATAACAGAAATGTTAAAAAGAAAGTACAAACATAAAAAATACATGCTATTTTGAGAAATTTTAAACTGTGTTTGACATCTATGAATTTTTATGTTTCAGTATTAATAGCCTTTTTAAAATTTTAAGCAAAGTTTAAAAATATAGTTTAAAACCAGAAAACAAAATGTAGAGAAAGAAATACGTGCTTAAATTTCATTTTAAAAAACTAAATATAACTGCTCAAATGAATGTTCACACATTGAAATAAATGCATTTTATGAAAAGATTAAACATAGTTTTCTCATCAATGAACTTCCTTGTGAATATATAAACAGTATATGTAAAACGTTTGTGAGAGGTGGAAAAGTACTTTTCTACAATCAAATAAAATGTAGTTCTGGAAATTTACATCCAGATTTCGACTTTAAAAAGCAAAATATAAATGGTAAAATGAAATAACAAACATAAAAATAAATGCTTTTTTGAGAAATGTTTAAACATGGTTTCACATCTATGAAACAGCACATGTAAAATGTTTGTCAGAGGTTTTAAATGTACTTTTCTATAAGAAAGCGAAAATATAGATCCATAAATTCACTTCTCCATTTCAATTTTAAAAAGAAAATCATAAATGTTAAAACGAAACCTCAAACATAAAAATACATGCTTTTTAGAGAAATGTTTAATCATTGTTTCACATCTATGAATTTTCATGTTTAAATATTAAGACCACTTGTAAAAAGTTTAAAGAAGTTGTATAATTTACTTTACAAGCAGAAAGCAAACCTTAGATAAAGAAATTCACGTTTAAATTTCAATGTCAAAACATATAAATAACTGCTAATATCAAGCTGCAAACATTGAAATAAATGTTTTTAGCAAAAGTTTAAACAGTTTTATCAGCTATGAAGTATATTGTAAATAGTTTAACAGCACATGTAAAATATTTGTCAGAGGTTTATAAGTACTTTTCTATAAGAAAATAAAATATAGGTCCATAAATTCACTTCTGCATTTTAATTTTAAAAAGAATAACAGAAATGTTAAAAAGAAAGTACAAACATAAAAAATACATGCTATTTTGAGAAATTTTAAACTGTGTTTGACATCTATGAATTTTTATGTTTCAGTATTAATAGCCTTTTTAAAATTTTAAGCAAAGTTTAAAAATATAATTTAAAACCAGAAAACAAAATGTAGAGAAAGAAATACGTGCTTAAATTTCATTTTAAAAAACTAAATATAACTGCTCAAATGAATGTTCACACATTGAAATAAATGCATTTTATGAAAAGATTAAACATAGTTTTCTCATCAATGAACTTCCTTGTGAATATATAAACAGTATATGTAAAACGTTTGTGAGAGGTGGAAAAGTACTTTTCTACAATCAAATAAAATGTAGTTCTGGAAATTTACATCCAGATTTCGACTTTAAAAAGCAAAATATAAATGGTAAAATGAAATAACAAACATAAAAATAAATGCTTTTTTGAGAAATGTTTAAACATGGTTTCACATCTATGAAACAGCACATGTAAAATGTTTGTCAGAGGTTTTAAATGTACTTTTCTATAAGAAAGCGAAAATATAGATCCATAAATTCACTTCTGCATTTCAAATTAAAAAAGAATATCATAAATGTTAAAACGAAACCTCAAACATAAAAATACATGCTTTTTAGAGAAATGTTTAAACATTGTTTCACATATATGAATTTTCATAAGACCACTTGTAAAAAGTTTAAAGAAGTTGTAGAATGTACTTTACAGGCAGTAAGCAAACCGTAGATAAAAAAAAAATCGCCTTTAAATTTCAATGTCGAAACGTATAAATAACTGCTAATATCAAGCTGCAAACATTGAAATAAATGTTTTTAGCAAAAGTTTAAACCGTTTTCTCAGCTATGAAGTATATTGTAAATACTTTAACAGCTCATGTAAAATATTTGTCAGAGATTTTAAAAGTACTTTTCTACAAGAAAAGAATATATAGCTCCATAGATGCACTTTTGCATTTCAATTTTAAAAGCATAACAGAAATGTTAAAATGAAACTACAAACATAAAAATATAAGCATTTTTGAGAAATTAAGCAAAGTTTAAAAATATAGTTTAAAACCAGAAAACAAAATGTAGAGAAAGAAATACGTGCTTAAATTTCATTTTAAAAAAGTAAAAATAACTGCTGAAATGAATGTTCACACATTGAAATAAATGCATTTTATGAAAAGATTAATCATAGTTTTCTCATCAATGAACTTCCTTGTGAATATATAAACAGTACATGTAAAACGTTTGTGAGAGGTAGAAAAGTACTTTTCCACAAGCAAATAAAATGTAGATCTGGAAATTTACATCCAGATTTCGACTTTAAAAAGCAAAATATAAATGGTAAAATGAAATAACAAACATAAAAATACATGCTTTTTAGAGAAATGTTTAAACATTGTTTCACATCTATGAATTTTCATGTTTAAGTATTAAGACCACTTGTAAAAAGTTTAAAGAAGTTGTATAATGTACTTTACAGGCAGTAAGCAAACCGTAGAAAAAAAAAATCGCCTTTAAATTTCAATGTCAAAACGTATAAATAACTGCTAATATCAAGCTGCAAACATTGAAATAAATGTTTTTAGCAAAAGTTTAAACAGTTTTCTCAGCTATGAAGTATATTGTAAATAGTTTAACAGCACATGTAAATTATTTGTCAGAGGTTTATAAGTACTTTTCTATAAGAAAATAAAATATAGGTCCATAAATTCACTTCTGCATTTTAATTTTAAAAAGAATAACAGAAATGTTAAAAAGAAAGTACAAATATAAAAAATACATGCTATTTTGAGAAATTTTAAACTGTGTTTGACAACTATGAATTTTTATGTTTCAGTATTAATAGCCTTTTTAAAATTTTAAGCAAAGTTTAAAAATATAGTTTAAAACCAGAAAACAAAATGTAGAGAAAGAAATACGTGCTTAAATTTCATTTTAAAAAAGTAAAAATAACTGCTAAAATGAATGTTCACACATTGAAATAAATGCATTTTAGGAAAAGATTAAACACAGTTTTCTCATCTGTGAACTTCCTTGTGAATATATAAACAGTACATGTAAAACGTTTGAGAGATGTTGAAAAGTACTTTTCTACAATCAAATAAAATGTAGATCTGGAAATTTACATCCAGATTTCGACTTTTAAAAGCAAAATATAAATGGTAAAATGAAATAACAAACATAAAAATAAATGCTTTTTCGAGAAAAGTTTAAACATGGTTTTACATCTATCAAACAGCACGTGTAAAATGTTTGTCAGAGTTTTCAAAAGAACTTTTCAACAAGAAAAGAAAATATAGATCCATAAATTCACTTCTGCATTTCAATTTTAAAAAGAATATCATAAATGATAAAATGAAACCTCAAACATAAAAATACATGCTTTTTTAAGAAATTAAGCAAAGTTTAAAAATAAAGTTTAAAACCAGAAAACAAAATGTAGAGAAAGAAATACGTGCTTAAATTTCATTTTAAAAAAACTAAATATAACTGCTCAAATGAATGTTCACACATTGAAATAAATGCATTTTATGAAAAGATTAAACATAGTTTTCTCATCAATGAACTTCCTTGTGAATATATAAACAGTATATGTAAAACGTTTGTGAGAGGTGGAAAAGTACTTTTCTACAATCAAATAAAATGTAGTTCTGGAAATTTACATCCAGATTTCGACTTTAAAAAGCAAAATATAAATGGTAAAATGAAATAACAAACATAAAAATAAATGCTTTTTTGAGAAATGTTTAAACATGGTTTCACATCTATGAAACAGCACATGTAAAATGTTTGTCAGAGGTTTTAAATGTACTTTTCTATAAGAAAGCGAAAATATAGATCCATAAATTCACTTCTCCATTTCAATTTTAAAAAGAAAATCATAAATGTTAAAACGAAACCTCAAACATAAAAATACATGCTTTTTAGAGAAATGTTTAATCATTGTTTCACATCTATGAATTTTCATGTTTAAATATTAAGACCACTTGTAAAAAGTTTAAAGAAGTTGTATAATTTACTTTACAAGCAGAAAGCAAACCTTAGATAAAGAAATTCACGTTTAAATTTCAATGTCAAAACATATAAATAACTGCTAATATCAAGCTGCAAACATTGAAATAAATGTTTTTAGCAAAAGTTTAAACAGTTTTATCAGCTATGAAGTATATTGTAAATAGTTTAACAGCACATGTAAAATATTTGTCAGAGGTTTATAAGTACTTTTCTATAAGAAAATAAAATATAGGTCCATAAATTCACTTCTGCATTTTAATTTTAAAAAGAATAACAGAAATGTTAAAAAGAAAGTACAAACATAAAAAATACATGCTATTTTGAGAAATTTTAAACTGTGTTTGACATCTATGAATTTTTATGTTTCAGTATTAATAGCCTTTTTAAAATTTTAAGCAAAGTTTAAAAATATAGTTTAAAACCAGAAAACAAAATGTAGAGAAAGAAATACGTGCTTAAATTTCATTTTAAAAAAGTAAAAATAACTGCTAAAATGAATGTTCACAAATTGAAATAAATGCATTTTAGGAAAAGATTAAACACAGTTTTCTCATCTGTGAACTTCCTTGTCAATATATAAACAGTACATGTAAAACGTTTGAGAGATGTTGAAAAGTACTTTTCTACAAGTAAATGAAATGTAGATCTGGAAATTCACATCCAGATTTCAATTTTAAAAAGCAAAATATAACTGGTAAAATGAAATAACAAACATAAAAATGAATGCTTTTTTTTAGAAATTTTTAAACATGGTTTCACATCTATGAAACAGCACATGTAAAATGTTTGTCAGATGATTTAAAAGTACTTTTCTACAAGAAAAATATATAGATCCATAAATTCACTTCTGCATTTCAATTTTAAAAAGAATATCATAAATGATAAAATGAAACCTCAAACATAAAAATACATGCTTTTTTAAGAAATTAAGCAAAGTTTAAAAATAAAGTTTAAAACCAGAAAACAAAATGTAGAGAAAGAAATACGTGCTTAAATTTCATTTTAAAAAAACTAAATATAACTGCTCAAATGAATGTTCACACATTGAAATAAATGCATTTTATGAAAAGATTAAACATAGTTTTCTCATCAATGAACTTCCTTGTGAATATATAAACAGTATATGTAAAACGTTTGTGAGAGGTGGAAAAATACTTTGCTACAATCAAATAAAATGTAGATCTGGAAATTTACATCCAGATTTCGACTTTAAAAAGCAAAATATAAATGTTAAAACGAAACCTCAAACATAAAAATACATGCTTTTTAGAGAAATGTTTAAACATGGTTTTACATCTATCAAACAGCACGTGTAAAATGTTTGTCAGAGTTTTCAAAAGAACTTTTCTACAAGAAAAGAAAATATAGATCCATAAATTCACTTCTCCATTTCAATTTTAAAAAGAAAATCATAAATGTTAAAACGAAACCTCAAACATAAAAATACATGCTTTTTAGAGAAATGTTTAATCATTGTTTCACATCTATGAATTTTCATGTTTAAATATTAAGACCACTTGTAAAAAGTTTAAAGAAGTTGTATAATTTACTTTACAAGCAGAAAGCAAACCTTAGATAAAGAAATTCACGTTTAAATTTCAATGTCAAAACATATAAATAACTGCTAATATCAAGCTGCAAACATTGAAATAAATGTTTTTAGCAAAAGTTTAAACAGTTTTATCAGCTATGAAGTATATTGTAAATAGTTTAACAGCACATGTAAAATATTTGTCAGAGGTTTATAAGTACTTTTCTATAAGAAAATAAAATATAGGTCCATAAATTCACTTCTGCATTTTAATTTTAAAAAGAATAACAGAAATGTTAAAAAGAAAGTACAAACATAAAAAATACATGCTATTTTGAGAAATTTTAAACTGTGTTTGACATCTATGAATTTTTATGTTTCAGTATTAATAGCCTTTTTAAAATTTTAAGCAAAGTTTAAAAATATAGTTTAAAACCAGAAAACAAAATGTAGAGAAAGAAATACGTGCTTAAATTTCATTTTAAAAAAGTAAAAATAACTGCTAAAATGAATGTTCACACATTGAAATAAATGCATTTTAGGAAAAGATTAAACACAGTTTTCTCATCTGTGAACTTCCTTGTCAATATATAAACAGTACATGTAAAACGTTTGAGAGATGTTGAAAAGTACTTTTCTACAAGTAAATGAAATGTAGATCTGGAAATTCACATCCAGATTTCAATTTTAAAAAGCAAAATATAACTGGTAAAATGAAATAACAAACATAAAAATGAATGCTTTTTTTTAGAAATTTTTAAACATGGTTTCACATCTATGAAACAGCACATGTAAAATGTTTGTCAGATGATTTAAAAGTACTTTTCTACAAGAAAAATATATAGATCCATAAATTCACTTCTGCATTTCAATTTTAAAAAGAATATCATAAATGATAAAATGAAACCTCAAACATAAAAATACATGCTTTTTTAAGAAATTAAGCAAAGTTTAAAAATAAAGTTTAAAACCAGAAAACAAAATGTAGAGAAAGAAATACGTGCTTAAATTTCATTTTAAAAAAACTAAATATAACTGCTCAAATGAATGTTCACACATTGAAATAAATGCATTTTATGAAAAGATTAAACATAGTTTTCTCATCAATGAACTTCCTTGTGAATATATAAACAGTATATGTAAAACGTTTGTGAGAGGTGGAAAAATACTTTGCTACAATCAAATAAAATGTAGATCTGGAAATTTACATCCAGATTTCGACTTTAAAAAGCAAAATATAAATGTTAAAACGAAACCTCAAACATAAAAATACATGCTTTTTAGAGAAATGTTTAAACATGGTTTTACATCTATCAAACAGCACGTGTAAAATGTTTGTCAGAGTTTTCAAAAGAACTTTTCTACAAGAAAAGAAAATATAGATCCATAAATTCACTTCTCCATTTCAATTTTAAAAAGAAAATCATAAATGTTAAAACGAAACCTCAAACATAAAAATACATGCTTTTTAGAGAAATGTTTAATCATTGTTTCACATCTATGAATTTTCATGTTTAAATATTAAGACCACTTGTAAAAAGTTTAAAGAAGTTGTATAATTTACTTTACAAGCAGAAAGCAAACCTTAGATAAAGAAATTCACGTTTAAATTTCAATGTCAAAACATATAAATAACTGCTAATATCAAGCTGCAAACATTGAAATAAATGTTTTTAGCAAAAGTTTAAACAGTTTTATCAGCTATGAAGTATATTGTAAATAGTTTAACAGCACATGTAAAATATTTGTCAGAGGTTTATAAGTACTTTTCTATAAGAAAATAAAATATAGGTCCATAAATTCACTTCTGCATTTTAATTTTAAAAAGAATAACAGAAATGTTAAAAAGAAAGTACAAACATAAAAAATACATGCTATTTTGAGAAATTTTAAACTGTGTTTGACATCTATGAATTTTTATGTTTCAGTATTAATAGCCTTTTTAAAATTTTAAGCAAAGTTTAAAAATATAGTTTAAAACCAGAAAACAAAATGTAGAGAAAGAAATACGTGCTTAAATTTCATTTTAAAAAACTAAATATAACTGCTCAAATGAATGTTCACACATTGAAATAAATGCATTTTATGAAAAGATTAAACATAGTTTTCTCATCAATGAACTTCCTTGTGAATATATAAACAGTATATGTAAAACGTTTGTGAGAGGTGGAAAAGTACTTTTCTACAATCAAATAAAATGTAGTTCTGGAAATTTACATCCAGATTTCGACTTTAAAAAGCAAAATATAAATGGTAAAATGAAATAACAAACATAAAAATAAATGCTTTTTTGAGAAATGTTTAAACATGGTTTCACATCTATGAAACAGCACATGTAAAATGTTTGTCAGAGGTTTTAAATGTACTTTTCTATAAGAAAGCGAAAATATAGATCCATAAATTCACTTCTCCATTTCAATTTTAAAAAGAAAATCATAAATGTTAAAACGAAACCTCAAACATAAAAATACATGCTTTTTAGAGAAATGTTTAATCATTGTTTCACATCTATGAATTTTCATGTTTAAATATTAAGACCACTTGTAAAAAGTTTAAAGAAGTTGTATAATTTACTTTACAAGCAGAAAGCAAACCTTAGATAAAGAAATTCACGTTTAAATTTCAATGTCAAAACATATAAATAACTGCTAATATCAAGCTGCAAACATTGAAATAAATGTTTTTAGCAAAAGTTTAAACAGTTTTATCAGCTATGAAGTATATTGTAAATAGTTTAACAGCACATGTAAAATATTTGTCAGAGGTTTATAAGTACTTTTCTATAAGAAAATAAAATATAGGTCCATAAATTCACTTCTGCATTTTAATTTTAAAAAGAATAACAGAAATGTTAAAAAGAAAGTACAAACATAAAAAATACATGCTATTTTGAGAAATTTTAAACTGTGTTTGACATCTATGAATTTTTATGTTTCAGTATTAATAGCCTTTTTAAAATTTTAAGCAAAGTTTAAAAATATAATTTAAAACCAGAAAACAAAATGTAGAGAAAGAAATACGTGCTTAAATTTCATTTTAAAAAACTAAATATAACTGCTCAAATGAATGTTCACACATTGAAATAAATGCATTTTATGAAAAGATTAAACATAGTTTTCTCATCAATGAACTTCCTTGTGAATATATAAACAGTATATGTAAAACGTTTGTGAGAGGTGGAAAAGTACTTTTCTACAATCAAATAAAATGTAGTTCTGGAAATTTACATCCAGATTTCGACTTTAAAAAGCAAAATATAAATGGTAAAATGAAATAACAAACATAAAAATAAATGCTTTTTTGAGAAATGTTTAAACATGGTTTCACATCTATGAAACAGCACATGTAAAATGTTTGTCAGAGGTTTTAAATGTACTTTTCTATAAGAAAGCGAAAATATAGATCCATAAATTCACTTCTGCATTTCAAATTAAAAAAGAATATCATAAATGTTAAAACGAAACCTCAAACATAAAAATACATGCTTTTTAGAGAAATGTTTAAACATTGTTTCACATATATGAATTTTCATAAGACCACTTGTAAAAAGTTTAAAGAAGTTGTAGAATGTACTTTACAGGCAGTAAGCAAACCGTAGATAAAAAAAAAATCGCCTTTAAATTTCAATGTCGAAACGTATAAATAACTGCTAATATCAAGCTGCAAACATTGAAATAAATGTTTTTAGCAAAAGTTTAAACCGTTTTCTCAGCTATGAAGTATATTGTAAATACTTTAACAGCTCATGTAAAATATTTGTCAGAGATTTTAAAAGTACTTTTCTACAAGAAAAGAATATATAGCTCCATAGATGCACTTTTGCATTTCAATTTTAAAAGCATAACAGAAATGTTAAAATGAAACTACAAACATAAAAATATAAGCATTTTTGAGAAATTAAGCAAAGTTTAAAAATATAGTTTAAAACCAGAAAACAAAATGTAGAGAAAGAAATACGTGCTTAAATTTCATTTTAAAAAAGTAAAAATAACTGCTGAAATGAATGTTCACACATTGAAATAAATGCATTTTATGAAAAGATTAATCATAGTTTTCTCATCAATGAACTTCCTTGTGAATATATAAACAGTACATGTAAAACGTTTGTGAGAGGTAGAAAAGTACTTTTCCACAAGCAAATAAAATGTAGATCTGGAAATTTACATCCAGATTTCGACTTTAAAAAGCAAAATATAAATGGTAAAATGAAATAACAAACATAAAAATACATGCTTTTTAGAGAAATGTTTAAACATTGTTTCACATCTATGAATTTTCATGTTTAAGTATTAAGACCACTTGTAAAAAGTTTAAAGAAGTTGTATAATGTACTTTACAGGCAGTAAGCAAACCGTAGAAAAAAAAAATCGCCTTTAAATTTCAATGTCAAAACGTATAAATAACTGCTAATATCAAGCTGCAAACATTGAAATAAATGTTTTTAGCAAAAGTTTAAACAGTTTTCTCAGCTATGAAGTATATTGTAAATAGTTTAACAGCACATGTAAATTATTTGTCAGAGGTTTATAAGTACTTTTCTATAAGAAAATAAAATATAGGTCCATAAATTCACTTCTGCATTTTAATTTTAAAAAGAATAACAGAAATGTTAAAAAGAAAGTACAAATATAAAAAATACATGCTATTTTGAGAAATTTTAAACTGTGTTTGACAACTATGAATTTTTATGTTTCAGTATTAATAGCCTTTTTAAAATTTTAAGCAAAGTTTAAAAATATAGTTTAAAACCAGAAAACAAAATGTAGAGAAAGAAATACGTGCTTAAATTTCATTTTAAAAAAGTAAAAATAACTGCTAAAATGAATGTTCACACATTGAAATAAATGCATTTTAGGAAAAGATTAAACACAGTTTTCTCATCTGTGAACTTCCTTGTGAATATATAAACAGTACATGTAAAACGTTTGAGAGATGTTGAAAAGTACTTTTCTACAATCAAATAAAATGTAGATCTGGAAATTTACATCCAGATTTCGACTTTTAAAAGCAAAATATAAATGGTAAAATGAAATAACAAACATAAAAATAAATGCTTTTTCGAGAAAAGTTTAAACATGGTTTTACATCTATCAAACAGCACGTGTAAAATGTTTGTCAGAGTTTTCAAAAGAACTTTTCAACAAGAAAAGAAAATATAGATCCATAAATTCACTTCTGCATTTCAATTTTAAAAAGAATATCATAAATGATAAAATGAAACCTCAAACATAAAAATACATGCTTTTTTAAGAAATTAAGCAAAGTTTAAAAATAAAGTTTAAAACCAGAAAACAAAATGTAGAGAAAGAAATACGTGCTTAAATTTCATTTTAAAAAAACTAAATATAACTGCTCAAATGAATGTTCACACATTGAAATAAATGCATTTTATGAAAAGATTAAACATAGTTTTCTCATCAATGAACTTCCTTGTGAATATATAAACAGTATATGTAAAACGTTTGTGAGAGGTGGAAAAGTACTTTTCTACAATCAAATAAAATGTAGTTCTGGAAATTTACATCCAGATTTCGACTTTAAAAAGCAAAATATAAATGGTAAAATGAAATAACAAACATAAAAATAAATGCTTTTTTGAGAAATGTTTAAACATGGTTTCACATCTATGAAACAGCACATGTAAAATGTTTGTCAGAGGTTTTAAATGTACTTTTCTATAAGAAAGCGAAAATATAGATCCATAAATTCACTTCTCCATTTCAATTTTAAAAAGAAAATCATAAATGTTAAAACGAAACCTCAAACATAAAAATACATGCTTTTTAGAGAAATGTTTAATCATTGTTTCACATCTATGAATTTTCATGTTTAAATATTAAGACCACTTGTAAAAAGTTTAAAGAAGTTGTATAATTTACTTTACAAGCAGAAAGCAAACCTTAGATAAAGAAATTCACGTTTAAATTTCAATGTCAAAACATATAAATAACTGCTAATATCAAGCTGCAAACATTGAAATAAATGTTTTTAGCAAAAGTTTAAACAGTTTTATCAGCTATGAAGTATATTGTAAATAGTTTAACAGCACATGTAAAATATTTGTCAGAGGTTTATAAGTACTTTTCTATAAGAAAATAAAATATAGGTCCATAAATTCACTTCTGCATTTTAATTTTAAAAAGAATAACAGAAATGTTAAAAAGAAAGTACAACATAAAAAATACATGCTATTTTGAGAAATTTTAAACTGTGTTTGACATCTATGAATTTTTATGTTTCAGTATTAATAGCCTTTTTAAAATTTTAAGCAAAGTTTAAAAATATAGTTTAAAACCAGAAAACAAAATGTAGAGAAAGAAATACGTGCTTAAATTTCATTTTAAAAAAGTAAAAATAACTGCTAAAATGAATGTTCACAAATTGAAATAAATGCATTTTAGGAAAAGATTAAACACAGTTTTCTCATCTGTGAACTTCCTTGTCAATATATAAACAGTACATGTAAAACGTTTGAGAGATGTTGAAAAGTACTTTTCTACAAGTAAATGAAATGTAGATCTGGAAATTCACATCCAGATTTCAATTTTAAAAAGCAAAATATAACTGGTAAAATGAAATAACAAACATAAAAATGAATGCTTTTTTTTAGAAATTTTTAAACATGGTTTCACATCTATGAAACAGCACATGTAAAATGTTTGTCAGATGATTTAAAAGTACTTTTCTACAAGAAAAATATATAGATCCATAAATTCACTTCTGCATTTCAATTTTAAAAAGAATATCATAAATGATAAAATGAAACCTCAAACATAAAAATACATGCTTTTTTAAGAAATTAAGCAAAGTTTAAAAATAAAGTTTAAAACCAGAAAACAAAATGTAGAGAAAGAAATACGTGCTTAAATTTCATTTTAAAAAAACTAAATATAACTGCTCAAATGAATGTTCACACATTGAAATAAATGCATTTTATGAAAAGATTAAACATAGTTTTCTCATCAATGAACTTCCTTGTGAATATATAAACAGTATATGTAAAACGTTTGTGAGAGGTGGAAAAATACTTTGCTACAATCAAATAAAATGTAGATCTGGAAATTTACATCCAGATTTCGACTTTAAAAAGCAAAATATAAATGTTAAAACGAAACCTCAAACATAAAAATACATGCTTTTTAGAGAAATGTTTAAACATGGTTTTACATCTATCAAACAGCACGTGTAAAATGTTTGTCAGAGTTTTCAAAAGAACTTTTCTACAAGAAAAGAAAATATAGATCCATAAATTCACTTCTCCATTTCAATTTTAAAAAGAAAATCATAAATGTTAAAACGAAACCTCAAACATAAAAATACATGCTTTTTAGAGAAATGTTTAATCATTGTTTCACATCTATGAATTTTCATGTTTAAATATTAAGACCACTTGTAAAAAGTTTAAAGAAGTTGTATAATTTACTTTACAAGCAGAAAGCAAACCTTAGATAAAGAAATTCACGTTTAAATTTCAATGTCAAAACATATAAATAACTGCTAATATCAAGCTGCAAACATTGAAATAAATGTTTTTAGCAAAAGTTTAAACAGTTTTATCAGCTATGAAGTATATTGTAAATAGTTTAACAGCACATGTAAAATATTTGTCAGAGGTTTATAAGTACTTTTCTATAAGAAAATAAAATATAGGTCCATAAATTCACTTCTGCATTTTAATTTTAAAAAGAATAACAGAAATGTTAAAAAGAAAGTACAAACATAAAAAATACATGCTATTTTGAGAAATTTTAAACTGTGTTTGACATCTATGAATTTTTATGTTTCAGTATTAATAGCCTTTTTAAAATTTTAAGCAAAGTTTAAAAATATAGTTTAAAACCAGAAAACAAAATGTAGAGAAAGAAATACGTGCTTAAATTTCATTTTAAAAAAGTAAAAATAACTGCTAAAATGAATGTTCACACATTGAAATAAATGCATTTTAGGAAAAGATTAAACACAGTTTTCTCATCTGTGAACTTCCTTGTCAATATATAAACAGTACATGTAAAACGTTTGAGAGATGTTGAAAAGTACTTTTCTACAAGTAAATGAAATGTAGATCTGGAAATTCACATCCAGATTTCAATTTTAAAAAGCAAAATATAACTGGTAAAATGAAATAACAAACATAAAAATGAATGCTTTTTTTTAGAAATTTTTAAACATGGTTTCACATCTATGAAACAGCACATGTAAAATGTTTGTCAGATGATTTAAAAGTACTTTTCTACAAGAAAAATATATAGATCCATAAATTCACTTCTGCATTTCAATTTTAAAAAGAATATCATAAATGATAAAATGAAACCTCAAACATAAAAATACATGCTTTTTTAAGAAATTAAGCAAAGTTTAAAAATAAAGTTTAAAACCAGAAAACAAAATGTAGAGAAAGAAATACGTGCTTAAATTTCATTTTAAAAAAACTAAATATAACTGCTCAAATGAATGTTCACACATTGAAATAAATGCATTTTATGAAAAGATTAAACATAGTTTTCTCATCAATGAACTTCCTTGTGAATATATAAACAGTATATGTAAAACGTTTGTGAGAGGTGGAAAAATACTTTGCTACAATCAAATAAAATGTAGATCTGGAAATTTACATCCAGATTTCGACTTTAAAAAGCAAAATATAAATGTTAAAACGAAACCTCAAACATAAAAATACATGCTTTTTAGAGAAATGTTTAAACATGGTTTTACATCTATCAAACAGCACGTGTAAAATGTTTGTCAGAGTTTTCAAAAGAACTTTTCTACAAGAAAAGAAAATATAGATCCATAAATTCACTTCTCCATTTCAATTTTAAAAAGAAAATCATAAATGTTAAAACGAAACCTCAAACATAAAAATACATGCTTTTTAGAGAAATGTTTAATCATTGTTTCACATCTATGAATTTTCATGTTTAAATATTAAGACCACTTGTAAAAAGTTTAAAGAAGTTGTATAATTTACTTTACAAGCAGAAAGCAAACCTTAGATAAAGAAATTCACGTTTAAATTTCAATGTCAAAACATATAAATAACTGCTAATATCAAGCTGCAAACATTGAAATAAATGTTTTTAGCAAAAGTTTAAACAGTTTTATCAGCTATGAAGTATATTGTAAATAGTTTAACAGCACATGTAAAATATTTGTCAGAGGTTTATAAGTACTTTTCTATAAGAAAATAAAATATAGGTCCATAAATTCACTTCTGCATTTTAATTTTAAAAAGAATAACAGAAATGTTAAAAAGAAAGTACAAACATAAAAAATACATGCTATTTTGAGAAATTTTAAACTGTGTTTGACATCTATGAATTTTTATGTTTCAGTATTAATAGCCTTTTTAAAATTTTAAGCAAAGTTTAAAAATATAGTTTAAAACCAGAAAACAAAATGTAGAGAAAGAAATACGTGCTTAAATTTCATTTTAAAAAAGTAAAAATAACTGCTAAAATGAATGTTCACACATTGAAATAAATGCATTTTAGGAAAAGATTAAACACAGTTTTCTCATCTGTGAACTTCCTTGTCAATATATAAACAGTACATGTAAAACGTTTGAGAGATGTTGAAAAGTACTTTTCTACAAGTAAATGAAATGTAGATCTGGAAATTCACATCCAGATTTCAATTTTAAAAAGCAAAATATAACTGGTAAAATGAAATAACAAACATAAAAATGAATGCTTTTTTTTAGAAATTTTTAAACATGGTTTCACATCTATGAAACAGCACATGTAAAATGTTTGTCAGATGATTTAAAAGTACTTTTCTACAAGAAAAATATATAGATCCATAAATTCACTTCTGCATTTCAATTTTAAAAAGAATATCATAAATGATAAAATGAAACCTCAAACATAAAAATACATGCTTTTTTAAGAAATTAAGCAAAGTTTAAAAATAAAGTTTAAAACCAGAAAACAAAATGTAGAGAAAGAAATACGTGCTTAAATTTCATTTTAAAAAAACTAAATATAACTGCTCAAATGAATGTTCACACATTGAAATAAATGCATTTTATGAAAAGATTAAACATAGTTTTCTCATCAATGAACTTCCTTGTGAATATATAAACAGTATATGTAAAACGTTTGTGAGAGGTGGAAAAATACTTTGCTACAATCAAATAAAATGTAGATCTGGAAATTTACATCCAGATTTCGACTTTAAAAAGCAAAATATAAATGTTAAAACGAAACCTCAAACATAAAAATACATGCTTTTTAGAGAAATGTTTAAACATGGTTTTACATCTATCAAACAGCACGTGTAAAATGTTTGTCAGAGTTTTCAAAAGAACTTTTCTACAAGAAAAGAAAATATAGATCCATAAATTCACTTCTCCATTTCAATTTTAAAAAGAAAATCATAAATGTTAAAACGAAACCTCAAACATAAAAATACATGCTTTTTAGAGAAATGTTTAATCATTGTTTCACATCTATGAATTTTCATGTTTAAATATTAAGACCACTTGTAAAAAGTTTAAAGAAGTTGTATAATTTACTTTACAAGCAGAAAGCAAACCTTAGATAAAGAAATTCACGTTTAAATTTCAATGTCAAAACATATAAATAACTGCTAATATCAAGCTGCAAACATTGAAATAAATGTTTTTAGCAAAAGTTTAAACAGTTTTATCAGCTATGAAGTATATTGTAAATAGTTTAACAGCACATGTAAAATATTTGTCAGAGGTTTATAAGTACTTTTCTATAAGAAAATAAAATATAGGTCCATAAATTCACTTCTGCATTTTAATTTTAAAAAGAATAACAGAAATGTTAAAAAGAAAGTACAAACATAAAAAATACATGCTATTTTGAGAAATTTTAAACTGTGTTTGACATCTATGAATTTTTATGTTTCAGTATTAATAGCCTTTTTAAAATTTTAAGCAAAGTTTAAAAATATAGTTTAAAACCAGAAAACAAAATGTAGAGAAAGAAATACGTGCTTAAATTTCATTTTAAAAAAGTAAAAATAACTGCTAAAATGAATGTTCACACATTGAAATAAATGCATTTTAGGAAAAGATTAAACACAGTTTTCTCATCTGTGAACTTCCTTGTCAATATATAAACAGTACATGTAAAACGTTTGAGAGATGTTGAAAAGTACTTTTCTACAAGTAAATGAAATGTAGATCTGGAAATTCACATCCAGATTTCAATTTTAAAAAGCAAAATATAACTGGTAAAATGAAATAACAAACATAAAAATGAATGCTTTTTTTTAGAAATTTTTAAACATGGTTTCACATCTATGAAACAGCACATGTAAAATGTTTGTCAGATGATTTAAAAGTACTTTTCTACAAGAAAAATATATAGATCCATAAATTCACTTCTGCATTTCAATTTTAAAAAGAATATCATAAATGATAAAATGAAACCTCAAACATAAAAATACATGCTTTTTTAAGAAATTAAGCAAAGTTTAAAAATAAAGTTTAAAACCAGAAAACAAAATGTAGAGAAAGAAATACGTGCTTAAATTTCATTTTAAAAAAACTAAATATAACTGCTCAAATGAATGTTCACACATTGAAATAAATGCATTTTATGAAAAGATTAAACATAGTTTTCTCATCAATGAACTTCCTTGTGAATATATAAACAGTATATGTAAAACGTTTGTGAGAGGTGGAAAAATACTTTGCTACAATCAAATAAAATGTAGATCTGGAAATTTACATCCAGATTTCGACTTTAAAAAGCAAAATATAAATGTTAAAACGAAACCTCAAACATAAAAATACATGCTTTTTAGAGAAATGTTTAAACATGGTTTTACATCTATCAAACAGCACGTGTAAAATGTTTGTCAGAGTTTTCAAAAGAACTTTTCTACAAGAAAAGAAAATATAGATCCATAAATTCACTTCTCCATTTCAATTTTAAAAAGAAAATCATAAATGTTAAAACGAAACCTCAAACATAAAAATACATGCTTTTTAGAGAAATGTTTAATCATTGTTTCACATCTATGAATTTTCATGTTTAAATATTAAGACCACTTGTAAAAAGTTTAAAGAAGTTGTATAATTTACTTTACAAGCAGAAAGCAAACCTTAGATAAAGAAATTCACGTTTAAATTTCAATGTCAAAACATATAAATAACTGCTAATATCAAGCTGCAAACATTGAAATAAATGTTTTTAGCAAAAGTTTAAACAGTTTTATCAGCTATGAAGTATATTGTAAATAGTTTAACAGCACATGTAAAATATTTGTCAGAGGTTTATAAGTACTTTTCTATAAGAAAATAAAATATAGGTCCATAAATTCACTTCTGCATTTTAATTTTAAAAAGAATAACAGAAATGTTAAAAAGAAAGTACAAACATAAAAAATACATGCTATTTTGAGAAATTTTAAACTGTGTTTGACATCTATGAATTTTTATGTTTCAGTATTAATAGCCTTTTTAAAATTTTAAGCAAAGTTTAAAAATATAGTTTAAAACCAGAAAACAAAATGTAGAGAAAGAAATACGTGCTTAAATTTCATTTTAAAAAAGTAAAAATAACTGCTAAAATGAATGTTCACAAATTGAAATAAATGCATTTTAGGAAAAGATTAAACACAGTTTTCTCATCTGTGAACTTCCTTGTCAATATATAAACAGTACATGTAAAACGTTTGAGAGATGTTGAAAAGTACTTTTCTACAAGTAAATGAAATGTAGATCTGGAAATTCACATCCAGATTTCAATTTTAAAAAGCAAAATATAACTGGTAAAATGAAATAACAAACATAAAAATGAATGCTTTTTTTTAGAAATTTTTAAACATGGTTTCACATCTATGAAACAGCACATGTAAAATGTTTGTCAGATGTTTTAAAAGTACTTTTCTACAAGAAAAATATATAGATCCATAAATTCACTTCTGCATTTCAATTTTAAAAAGAATATCATAAATGATAAAATGAAACCTCAAACATAAAAATACATGCTTTTTTAAGAAATTAAGCAAAGTTTAAAAATAAAGTTTAAAACCAGAAAACAAAATGTAGAGAAAGAAATACGTGCTTAAATTTCATTTTAAAAAAACTAAATATAACTGCTCAAATGAATGTTCACACATTGAAATAAATGCATTTTATGAAAAGATTAAACATAGTTTTCTCATCAATGAACTTCCTTGTGAATATATAAACAGTATATGTAAAACGTTTGTGAGAGGTGGAAAAATACTTTGCTACAATCAAATAAAATGTAGATCTGGAAATTTACATCCAGATTTCGACTTTAAAAAGCAAAATATAAATGTTAAAACGAAACCTCAAACATAAAAATACATGCTTTTTAGAGAAATGTTTAAACATGGTTTTACATCTATCAAACAGCACGTGTAAAATGTTTGTCAGAGTTTTCAAAAGAACTTTTCTACAAGAAAAGAAAATATAGATCCATAAATTCACTTCTCCATTTCAATTTTAAAAAGAAAATCATAAATGTTAAAACGAAACCTCAAACATAAAAATACATGCTTTTTAGAGAAATGTTTAATCATTGTTTCACATCTATGAATTTTCATGTTTAAATATTAAGACCACTTGTAAAAAGTTTAAAGAAGTTGTATAATTTACTTTACAAGCAGAAAGCAAACCTTAGATAAAGAAATTCACGTTTAAATTTCAATGTCAAAACATATAAATAACTGCTAATATCAAGCTGCAAACATTGAAATAAATGTTTTTAGCAAAAGTTTAAACAGTTTTATCAGCTATGAAGTATATTGTAAATAGTTTAACAGCACATGTAAAATATTTGTCAGAGGTTTATAAGTACTTTTCTATAAGAAAATAAAATATAGGTCCATAAATTCACTTCTGCATTTTAATTTTAAAAAGAATAACAGAAATGTTAAAAAGAAAGTACAAACATAAAAAATACATGCTATTTTGAGAAATTTTAAACTGTGTTTGACATCTATGAATTTTTATGTTTCAGTATTAATAGCCTTTTTAAAATTTTAAGCAAAGTTTAAAAATATAGTTTAAAACCAGAAAACAAAATGTAGAGAAAGAAATACGTGCTTAAATTTCATTTTAAAAAACTAAATATAACTGCTCAAATGAATGTTCACACATTGAAATAAATGCATTTTATGAAAAGATTAAACATAGTTTTCTCATCAATGAACTTCCTTGTGAATATATAAACAGTATATGTAAAACGTTTGTGAGAGGTGGAAAAGTACTTTTCTACAATCAAATAAAATGTAGTTCTGGAAATTTACATCCAGATTTCGACTTTAAAAAGCAAAATATAAATGGTAAAATGAAATAACAAACATAAAAATAAATGCTTTTTTGAGAAATGTTTAAACATGGTTTCACATCTATGAAACAGCACATGTAAAATGTTTGTCAGAGGTTTTAAATGTACTTTTCTATAAGAAAGCGAAAATATAGATCCATAAATTCACTTCTGCATTTCAAATTAAAAAAGAATATCATAAATGTTAAAACGAAACCTCAAACATAAAAATACATGCTTTTTAGAGAAATGTTTAAACATTGTTTCACATATATGAATTTTCATAAGACCACTTGTAAAAAGTTTAAAGAAGTTGTAGAATGTACTTTACAGGCAGTAAGCAAACCGTAGATAAAAAAAAAATCGCCTTTAAATTTCAATGTCGAAACGTATAAATAACTGCTAATATCAAGCTGCAAACATTGAAATAAATGTTTTTAGCAAAAGTTTAAACCGTTTTCTCAGCTATGAAGTATATTGTAAATACTTTAACAGCTCATGTAAAATATTTGTCAGAGATTTTAAAAGTACTTTTCTACAAGAAAAGAATATATAGCTCCATAGATGCACTTTTGCATTTCAATTTTAAAAGCATAACAGAAATGTTAAAATGAAACTACAAACATAAAAATATAAGCATTTTTGAGAAATTAAGCAAAGTTTAAAAATATAGTTTAAAACCAGAAAACAAAATGTAGAGAAAGAAATACGTGCTTAAATTTCATTTTAAAAAAGTAAAAATAACTGCTGAAATGAATGTTCACACATTGAAATAAATGCATTTTATGAAAAGATTAATCATAGTTTTCTCATCAATGAACTTCCTTGTGAATATATAAACAGTACATGTAAAACGTTTGTGAGAGGTAGAAAAGTACTTTTCCACAAGCAAATAAAATGTAGATCTGGAAATTTACATCCAGATTTCGACTTTAAAAAGCAAAATATAAATGGTAAAATGAAATAACAAACATAAAAATACATGCTTTTTAGAGAAATGTTTAAACATTGTTTCACATCTATGAATTTTCATGTTTAAGTATTAAGACCACTTGTAAAAAGTTTAAAGAAGTTGTATAATGTACTTTACAGGCAGTAAGCAAACCGTAGAAAAAAAAAATCGCCTTTAAATTTCAGTCAAAACGTATAAATAACTGCTAATATCAAGCTGCAAACATTGAAATAAATGTTTTTAGCAAAAGTTTAAACAGTTTTCTCAGCTATGAAGTATATTGTAAATAGTTTAACAGCACATGTAAATTATTTGTCAGAGGTTTATAAGTACTTTTCTATAAGAAAATAAAATATAGGTCCATAAATTCACTTCTGCATTTTAATTTTAAAAAGAATAACAGAAATGTTAAAAAGAAAGTACAAATATAAAAAATACATGCTATTTTGAGAAATTTTAAACTGTGTTTGACAACTATGAATTTTTATGTTTCAGTATTAATAGCCTTTTTAAAATTTTAAGCAAAGTTTAAAAATATAGTTTAAAACCAGAAAACAAAATGTAGAGAAAGAAATACGTGCTTAAATTTCATTTTAAAAAAGTAAAAATAACTGCTAAAATGAATGTTCACACATTGAAATAAATGCATTTTAGGAAAAGATTAAACACAGTTTTCTCATCTGTGAACTTCCTTGTGAATATATAAACAGTACATGTAAAACGTTTGAGAGATGTTGAAAAGTACTTTTCTACAATCAAATAAAATGTAGATCTGGAAATTTACATCCAGATTTCGACTTTTAAAAGCAAAATATAAATGGTAAAATGAAATAACAAACATAAAAATAAATGCTTTTTCGAGAAAAGTTTAAACATGGTTTTACATCTATCAAACAGCACGTGTAAAATGTTTGTCAGAGTTTTCAAAAGAACTTTTCAACAAGAAAAGAAAATATAGATCCATAAATTCACTTCTGCATTTCAATTTTAAAAAGAATATCATAAATGATAAAATGAAACCTCAAACATAAAAATACATGCTTTTTTAAGAAATTAAGCAAAGTTTAAAAATAAAGTTTAAAACCAGAAAACAAAATGTAGAGAAAGAAATACGTGCTTAAATTTCATTTTAAAAAAACTAAATATAACTGCTCAAATGAATGTTCACACATTGAAATAAATGCATTTTATGAAAAGATTAAACATAGTTTTCTCATCAATGAACTTCCTTGTGAATATATAAACAGTATATGTAAAACGTTTGTGAGAGGTGGAAAAGTACTTTTCTACAATCAAATAAAATGTAGTTCTGGAAATTTACATCCAGATTTCGACTTTAAAAAGCAAAATATAAATGGTAAAATGAAATAACAAACATAAAAATAAATGCTTTTTTGAGAAATGTTTAAACATGGTTTCACATCTATGAAACAGCACATGTAAAATGTTTGTCAGAGGTTTTAAATGTACTTTTCTATAAGAAAGCGAAAATATAGATCCATAAATTCACTTCTCCATTTCAATTTTAAAAAGAAAATCATAAATGTTAAAACGAAACCTCAAACATAAAAATACATGCTTTTTAGAGAAATGTTTAATCATTGTTTCACATCTATGAATTTTCATGTTTAAATATTAAGACCACTTGTAAAAAGTTTAAAGAAGTTGTATAATTTACTTTACAAGCAGAAAGCAAACCTTAGATAAAGAAATTCACGTTTAAATTTCAATGTCAAAACATATAAATAACTGCTAATATCAAGCTGCAAACATTGAAATAAATGTTTTTAGCAAAAGTTTAAACAGTTTTATCAGCTATGAAGTATATTGTAAATAGTTTAACAGCACATGTAAAATATTTGTCAGAGGTTTATAAGTACTTTTCTATAAGAAAATAAAATATAGGTCCATAAATTCACTTCTGCATTTTAATTTTAAAAAGAATAACAGAAATGTTAAAAAGAAAGTACAAACATAAAAAATACATGCTATTTTGAGAAATTTTAAACTGTGTTTGACATCTATGAATTTTTATGTTTCAGTATTAATAGCCTTTTTAAAATTTTAAGCAAAGTTTAAAAATATAGTTTAAAACCAGAAAACAAAATGTAGAGAAAGAAATACGTGCTTAAATTTCATTTTAAAAAAGTAAAAATAACTGCTAAAATGAATGTTCACAAATTGAAATAAATGCATTTTAGGAAAAGATTAAACACAGTTTTCTCATCTGTGAACTTCATTGTCAATATATAAACAGTACATGTAAAACGTTTGAGAGATGTTGAAAAGTACTTTTCTACAAGTAAATGAAATGTAGATCTGGAAATTCACATCCAGATTTCAATTTTAAAAAGCAAAATATAACTGGTAAAATGAAATAACAAACATAAAAATGAATGCTTTTTTTTAGAAATTTTTAAACATGGTTTCACATCTATGAAACAGCACATGTAAAATGTTTGTCAGATGATTTAAAAGTACTTTTCTACAAGAAAAATATATAGATCCATAAATTCACTTCTGCATTTCAATTTTAAAAAGAATATCATAAATGATAAAATGAAACCTCAAACATAAAAATACATGCTTTTTTAAGAAATTAAGCAAAGTTTAAAAATATAGTTTAAAACCAGAAAACAAAATGTAGAGAAAGAAATACGTGCTTAAATTTCATTTTAAAAAACTAAATATAACTGCTCAAATGAATGTTCACACATTGAAATAAATGCATTTTATGAAAAGATTAAACATAGTTTTCTCATCAATGAACTTCCTTGTGAATATATAAACAGTATATGTAAAACGTTTGTGAGAGGTGGAAAAATACTTTGCTACAATCAAATAAAATGTAGATCTGGAAATTTACATCCAGATTTCGACTTTAAAAAGCAAAATATAAATGTTAAAACGAAACCTCAAACATAAAAAATACATGCTTTTTAGAGAAATGTTTAAACATGGTTTTACATCTATCAAACAGCACGTGTAAAATGTTTGTCAGAGTTTTCAAAAGAACTTTTCTACAGGAAAAGAAAATATAGATCCATAAATTCACTTCTCCATTTCAATTTTAAAAAGAAAATCATAAATGTTAAAACGAAACCTCAAACATAAAAATACATGCTTTTTAGAGAAATGTTTAATCATTGTTTCACATCTATGAATTTTCATGTTTAAATATTAAGACCACTTGTAAAAAGTTTAAAGAAGTTGTATAATTTACTTTACAAGCAGAAAGCAAACCTTAGATAAAGAAATTCACGTTTAAATTTCAATGTCAAAACATATAAATAACTGCTAATATCAAGCTGCAAACATTGAAATAAATGTTTTTAGCAAAAGTTTAAACAGTTTTATCAGCTATGAAGTATATTGTAAATAGTTTAACAGCACATGTAAAATATTTGTCAGAGGTTTATAAGTACTTTTCTATAAGAAAATAAAATATAGGTCCATAAATTCACTTCTGCATTTTAATTTTAAAAAGAATAACAGAAATGTTAAAAAGAAAGTACAAACATAAAAAATACATGCTATTTTGAGAAATTTTAAACTGTGTTTGACATCTATGAATTTTTATGTTTCAGTATTAATAGCCTTTTTAAAATTTTAAGCAAAGTTTAAAAATATAGTTTAAAACCAGAAAACAAAATGTAGAGAAAGAAATACGTGCTTAAATTTCATTTTAAAAAACTAAATATAACTGCTCAAATGAATGTTCACACATTGAAATAAATGCATTTTATGAAAAGATTAAACATAGTTTTCTCATCAATGAACTTCCTTGTGAATATATAAACAGTATATGTAAAACGTTTGTGAGAGGTGGAAAAGTACTTTTCTACAATGAAATAAAATGTAGTTCTGGAAATTTACATCCAGATTTCGACTTTAAAAAGCAAAATATAAATGGTAAAATGAAATAACAAACATAAAAATAAATGCTTTTTTGAGAAATGTTTAAACATGGTTTCACATCTATGAAACAGCACATGTAAAATGTTTGTCAGAGGTTTTAAATGTACTTTTCTATAAGAAAGCGAAAATATAGATCCATAAATTCACTTCTGCATTTCAAATTAAAAAAGAATATCATAAATGTTAAAACGAAACCTCAAACATTAAAATACATGCTTTTTAGAGAAATGTTTAAACATTGTTTCACATATATGAATTTTCATAAGACCACTTGTAAAAAGTTTAAAGAAGTTGTAGAATGTACTTTACAGGCAGTAAGCAAACCGTAGATAAAAAAAATCGCCTTTAAATTTCAATGTCAAAACGTATAAATAACTGCTAATATCAAGCTGCAAACATTGAAATAAATGTTTTTAGCAAAAGTTTAAACCGTTTTCTCAGCTATGAAGTATATTGTAAATACTTTAACAGCTCATGTAAAATATTTGTCAGAGATTTTAAAAGTACTTTTCTACAAGAAAAGAATATATAGCTCCATAAATGCACTTTTGCATTTCAATTTTAAAAGCATAACAGAAATGTTAAAATGAAACTACAAACATAAAAATATAAGCATTTTTGAGAAATTAAGCAAAGTTTAAAAATATAGTTTAAAACCAGAAAACAAAATGTAGAGAAAGAAATACGTGCTTAAATTTCATTTTAAAAAAAGTAAAAATAACTGCTGAAATGAATGTTCACACATTGAAATAAATGCATTTTATGAAAAGATTAATCATAGTTTTCTCATCAATGAACTTCCTTGTGAATATATAAACAGTACATGTAAAACGTTTGTGAGAGGTAGAAAAGTACTTTTCCACAAGCAAATAAAATGTAGATCTGGAAATTTACATCCAGATTTCGACTTTAAAAAGCAAAATATAAATGGTAAAATGAAATAACAAACATAAAAATACATGCTTTTTAGAGAAATGTTTAAACATTGTTTCACATCTATGAATTTTCATGTTTAAATATTAAGACCACTTGTAAAAAGTTTAAAGAAGTTGTATAATGTACTTTACAGGCAGTAAGCAAACCGTAGAAAAAAAAAATCGCCTTTAAATTTCAATGTCAAAACGTATAAATAACTGCTAATATCAAGCTGCAAACATTGAAATAAATGTTTTTAGCAAAAGTTTAAACAGTTTTCTCAGCTATGAAGTATATTGTAAATAGTTTCACAGCACATGTAAAATATTTGTCAGAGGTTTTAAAAGTACTTTTCTACAAGAATAGAATATATAGCTCCATAAATTCACTTCTGCATTTTAATTTTAAAAAGAATAACAGAAATGTTAAAAAGAAAGTACAAACATAAAAAATACATGCTATTTTGAGAAATTTTAAACTGTGTTTGACAACTATGAATTTTTATGTTTCAGTCTTAATAGCCTTTTTAAAATTTTAAGCAAAGTTTAAAAATATAGTTTAAAACCAGAAAACAAAATGTAGAGAAAGAAATACGTGCTTAAATTTCATTTTAAAAAAGTAAAAATAACTGCTAAAATGAATGTTCACACATTGAAATAAATGCATTTTAGGAAAAGATTAAACACAGTTTTCTCATCTCTGAACTTCCTTGTGAATATATAAACAGTACATGTAAAACGTTTGAGAGAGGTTGAAAAGTACTTTTCTACAAGCAAATAAAATGTAGATCTGGAAATTCACATCCAGATTTCAATTTTAAAAAGCTAAATATAAATGGCAAAATGAAATAACAAACATAAAAATGAATGCTTTTTTTTAGAAATGTTTAAACATGGTTTCACATCTATGAAACAGCACACGTAAAATGTTTGTCAGAGGATTTAAAAGTAATTTTCTACAAGAAAAAATATATAGATCCATAAATTCACTTCTGCATTTCAATTTTAAAAAGAATATCATAAATGTTAAAACGAAACCTCGAATATAAAAATACATGCTTTTTTGAGAAATTAAGCAAAGTTTAAAAATATAGTTTAAAACCAGAAAACAAAATGTAGAGAAAGAAATACGTGCTTAAATTTCATTTTAAAAAACTAAATATAACTGCTCAAATGAATGTTCACACATTGAAATAAATGCATTTTATGAAAAGATTAAACATAGTTTTCTCATCAATGAACTTCTTTGTGAATATATAAACAGTATATGTAAAACGTTTGTGAGAGGTGGAAATGTACTTTTCTACAATCAAATAAAATGTAGATCTGGAAATTTACATCCAGATTTCGACTTTTAAAAGCAAAATATAAATGGTAAAATGAAATAACAAACATAAAAATAAATGCTTTTTCGAGAAAAGTTTAAACATGGTTTTACATCTATCAAACAGCACGTGTAAAATGTTTGTCAGAGTTTTCAAAAGAACTTTTCAACAAGAAAAGAAAATATAGATCCATAAATTCACTTCTCAATTTCAATTTTAAAAAGAAAATCATAAATGTTAAAACGAAACCTCAAACATAAAAATACATGCTTTTTAGGGAAATGTTTAATCATTGTTTCACATCTATGAATTTTCATGTTTAAATATTAAGACCACTTGTAAAAAGTTTAAAGAAGTTGTATAATTTACTTTACAAGCAGAAAGCAAACCTTAGATAAAGAAATTCACATTTAAATTTCAATGTCAAAACATATAAATAACTGCTAATATCAAGCTGCAAACATTGAAATAAATGTTTTTAGCAAAAATTAAAACAGTTTTATCAGCTATGAAGTATATTGTAAATAGTTTAACAGCATATGTAAAATATTTGTCAGAGGTTTATAAGTACTTTTCTATAAGAAAATAAAATATAGGTCCATAAATTCACTTCTGCATTTTAATTTTAAAAAGAATAACAGAAATGTTAAAAAGAAAGTACAAACATAAAAAATACATGCTATTTTGAGAAATTTTAAACTGTGTTTGACATCTATGAATTTTTATGTTTCAGTATTAATAGCCTTTTTAAAATTTTAAGCAAAGTTTAAAAATATAGTTTAAAACCAGAAAACAAAATGTAGAGAAAGAAATACGTGCTTAAATTTCATTTTAAAAAAGTAAAAATAACTGCTAAAATGAATGTCAACACATTGAAATAAATGCATTTTAGGAAAAGATTAAACACAGTTTTCTCATCTGTGAACTTCCTTGTCAATATATAAACAGTACATGTAAAACGTTTGAGAGATGTTGAAAAGTACTTTTCTACAAGTAAATAAAATGTAGATCTGGAAATTCACATCCAGATTTCAATTTTAAAAAGCTAAATATAAATGGTAAAATGAAATAACAAACATAAAAATGAATGCTTTTTTTTAGAAATGTTTAAACATGGTTTCACATCTATGAAACAGCACATGTAAAATGTTTGTCAGAGGATTTAAAAGTACTTTTCTACAAGAAAAAATATATAGATCCATAAATTCACTTCTGCTTTTCAATTTTAAAAAGAATATCATAAATGTTAAAATGAAACCTGAAACATAAAAATACATGCTTTTTTGAGAAATTAAGCAAAGTTTAAAAATATAGTTTAAAACCAGAAAACGAAATGTAGAGAAAGAAATACGTGCTTAAATTTCATTTTAAAAAACTAAATATAACTCCTCAAATGAATGTTCACACATTGAAATAAATGCATTTTATGAAAAGATTAAACATAGTTTTCTCATCAATGAACTTCCGTGTGAATATATAAACAGTATATGTAAAACGTTTGTGAGAGGTGGAAAAGTACTTTTCTACTATCAAATAAAATGTAGATCTGGAAATTTACATCCAGATTTCGACTTTAAAAAGCAAAATATAAATGGTAAAATGAAATAACAAACATAAAAATAAATGCTTTTTTGAGAAATGTTTAAACACGGTTACACATCTATGAAACAGCACATGTAAAATGTTTGTCAGAGGTTTTAAATGTACTTTTCTATAAGAAAGCGAAAATATAGATCCATAAATTCACTTTTGCATTTCAAATTAAAAAAGAATATCATAAATGTTGAAACGAAACCTCAAACATAAAAATACATGCTTTTTAGAGAAATGTTTAAACATTGTTTCACATCTATGAATTTTCATGTTTAAATATTAAGACCACATGTAAAAAGTTTAAAGAAGTTGTATAATGTACTTTACAGGCAGTAAGCAAACTGTAGAAAAAAAAAATCGCCTTTAAATTTCAATATCAAAACGTATAAATAACTGCTAATATCAAGCTGCAAACATTGAAATAAATGTTTTTAGCAAAAGTTTAAACAGTTTTCTCAGCTATGAAGTATATTGTAAATAGTTTCACAGCACATGTAAAATATTTGTCAGAGGTTTTAAAAGTACTTTTCTACAAGAAAAGAATATAGAGCTCAATTAATGCACTTTTGCATTTCAATTTTAAAAGGAATAACAGAAATGTTAAAATGAAACTACAAACATAAAAATATATGCTTTTTTGAGAAATTAAGCAAAGTTTAAAAATATAGTTTAAAACAAGAAAACAAAATGTAGAGAAAGAAATACGTGGTTAAATTTCATTTTAAAAAAGTAAAAATAACTGCTGAAATGAACGTTCACACATTGAAATAAATGCATTTTGTGAAAAGATTAAACATAATTTTCTCATCAATGAACTTCCTTGTGAATATATAAACAGTATATGTAAAACGTTTGTGAGAGGTGGAAAAGTACTTTTCTACAATCAAATAAAATGTAGATCTGGAAATTTACATCCAGATTTCGACTTTAAAAAGCAAAATATAAATGGTAAAATGAAATAACAAACATAAAAATAAATGCTTTTTTGAGAAATGTTTAAACATGGTTTTACATCTATCAAACAGCACGTGTAAAATGTTTGTCAGAGTTTTCAAAAGAACTTTTGTACAAGAAAAGAAAATATAGATCCATAAATTCACTTCTCCATTTCAAGTTTAAAAAGAATATCATAAATGTTAAAACGAAACCTCAAACATAAAAATACATGCTTTTTAGAGAAATGTTTAATCATTGTTTCACATCTATGAATTTTCATGTTTAAATATTAAGACCACTTGTAAAAAGTTTAAAGAAGTTGTATAATTTACTTTACAAGCAGAAAGCAAACCTTAGATAAAGAAATTCACATTTAAATTTCAATGTCAAAACATATAAATAACGGCTAATATCAAGCTGCAAACATTGAAATAAATGATTTTAGCAAAAGTTTAAACAGTTTTATCAGCTAGAAAGTATATTGTAAATAGTTTAACAGCACATGTAAAATATTTGTCAGAGGTTTATAAGTACTTTTCTATAAGAAAATAAAATATAGGTCCATAAATTCACTTCTGCATTTTAATTTTAAAAAGAATAACAGAAATGTTAAAAAGAAAGTACAAACATAAAAAATACATGCTATTTTGAGAAATTTTAAACTGTGTTTGACATCTATGAATTTTTATGTTTCAGTATTAATAGCCTTTTTGAAATTTTAAGCAAAGTTTAAAAATATAGTTTAAAACCAGAAAACAAAATGTAGAGAAAGAAATACGTGCTTAAATTTCACTAAATATAACTGCTCAAATGAATGTTCACACATTGAAATAAATGCATTTTATGAAAAGATTAAACATAGTTTTCTCATCAATGAACTTCCGTGTGAATATATAAACAGTATATGTAAAACGTTTGTGAGAGGTGGAAAAGTACTTTTCTACAATCAAATAAAATGTAGATCTGGAAATTTACATCCAGATTTCGACTTTAAAAAGCAAAATATAACTGGTAAAATGAAATAACAAACATAAAAATGAATGCTTTTTTTTAGAAATTTTTAAACATGGTTTCACATCTATGAAACAGCACATGTAAAATGTTTGTCAGATGATTTAAAAGTACTTTTCTACAAGAAAAATATATAGATCCATAAATTCACTTCTGCATTTCAATTTTAAAAAGAATATCATAAATGATAAAATGAAACCTCAAACATAAAAATACATGCTTTTTTAAGAAATTAAGCAAAGTTTAAAAATATAGTTTAAAACCAGAAAACAAAATGTAGAGAAAGAAATACGTGCTTAAATTTCATTTTAAAAAACTAAATATAACTGCTCAAATGAATGTTCACACATTGAAATAAATGCATTTTATGAAAAGATTAAACATAGTTTTCTCATCAATGAACTTCCTTGTGAATATATAAACAGTATATGTAAAACGTTTGTGAGAGGTGGAAAAGTACTTTTCTACAATCAAATAAAATGTAGTTCTGGAAATTTACATCCAGATTTCGACTTTAAAAAGCAAAATATAAATGGTAAAATGAAATAACAAACATAGAATTAAATGTTTTTTTGAGAAATGTTTAAACATGGTTTCACATCTATGAAACAGCACGTGTAAAATGTTTGTCAGAGTTTTCAAAAGAACTTTTCTACAAGAAAAGAAAATATAGATCCATAAATTCACTTCTCCATTTCAATTTTAAAAAGAAAATCATAAATGTTAAAACGAAACCTCAAACATAAAAATACATGCTTTTTAGAGAAATGTTTAATCATTGTTTCACATCTATGAATTTTCATGTTTAAATATTAAGACCACTTGTAAAAAGTTTAAAGAAGTTGTATAATGTACTTTACAGGCAGTAAGCAAACCGTAGAAAAGAAATTCACGTTTAAATTTCAATGTCAAAACGTATAAATAACTGCTAATATCAAGCTGCAAACATTGAAATAAATGTTTTTAGCAAAAGTTTAAACAGTTTTCTCAGCTATGAAGTATATTGTAAATAGTTTCACAGCACATGTAAAATATTTGTCAGAGGTTTTAAAAGTACTTTTCTACAAGAATAGAATATATAGCTCCATAAATGCACTTTTGCATTTCAATTTTAAAAAGAATAACAGAAATGTTAAAATGAAACTACAAACATAAAAATATATGCTTTTTTGAGAAATTAAGCAAAGTTTAAAAATATAGTTTAAAACCAGAAAACAAAATGTAGAGAAAGAAATACGTGCTTAAATTTCATTTTAAAAAAGTAAAAATAACTGCTAAAATGAATGTTCACACATTGAAATAAATGCATTTTAGGAAAAGATTAAACACAGTTTTCTCATCTATGAACTTCCTTGTGAATATATAAACAGTACATGTAAAACGTTTGAGAGAGGTTGAAAATTACTTTGCCACAAGCAAATAAAATGTAGATCTGGAAATTAACATCCAGATTTCAATTTTAAAAAGCAAAATATAACTGGTAAAATGAAATAACAAACATAAAAATGAATGCTTTTTTTTAGAAATTTTTAAACATGGTTTCACATCTATGAAACAGCACATGTAAAATGTTTGTCAGATGATTTAAAAGTACTTTTCTACAAGAAAAAATATATAGATCCATAAATTCACTTCTGCATTTCAATTTTAAAAAGAATATCATAAATGATAAAATGAAACCTCAAACATAAAAATACATGCTTTTTTAAGAAATTAAGCAAAGTTTAAAAATATAGTTTAAAACCAGAAAACAAAATGTAGAGAAAGAAATACGTGCTTAAATTTCATTTTAAAAAACTAAATATAACTGCTCAAATGAATGTTCACACATTGAAATAAATGCATTTTATGAAAAGATTAAACATAGTTTTCTCATCAATGAACTTCCTTGTGAATATATAAACAGTATATGTAAAACGTTTGTCAGAGGTGGAAAAATACTTTGCTACAATCAAATAAAATGTAGATCTGGAAATTTACATCCAGATTTCGACTTTAAAAAGCAAAATATAAATGTTAAAACGAAACCTCAAACATAAAAATACATGCTTTTTAGAGAAATGTTTAAACATGGTTTTACATCTATCAAACAGCACGTGTAAAATGTTTGTCAGAGTTTTCAAAAGAACTTTTCTACAAGAAAAGAAAATATAGATCCATAAATTCACTTCTCCATTTCAATTTTAAAAAGAAAATCATAAATGTTAAAACGAAACCTCAAACATAAAAATACATGCTTTTTAGAGAAATGTTCAATCATTGTTTCACATCTATGAATTTTCATGTTTAAATATTGACCACTTGTAAAAAGTTTATAAAGTTGTATAATTTACTTTACAAGCAGGAAGCAAACCTTAGATAAAGAAATTCACATTTAAATTTCAATGTCAAAACATATAAATAACTGCTAATATCAAGCTGCAAACATTGAAATAAATGTTTTTAGCAAAAGTTTAAACAGTTTTATCAGCTATGAAGTATATTGTAAATAGTTTAACAGCACATGTAGAATATTTGTCAGAGGTTTTAAAAGTACTTTTCCATAAGAAAAGAAAATATAGGTCCATAGATTCACTTCTGCATTTTAATTTTAAAAAGAATAACAGAAATGTTAAAAAGAAAGTACAAACATAAAAAATACATGCTATTTTGAGAAATTTTAAACTGTGTTTGACATCTATGAATTTTTATGTATCAGTATTAATAGCCTTTTTAAAATTTTAAGCAAAGTTTAAAAATATAGTTTAAAACCAGAAAACAAAATGTAGAGAAAGAAATACGTGCTTAAATTTCATTTTAAAAAACTAAATATAACTGCTCAAATGAATGTTCACACATTGAAATAAATGCATTTTATGAAAAGATTAAACATAGTTTTCTCATCAATGAACTTCCTTGTGAATATATAAACAGTATATGTAAAACGTTTGTCAGAGGTGGAAAAATACTTTGCTACAATCAAATAAAATGTAGATCTGGAAATTTACATCCAGATTTCGACTTTAAAAAGCAAAATATAAATGGTAAAATGAAATAACAAACATAAAAATAAATGCTTTTTTGTGAAATGTTTAAACATGATTTTACATCTATCAAACAGCACGTGTAAAATGTTTGTCAGAGTTTTCAAAAGAACTTTTCTACAAGAAAAGAAAATATAGATCCATAAATTCACTTCTCCATTTCAATTTTAAAAAGAAAATCATAAATGTTAAAACGAAACCTCAAACATAAAAATACATGCTTTTTAGAGAAATGTTTAATCATTGTCTCACATCTATGAATTTTCATGTTTAAATATTAAGACCACTTGTAAAAAGTTTAAAGAAGTTGTATAATTTACTTTACAAGCAGAAAGCAAACCTTAGATAAAGAAATTCACATTTAAATTTCAATGTCAAAACATATAAATAACTGCTAATATCAAGCTGCAAACATTGAAATAAATGTTTTTAGCAAAAGTTTAAACAGTTTTATCAGCTATGAAGTATATTGTAAATAGTTTAACAGCACATGTAAAATATTTGTCAGAGGTTTATAAGTACTTTTCTATAAGAAAATAAAATATAGGTCCATAAATTCACTTCTGCATTTTAATTTTAAAAAGAATAACAGAAATGTTAAAAAGAAAGTAGAAACATAAAAAATACGCTATTTTGAGAAATTTTAAATTGTGTTTGACATCTATGAATTTTTATGTTTCAGTATTAATAGCCTTTTTAAAATTTTAAGCAAAGTTTAAAAATATAGTTTAAAACCAGAAAACAAAATGTAGAGAAAGAAATACGTGCTTAAATTTCATTTTAAAAAAGTAAAAATAACTGCTCAAATGAATGTTCACACATTGAAATAAATGCATTTTAGGAAAAGATTAAACACAGTTTTCTCATCTGTGAACTTCCTTGTCAATATATAAACAGTACATGTAAAACGTTTGAGAGATATTGAAAAGTACTTTTCTACAAGTAAATAAAATGTAGATCTGGAAATTCACATCCAGATTTCAATTTTAAAAAGCAAAATATAACTGGTAAAATGAAATAACATACATAAAAATGAATGCTTTTTTTTAGAAATTTTTAAACATGGTTTCACATCTATGAAACAGCACATGTAAAATGTTTGTCAGATGATTTAAAAGTACTTTTCTACAAGAAAAATATATAGATCCATAAATTCACTTCTGCATTTCAATTTTAAAAAGAATATCATAAATGATAAAATGAAACCTCAAACATAAAAATACATGCTTTTTTAAGAAATTAAGCAAAGTTTAAAAATATAGTTTAAAACCAGAAAACAAAATGTAGAGAAAGAAATACGTGCTTAAATTTCATTTTAAAAAACTAAATATAACTGCTCAAATGAATGTTCACACATTGAAATAAATGCATTTTATGAAAAGATTAAACATAGTTTTCTCATCAATGAACTTCCTTGTGAATATATAAACAGTATATGTAAAACGTTTGTGAGAGGTGGAAAAATACTTTGCTACAATCAAATAAAATGTAGATCTGGAAATTTACATCCAGATTTCGACTTTAAAAAGCAAAATATAAATGTTAAAACGAAACCTCAAACATAAAAATACATGCTTTTTAGAGAAATGTTTAAACATGGTTTTACATCTATCAAACAGCACGTGTAAAATGTTTGTCAGAGTTTTCAAAAGAACTTTTCTACAAGAAAAGAAAATATAGATCCATAAATTCACTTCTCCATTTCAATTTTAAAAAGAAAATCATAAGTGTTAAAACGAAACCTCAAACATAAAAATACATGCTTTTTAGAGAAATGTTTAATCATTGTTTCACATCTATGAATTTTCATGTTTAAATATTAAGACCACTTGTAAAAAGTTTAAAGAAGTTGTATAATTTACTTTACAAGCAGAAAGCAAACCTTAGATAAAGAAATTCACGTTTAAATTTCAATGTCAAAACATATAAATAACTGCTAATATCAAGCTGCAAACATTGAAATAAATGTTTTTAGCAAAAGTTTAATCAGTTTTATCAGCTATGAAGTATATTGTAAATAGTTTAACAGCACATGTAAAATATTTGTCAGAGGTTTATAAGTACTTTTCTATAAGAAAATAAAATATAGGTCCATAAATTCACTTCTGCATTTTAATTTTAAAAAGAATAACAGAAATGTTAAAAAGAAAGTAGAAACATAAAAAATACATGCTATTTTGAGAAATTTTAAACTGTGTTTGACATCTATGAATTTTTATTTCAGTATTAATAGCCTTTTTAAAATTTTAAGCAAAGTTTAAAAATATAGTTTAAAACCAGAAAACAAAATGTAGAGAAAGAAATACGTGCTTAAATTTCATTTTAAAAAACTAAATATAACTGCTCAAATGAATGTTCACACATTGAAATAAATGCATTTTATGAAAAGATTAAACATAGTTTTCTCATCAATGAACTTCCTTGTGAATATATAAACAGTATATGTAAAACGTTTGTGAGAGGTGGAAAAGTACTTTTCTACAATCAAATAAAATGTAGTTGTGGAAATTTACATCCAGATTTCGACTTTAAAAAGCAAAATATAAATGGTAAAATGAAATAACAAACATAAAAATAAATGCTTTTTTGAGAAATGTTTAAACATGGTTTCACATCTATGAAACAGCACATGTAAAATGTTTGTCAGTTTTAAATGTACTTTTCTATAAGAAATCAAAAATATAGATCCATAAATTCACTTCTGCATTTCAAATTAAAAAAGAATATCATAAATGTTAAAACGAAACCTCAAACATAAAAATACATGCTTTTTAGAGAAATGTTTAAACATTGTTTCACATATATGAATTTTCATAAGACCACTTGTAAAAAGTTTAAAGAAGTTGTAGAATGTACTTTACAAGCAGTAAGCAAACCGTAGATAAAAAAAAATCGCCTTTAAATTTCAATGTCAAAACGTATAAATAACTGCTAATATCAAGCTGCAAACATTGAAATAAATGTTTTTAGCAAAAGTTTAAACAGTTTTCTCAGCTATGAAGTATATTGTAAATAGTTTCACAGCACATGTAAAATATTTGTCAGAGGTTTTAAAAGTACTTTTCTACAAGAATAGAATATATAGCTCCATAAATGCACTTTTGCATTTCAATTTTAAAAAGAATAACAGAAATGTTAAAATGAAACTACAAACATAAAAAGATATGCTTTTTTGAGAAATTAAGCAAAGTTTAAAAATATAGTTTAAAACCAGAAAACAAAATGTAGAGAAAGAAATACGTGCTTAAATTTCATTTTTAAAAAGTAAAAATAACTTCTAAAATGAATGTTCACACATTGAAATAAATGCATTTTAGGAAAAGATTAAACACAGTTTTCTCATCTGTGAAATTCCTTGTGAATATATAAACAGTACATGTAAAACGTTTGAGAGAGGTTGAAAATTACTTTTCTACAAGCAAATAAAATGTAGATCTGGAAATTAACATCCAGATTTCAATTTTAAAAAGCAAAATATAACTGGTAAAATGAAATAACAAACATAAAAATGAATGCTTTTTTTTAGAAATTTTTAAACATGGTTTCACATCTATGAAACAGCACATGTAAAATGTTTGTCAGATGATTTAAAAGTACTTTTCTACAAGAAAAAATATATAGATCCATAAATTCACTTCTGCATTTCAATTTTAAAAAGAATATCATGAATGATAAAATGAAACCTCAAACATAAAAATACATGCTTTTTTAAGAAATTAAGCAAAGTTTAAAAATATAGTTTAAAACCAGAAAACAAAATGTAGAGAAAGAAATACGTGCTTAAATTTCATTTTAAAAAAGTAAAAATAACTGCTGAAATGAACGTTCACACATTGAAATAAATGCATTTTGTGAAAAGATTAAACATAATTTTCTCATCAATGAACTTCCTTGTGAATATATAAACAGTACATGTAAAACGTTTGAGAGAGGTAGAAAAGTACTTTTCCACAAGCAAATAAAATGTAGATCTGGAAATTTACATCCAGATTTCAATTTTAAAAAGCAAAATATAAATGGTAAAATGAAATAACAAACATAAAAATGAATGCTTTTTTGAGAAATGTTTAAACATGGTTTCACATCTATGAAACAGCACATGTAAAATGTTTGTCAGAGTTTTCAAAAGAACTTTTCTACAAGAAAAGAAAATATAGATCCATAAATTCACTTCTCCATTTCAATTTTAAAAAGAATATCATAAATGTTAAAACGAAACCTCAACCATAAAAAACATGCTTTTTAGAGAAATGTTTAATCATTGTTTCACATCTATGAATTTTCATGTTTAAATATTAAGACCACTTGTAAAAAGTTTAAAGAAGTTGTATTATTTACTTTACAAGCAGAAAGCAAACCTTAGATAAAGAAATTCACATTTAAATTTTAATGTCAAAACATATAAATAACTGCTAATATCAAGCTGCAAACATTGAAATAAATGTTTTTAGCAAAAGTTTAAACAGTTTTATCAGCTATGAAGTATATTGTAAATAGTTTAACAGCACATGTAGAATATTTGTCAGAGGTTTTAAAAGTACTTTTCCATAAGAAAAGAAAATATAGGTCCATAGATTCACTTCTGCATTTTAATTTTAAAAAGAATAACAGAAATGTTAAAAAGAAAGTACAAACATAAAAAATACATGCTATTTTGAGAAATTTTAAACTGTGTTTGACATCTATGAATTTTTATGTATCAGTATTAATAGCCTTTTTAAAAGTTTAAGCAAAGTTTAAAAATATAGTTTAAAACCAGAAAACAAAATGTAGAGAAAGAAATACGTGCTTAAATTTCATTTTAAAAAACTAAATATAACTGCTCAAATGAATGTTCACACATTGAAATAAATGCATTTTATGAAAAGATTAAACATAGTTTTCTCATCAATGAACTTCCTTGTGAATATATAAACAGTATATGTAAAACGTTTGTCAGAGGTGGAAAAATACTTTGCTACAATCAAATAAAATGTAGATCTGGAAATTTACATCCAGATTTCGACTTTAAAAAGCAAAATATAAATGGTAAAATGAAATAACAAACATAAAAATAAATGCTTTTTTGTGAAATGTTTAAACATGATTTTACATCTATCAAACAGCACGTGTAAAATGTTTGTCAGAGTTTTCAAAAGAACTTTTCTACAAGAAAAGAAAATATAGATCAATAAATTCACTTCTCCATTTCAATTTTAAAAAGAAAATCATAAATGTTAAAACGAAACCTCAAACATAAAAAATACATGCTTTTTAGAGAAATGTTTAATCATTGTTTCACATCTATGAATTTTCATGTTTAAATATTAAGACCACTTGTAAAAAGTTTAAAGAAGTTGTATAATTTACTTTACAAGCAGAAAGCAAACCTTAGATAAAGAAATTCACGTTTAAATTTCAATGTCAAAACATATAAATAACTGCTAATATCAAGCTGCAAACATTGAAATAAATGTTTTTAGCAAAAGTTTAAACAGTTTTATCAGCTATGAAGTATATTGTAAATAGTTTAACAGCACATGTAAAATATTTGTCAGAGGTGTATAAGTACTTTTCTATAAGAAAATAAAATATAGGTCCATAAATTCACTTCTGCATTTTAATTTTAAAAAGAATAACAGAAATGTTAAAAAGAAAGTAGAAACATAAAAAATACATGCTATTTTGAGAAATTTTAAACTGTGTTTGACATCTATGAATTTTTATTTCAGTATTAATAGCCTTTTTAAAATTTTAAGCAAAGTTTAAAAATATAGTTTAAAACCAGAAAACAAAATGTAGAGAAAGAAATACGTGCTTAAATTTCATTTTAAAAAACTAAATATAACTGCTCAAATGAATGTTCACACATTGAAATAAATGCATTTTATGAAAAGATTAAACATAGTTTTCTCATCAATGAACTTCCTTGTGAATATACAAACAGTATATGTAAAACGTTTGTGAGAGGTGGAAAAGTACTTTTCTACAATCAAATAAAATGTAGTTGTGGAAATTTACATCCAGATTTCGACTTTAAAAAGCAAAATATAAATGGTAAAATGAAATAACAAACATAAAAATAAATGCTTTTTTGAGAAATGTTTAAACATGGTTTCACATCTATGAAACAGCACATGTAAAATGTTTGTCAGAGGTTTTAAATGTACTTTTCTATAAGAAATCGAAAATATAGATCCATAAATTCACTTCTGCATTTCAAATTAAAAAAGAATATCATAAATGTTAAAACGAAACCTCAAACATAAAAATACATGCTTTTTAGAGAAATGTTTAAACATTGTTTCACATATATGAATTTTATTCCCATAAAATTTCCCCCCCCCTATTTAAATTGTGTCTGAGTTTTATTCCCGAAATATTTCCTTTTTATTCCCGTAACTTTCCCCTCACTCCTTTGTAAACTGTATCTGTGTTTTATGTCCGTAACATTTCCTCCGCCCTTTTTAAATTGTGTCTGCGTTTTATTCCTCTAAATTTATCCTTGCTTTTTATTAATTGTATGTGTGTTTTATTCGCGTAACTTTTCCATTTTCCTTTATAAATTGTGTCTGTGGTTTATTCCGGTAATATTTCCCTCAAGCCTTTATTAATTGTGGGTAATTTTTATTCCTGTAAATTTCCCCTCATTCCTTTGTAAACTGTATCTGTGTTTTATCCCCGTAACATTTCCTCCCCCCTTTATAAATTGTGTCTGTGTTTTATTCCCGTAATATTTCCATTTTATTCCCGTAACTTACCCCTCACTCCTTTGTTAAATGTATCTGTGTTTTATACCCGTAACATTCCCTCCCCCTATTTAAATTGTGTCTGTGTTTAATTCACGTAATATTTCCGTTTTATTCCCCTAACTTTCCCCTCACTCCTTTGTAAACTGTATCAGTGTTTTATTCCGCAACATTTCATCCCCCCTGTTTAAATTGTGTCTGTGTTTTATTCCCGTAATATTTCCTTTTTATTCCCGTAACTTTCCCCTCACTCCTTTGTAAACTGTATCTGTGTTTTATTCCCATAAAATTTCCCCCCCCCCTATTTAAATTGTGTCTGAGTTTTATTCCCGTAATATTTCCCTTACGTTTTAATAAATAGTATCTGTGTTTTATTCAGATAATGTTCTACTCGCTCCTTTATAAATTTTGGGTATTTTCTATTCCCGGAAGTTTCCCCTCACTCCTTTGTAAACTGTATCTGTGTTTTATTCCCGTAACAGTTGCTCCCCCTCTTTAAATTGTGTCTGTGTTTTATTCCCGTAATATTTCCTTTTTTATTCCCGTAACTTTCCCGTCACTCCTTTGTAAACTGTATCTGAGTTTTATTCCCGTAATATTTCCCTCACGTTTTAATAAATAGTATCTGTGTTTTATTCAGATAATGTTCTACTCGCTCCTTTATAAATTTTGGGTATTTTCTATTCCCGTAACTCTCCCCTCACTCCTTTGTAAACTGTATCTGTGTTTTATTCCCGTAACAGTTGCTCCCCCTATTTAAATTGTGTCTGTGTTTTATTCCCGTAATAATTTCGTTTTATTCCCGTAACTTTACCCTCACTCATTTGTAAACTGTATCTGTGTTTTATTCCCGTAAGATTTCCTCCCCCTATTTAAAATGTGACTGTGTTTTATTTCCGTAATATTTCCTTTTTATTCCCGTAACTTTCCCCTCACTCCTTTGTAAACTGTATCTGAGTTTTATTCCGCAACATTTCATCCCCCCTGTTTAAATCGTGTCTGTGTTTTATTCCCGTAATATTTCCTTTTAATTCCCGTAACTTTCCCCTCACTCCTTTGTAAACTGTATCTGTGTTTTATTCCAATAAAATTTCCACCCCCCTATTTAAATTGTGTCTGAGTTTTATTCCCGTAATATTTCCCTTACGTTTTAATAAATAGTATCTGTGTTTTATTCAGATAATGTTCTACTCGCTCCTTTATAAATTTTGGGTATTTTATATTCACGGAAGTTTCCCCTCACTCCTTTGTAAACTGCATCTGTGTTTTATTCCCGTAACAGTTGCTCCCCCTCTTTAAATTGTGTCTGTGTTTTATTCCCGTAATAATTCCGTTTTATTCCCGTAACTTTACCCTCACTCATTTGTAAACTGTATCGGTGTTTTATTCCCGTAACATTTCCTCACCCTATTTAAATTTTGACTGTGTTTTATTCCCGTAATATTTCCTTTTTGTTCCCGTAACTTTCCCCTCACTCCTTTGTAAACTGTATCTGTGTTTTATTCCGCAACATTTCATCCCCCCTGTTTAAATTGTGTCTGTGTTTTATTCCCGTAATATTTCCTTTTTATTCCCGTAACTTTCCCATCACTCCTTTGTAAACTGTATCTGTGTTTTATTCCAATAACATTTCCACCCCCCTATTTAAATTGAGTCTGAGTTTTATTCCCGTAATATTTCCCTCGCGTTTTAATAAATAGTATCTGTGTTTTATTCAGATAATGTTCTACTCGCTCCTTTATAAATTTTGGGTATTTTCTATTCCCGTAACTTTCCCCTCACTCCTTTGTAAACTGTATCTGTGTATTATTCCCGTAACAGTTGCTCCCCCTATTTAAATTGTTTCTGTGTTTTATTCCCGTTATATTTCCGTTTTATTCCCGTAACTTTAACCTCATTCCTTTGTAAACTGTATCTGTGTTTTATTTCGCAACATTTCCTCCACCCTGTTTAAATTGTGTCTGTGTTTTATTCCCGTAATATTTCCTTTTTATTCCCGTAACTTTCCCCTCACTCCTTTGTAAACTGTATCTGTGTTTTATGTCCGTAACATTTCATCCGCCCTATTTAAATTGTGTCTGTGTTTTATTCCCGTAATATTTCCTTTTTTTCCCGTAATTTTCCCCTCACTCCTTTGTAAACTGTATCAGTGTTTTATTCTCGTAATATTTCCTCCCCCTTATTTAAATTGTGTCTGACTTTTATTCCCGTAATATTTCCCTCACGTTTTAATAAATAGTATCTGTGTTTTATTCAGATAATGTTCTACACGCTCGTTTATAAATTTTGGGTATTTTCTATTCCCGTAACATTCCCCTCTCTCCTTTGTAAACTGTATCTGTTTTATTCCCGTATCATTTCCACCCCCCTGTTTAAATTGTGTCTGTGTTTTATTCCCGTAATATTTCCTTTTTATTCCCCTAACTTTCTCCACACTCCTTTGTAAACTGTATCTGTGTTTTATTCCAGTAACATTTCCTCCCCCTGTTTAAATTGTGACTGTGTTTTATTCCCGTAATATTTCCTTTTTATTCCCGTAACTTTCCCCTCACTCCTTTGTAAACTGTATCTGTGTTTTATTCCCGTAACATTTCCTCCCCCCTATTTAAATTGTGTCTGAGTTTTATTCCCGTAATATTTCCCTCACGTTTTAATAAATAGTATCTGTGTTTTATTCAGATAATGTTCTACTCGCTCCTTTATAAATTTTGGGTATTTTCTATTCCCGGTAACTTTCTCCTCACTCCTTTGTAAACTGTATCTGTGTTTTATTCCAGTAACATTTCCTCCCCCCTATGTAAATTGTGTTTGTGTTTTATTCCCGTTATATTTCCGTTTTATACCCCTAACTTTCCCCTCACTCCTTTGTAAACTGTATCTGTGTTTTATTCCGCAACATTTCCTCCGCCCTGTTTAAATTGTGTCTGTGTTTTATTCCCGTAATATTTCCTTTTTATTCCCGTAACTTTCCCCTCACTCCTTTGTAAACTGTATCTGTGTTTTATGTCCGTAACATTTCCTCCGCCCTATTTAAATTGTGTCTGTGTTTTATTCCCGTAATATTTCCTTTTTTTCCCGTAATTTTCCCCTCACTCCTTTGTAAACTGTATCTGTGTTTTATTCCCGTAACATTTCCTCCCCCTATTTAAATTGTGACTGTGTTTTATTCCCGTAATATTTCCTTTTTATTCCCGTTACTTTCCCCTCAGTCCTTTGTAAACTGTATCTGTGTTTTATTCCGCAACATTTCATCCCCACTGTTTAAATTGTGTCTATGTTTTATTTCCGTAATATTTCCTTTTTATTCCCGTAACTTTCCAATCACTCCTTTGTAAACTGTATCTGTGTTTTATTCCCATAACATTTCTACCCCCCTATTTAAATTGTTTCTGTGTTTTATTCCCGTAATAATTCCGTTTTATTCCCGTAACTTTACCCTCACTCCTTTGTAAATTGTATCTGTGTTTTATTCCCGTAACATTTCCTCCCCCTATTTAAATTCTGACTGTGTTTTATTCCCGTAATATTTCCGTTTTATTCCCCTAACTTTCCCATCACTCCTTTGTAAACTGTATCTGTGTTTTATTCCGCAACATTCCCTCCCCCTGTTTAAATTGTATCTGTGTTTTATTCCCGTAATATTTCCTTTTTATTCCCGTAACTTTCCCCTCACTCCTTTGTAAACTGTATCTGTGTTTTATTCCCGTATCATTTCCTCCCCCCTATTTAAATTGTGTCTGACTTTTATTCCCGTAATATTTCCCTCACGTTTTAATAAATAGTATCTGTGTTTTATTAAGATAATGTTCTACACGCTCGTTTATAAATTTTGGGTATTTTCTATTCCCGTAACATTCCCCTCTCTCCTTTGTAAACTGTATCTGTTTTATTCCCGTAACATTTCCACCCCCCTGTTTAAATTGTGTCTGTGTTTTATTCCCGTAATATTTCCTTTTTATTCCCCTAACTTTCTCCACACTCCTTTGTAAACTGTATCTGTGTTTTATTCCCGTAACATTTCCTCCCCCTATTTAAATTGTGACTGTGTTTTATTCCCGTAATATTTCCTTTTTATTCCCGTAACTTTCCCCTCAGTCCTTTGTAAACTGTATCTGTGTTTTATTCCGCAACATTTCATCCCCACTGTTTAAATTGTGTCTATGTTTTATTCCCGTAATATTTCCTTTTTATTCCCGTAACTTTCCCATCACTCCTTTGTAAACTGTATCTGTGTTTTATTCCCATAACATTTCCACCCCCCTATTTAAATTGTGTCTGAGTTTTATTCCCGTAATATTTCCCACACGTTTTAATAAATAGTATCTGTGTTTTATTCAGATAATGTTCTACTCGCTCCTTTATAAATTTTGGGTATTTTCTATTCCCGTAACTTTCCCCTCACTCCTTTGTAAACTGTATCTGTGTATTATTCCCGTAACAGTTGCTCCCCCTATTTAAATTGTTTCTGTGTTTTATTCCCGTAATAATTCCGTTTTATTCCCGTAACTTTAACCTCATTCCTTTGTAAATTGTATCTGTGTTTTATTCCCGTAACATTTCCTCCCCCTATTTAAATTCTGACTGTGTTTTATTCCCGTAATATTTCCGTTTTATTCCCCTAACTTTCCCCTCACTCCTTTGTAAACTGTATCTGTGTTTTATTCCGCAACATTTCCTCCCCCCTGTTTAAATTGTGTCTGTGTTTTATTCCCGTAATATTTCCTTTTTATTCCCGTAACTTTCCCCTCACTCCTTTGTAAACTGTATCTGTGTTTTATTCCCGTAACATTTCCTCCCCCCTATTTAAATTGTGTCTGAGTTTTATTCCCGTAATATTTCCCTCACGTTTTAATAAATAGTATCTGTGTTTTATTCAGATAATGTTCTACTCGCTCCTTTATAAATTTTGGGTATTTTCTATTCCCGTAACTTTCCCCTCACTCCTTTGTAAACTGTATCTGTGTTTTATTCCCGTAACATTTCCTCCCCCCCTATTTAAATTGTGTCTGAGTTTTATTCCCGTAATATTTCCCTCACATTTTAATAAATAGTATCTGTGTTTTATTAAGATAATGTTCTACACGCTCGTTTATAAATTTTGGGTATTTTCTATTCCCGTAACATTCCCCTCTCTCCTTTGTAAACTGTATCTGTTTTATTCCCGTAAAATTTCCACCCCCCTGTTTAAATTGTGTCTGTGTTTTATTCCCGTAATATTTCCTTTTTATTCCCCTAACTTTCTCCACACTCCTTTGTAAACTGTATCTGTGTTTTATTCCCGTAACATTTCCTCCCCTATTTAAATTGTGACTGTGTTTTATTCCCGTAATATTTCCTTTTTATTCCCGTAACTTTCCCCTCAGTCCTTTGTAAACGGTATCTGTGTTTTATTCCGCAACATTTCATTCCCACTGTTTAAATTGTGTCTATGTTTTATTCCCGTAATATTTCCTTTTTATTCCCGTAACTTTCCCATCACTCCTTTGTAAACTGTATCTGTGTTTTATTCCCATAACATTTCCACCCCCCTATTTAAATTGTGTCTGAGTTTTATTCCCGTAATATTTCCCACACGTTTTAATAAATAGTATCTGTGTTTTATTCAGATAATGTTCTACTCGCTCCTTTATAAATTTTGGGTATTTTCTATTCCCGTAACTTTCCCCTCACTCCTTTGTAAACTGTATCTGTGTATTATTCCCGTAATAGTTGCTCCCCCTATTTAAATTGTTTCTGTGTTTTATTCCCGTAATAATTCCGTTTTATTCCCGTAACTTTACCCTCATTCCTTTGTAAATTGTATCTGTGTTTTATTCCCGTAACATTTCCTCCCCCTATTTAAATTGTGACTGTGTTTTATTCCCGTAATATTTCCGTGTTATTCCCCTAACTTTCCCCTCACTCCTTTGTAAACTGTATCTGTGTTTTATTCCGCAACATTTCCTCCCCCCTGTTTAAATTGTCTGTGTTTTATTCCCGTAATATTTCCTTTTAATTCCCCTAACTTTCCCCTCACTCCTTTGTAAACTGTATCTGTGTTTTATTCCCGTAACATTTCCTCCCCCCTATTTAAATTGTGTCTGAGTTTTATTCCCGTAATATTTCCCTCACGTTTTAATAAATAGTATCTGTGTTTTATTCAGATAATGTTCTACTCGCTCCTTTATAAATTTTGGGTATTTTCTATTCCCGTAACTTTCCCCTCACTCCTTTGTAAACTGTATCTGTGTTTTATTCCCGTAACATTTCCTCCCCCCCTATTTAAATTGTGTTTGTGTTTTATTCCCGTAATATTTCCTTTTTATTCCCGTAACTTTCCCCTCACTCCTTTGTAAACTGTATCTGTGTTTTTTTTCCCGTAAAATTTCCTCCCCCCATTCAAATTGTGTCTGAGTTTTATTCCCGTAATATTTCCCTCACGTTTTAATAAATGGTATCTGTGTTTTATTCAGATAATGTTCTACTCGCTCCTTTATAAATTTTGGGTATTTTCTATTCCCGTAACTATGCCCTCACTCCTTTGTAAATTGTATCTGTGTTTTATTCCCGTAACAGTTGCTCCCCCTATTTAAATTGTTTCTGTGTTTTATTCCCGTAATAATTCCGTTTTATTCCCCTAACTTTCTCCACACTCCTTTGTAAACTGTATCTGTGTTTTATTCCCGTAACATTTCCTCCCCCTATTTAAATTGTGACTGTGTTTTATTCCCGTAATATTTCCTTTTTATTCCCGTAACTTTCCCCTCAGTCCTTTGTAAACTGTATCTGTGTTTTATTCCCATATCATTTCCACCCCCCTATTTAAATTGTGTCTGAGTTTTATTCCCGTAATATTTCCCTCACGTTTTAATAAATAGTATCTGTGTTTTATTCAGATAATGTTCTACTCGCTCCTTTATAAATTTTGGGTATTTTCTATTCCCGTAACTATGCCCTCACTCCTTTGTAAACTGTATCTGTGTTTTATTCCCGTAACAGTTGCTCCCCTATTTAAATTGTTTCTGTGTTTTATTCCCGTAATAATTCCGTTTTATTCCCGTAACTTTACCCTCACTCCTTTGTAAATTGTATCTGTGTTTTATTCCCGTAACATTTCCTCCCCCTAATTAAATTGTGACTGTGTTTTATTCCCGTAATATTTCCGTTTTATTCCCCTAACTTTCCCCTCACTCCTTTGTAAACTGTATCTGTGTTTTATTCCGCAACATTTCCTCCCCCCTGTTTAAATTGTGTCTGTGTTTTATTCCCGTAATATTTCCTTTTTATTCCCGTAACTTTCCCCTCACTCCTTTGTAAACTGTATCTGTGTTTTATTCCCGTAACATTTCCTCCCCCCTATTTAAATTGTGTCTGAGTTTTATTCCCGTAATATTTCCCTCACGTTTTAATAAATAGTATCTGTGTTTTATTCAGATAATGTTCTACTCGCTCCTTTATAAATTTTGGGTATTTTCTATTCCCGTAACTTTCCCCTCACTCCTTTGTAAACTGTATCTCTGTTTTATTCCCGTAACATTTCCTCCCCCCTATTTAAATTGTGTTTGTGTTTTATTCACGTAATATTTCCTTTTTATTCCCGTAACTTTCCCCTCACTCCTTTGTAAACTGTATCTGTGTTTTTTTCCCGTAAAATTTCCTCCCCCCATTCAAATTGTGTCTGAGTTTTATTCCCGTAATATTTCCCTCACGTTTTAATAAATAGTATCTGTGTTTTATTCAGATAATGTTCTACTCGCTCCTTTATAAATTTTGGGTATTTTTCTATTCCCGGTAACTTTCTCCTCACTCCTTTGTAAACTGTATCTGTGTTTTATTCCAGTAACATTTCCTCCCCCCTATGTAAATTGTGTTTGTGTTTTATTCCCGTTATATTTCCGTTTTATACCCCTAACTTTCCCCTCACTCCTTTCTAAACTGTATCTGTGTTTTATTCCGCAACATTTCCTCCGCCCTGTTTAAATTGTGTCTGTGTTTTATTCCCGTAATATTTCCTTTTTATTCCCGTAACTTTCCCCTCACTCCTTTGTAAACTGTATCTGTGTTTTATGTCCGTAACATTTCCTCCGCCCTATTTAAATTGTGTCTGTGTTTTATTCCCGTAATATTTCCTTTTTTTCCCGTAATTTTCCCCTCACTCCTTTGTAAACTGTATCTGTGTTTTATTCCCGTAACATTTCCTCCCCCTATTTAAATTGTGACTGTGTTTTATTCCCGTAATATTTCCTTTTTATTCCCGTTACTTTCCCCTCAGTCCTTTGTAAACTGTATCTGTGTTTTATTCCGCAACATTTCATCCCCACTGTTTAAATTGTGTCTATGTTTTATTTCCGTAATATTTCCTTTTTATTCCCGTAACTTTCCCATCACTCCTTTGTAAACTGTATCTGTGTTTTATTCCCATAACATTTCTACCCCCCTATTTAAATTGTGTCTGAGTTTTATTCCCGTAATATTTCCCTCACGTTTTAATAAATAGTATCTGTGTTTTATTCAGATAATGTTCTACTCGCTCCTTTATAAATTTTGGGTATTTTCTATTCCCGTAACTTTCCCCCCACTCCTTTGTAAACTGTAACTGTGTTTTATTCCCGTAACAGTTGCTCCCCCTATTTAAATTGTTTCTGTGTTTTATTCCCGTAATAATTCCGTTTTATTCCCGTAACTTTACCCTCACTCCTTTGTAAATTGTATCTGTGTTTTATTCCCGTAACATTTCCTCCCCCTATTTAAATTCTGACTGTGTTTTATTCCCGTAATATTTCCGTTTTATTCCCCTAACTTTCCCATCACTCCTTTGTAAACTGTATCTGTGTTTTATTCCGCAACATTCCCTCCCCCCTGTTTAAATTGTATCTGTGTTTTATTCCCGTAATATTTCCTTTTTATTCCCGTAACTTTCCCCTCACTCCTTTGTAAACTGTATCTGTGTTTTATTCCCGTATCATTTCCTCCCCCCTATTTAAATTGTGTCTGACTTTTATTCCCGTAATATTTCCCTCAGGTTTTAATAAATAGTATCTGTGTTTTATTAAGATAATGTTCTACACGCTCGTTTATAAATTTTGGGTATTTTCTATTCCCGTAACATTCCCCTCTCTCCTTTGTAAACTGTATCTGTTTTATTCCCGTAACATTTCCACCCCCCTGTTTAAATTGTGTCTGTGTTTTATTCCCGTAATATTTCCTTTTTATTCCCCTAACTTTCTCCACACTCCTTTGTAAACTGTATCTGTGTTTTATTCCCGTAACATTTCCTCCCCCTATTTAAATTGTGACTGTTTTTTATTCCCGTAATATTTCCTTTTTATTCCCGTAACTTTCCCATCACTCCTTTGTAAACTGTATCTGTGTTTTATTCCCATAACATTTCCACCCCCCTATTTAAATTGTGTCTGAGTTTTATTCCCGTAATATTTCCCACACGTTTTAATAAATAGTATCTGTGTTTTATTCAGATAATGTTCTACTCGCTCCTTTATAAATTTTGGGTATTTTCTATTCCCGTAACTTTCCCCTCACTCCTTTGTAAACTGTATCTGTGTATTATTCCCGTAACAGTTGCTCCCCCTATTTAAATTGTTTCTGTGTTTTATTCCCGTAATAATTCCGTTTTATTCCCGTAACTTTAACCTCATTCCTTTGTAAATTGTATCTGTGTTTTATTCCCGTAACATTTCCTCCCCCTATTTAAATTCTGACTGTGTTTTATTCCCGTAATATTTCCGTTTTATTCCCCTAACTTTCCCCTCACTCCTTTGTAAACTGTATCTGTGTTTTATTCCGCAACATTTCCTCCACCCTGTTTAAATTGTGTCTGTGTTTTATTCCCGTAATATTTCCTTTTTATTCCCGTAACTTTCCCCTCACTCCTTTGTAAACTGTATCTGTGATTTATTCCCGTAACATTTCCTCCCCCCTATTTAAATTGTGTCTGAGTTTTATTCCCGTAATATTTCCCTCACGTTTTAATAAATAGTATCTGTGTTTTATTCAGATAATGTTCTACTCGCTCCTTTATAAATTTTGGGTATTTTCTATTCCCGTAACTTTCCCCTCACTCCTTTGTAAACTGTATCTGTGTTTTATTCCCGTAACATTTCCTCCCCCCCTATTTAAATTGTGTTTGTGTTTTATTCCCGTAATATTTCCTTTTTATTCCCGTAACTTTCCCCTCACTCCTTTGTAAACTGTATCTGTGTTTTTTTTCCCGTAAAATTTCCTCCCCCCATTCAAATTGTGTCTGAGTTTTATTCCCGTAATATTTCTCTCACGTTTTAATAAATAGTATCTGTGTTTTATTCAGATAATGTTCTACTCGCTCCTTTATAAATTTTGGGTATTTTCTATTCCCGGTAACTTTCACCTCACTCCTTTTTAAACTGTATCTGTGTTTTATTCCCGTAACATTTCCTCCCCCCTATGTAAATTGTGTTTGTGTTTTATTCCCGTTATATTTCCGTTTTATACCCCTAACCTTCCCCTCACTCCTTTGTAAACTGTATCTGTGTTTTATTCCGCAACATTTCCTCCGCCCTGTTTAAATTGTGTCTGTGTTTTATTCCCGTAATATTTCCTTTTTATTCCCGTAACTTTCCCCTCACTCCTTTGTAAACTGTATCTGTGTTTTATGTCCGTAACATTTCCTCCGCCCTATTTAAATTGTGTCTGTGTTTTATTCACGTAATATTTCCTTTTTTTCCCGTAATTTTCCCCTCACTCCTTTGTAAACTGTATCAGTGTTTTATTCCCGTAATATATCCTCCCCCCTATTTAAATTGTGTCTGAGTTTTATTCCCGTAATATTTCCCTCACGTTTTAACAAATAGTATCTGTGTTTTATTCCGATAATGTTCTACACGCTCCTTTATAAATTTTGGGTGTTTTCTATTCCCGTAACATTCACCTCACTCCTTTGTAAACTGTATTTGTTTTATTCCAGTAACATTTCCACCCCCCTGTTTAAATTGTGTCTGTGTTTTATTCCCGTAATATTTCCTTTTTATTCCCCTAACTTTCTCCACACTCCTTTGAAAAATGTATCTGTGTTTTATTCCCGTTACATTTCCTCCCCCTATTTAAATTATGTCTGTGTTTTATTCCCGTAATATTTCCTTTTTATTCCCGTAACTTTCCCCTCACTCCTTTGTAAACTGCATCTGTGTTTTATTCACATAACATTTCCTCCCCACTTTATAAATTGTGTCTGTGTTTTATTCCCGTAATATTTCCTTTTTATTCCCGTAACTTTCCCCTCACTCCTTTGTGAACTGTATCTGTGTTTTATGTCCGTAAAATTTCCTCCGCCCTTTTTAAATTGTGTCTGACTTTTATTCCCGTAATATTTCCCTCACGTTTTAATAAATAGTATCTGTGTTTTATTAAGATAATGTTCTACACGCTCGTTTATAAATTTTGGGTATTTTCTATTCCCGTAACATTCCCCTCTCTCCTTTGTAAACTGTATCTGTTTTATTCCCGTAAAATTTCCTCCCCCCATTCAAATTGTGTCTGAGTTTTATTCCCGTAATATTTCCCTCACGTTTTAATAAATAGTATCTGTGTTTTATTCAGATAATGTTCTACTCGCTCCTTTATAAATTTTGGGTATTTTCTATTCCCGGTAACTTTCTCCTCACTCCTTTGTAAACTGTATCTGTGTTTTATTCCCGTAACATTTCCTCCCCCCTATGTAAATTGTGTTTGTGTTTTATTCCCGTTATATTTCCGTTTTATACCCCTAACCTTCACCTCACTCCTTTGTAAACTGTATCTGTGTTTTATTCCGCAACATTTCCTCCGCCCTGTTTAAATTGTGTCTGTGTTTTATTCCCGTAATATTTCCTTTTTATTCCCGTAACTTTCCCCTCAGTCATTTGTAAACTGTATCTGTGTTTTATTCCGCAACATTTCATCCCCACTGTTTAAATTGTGTCAATGTTTTATTCCCGTAATATTTCCTTTTTATTCCCGTAACTTTCCCATCACTCCTTTGTAAACTGTATCTGTGTTTTATTCCCATAACATTTCCACCACCCTATTTAAATTGTGTCTGAGTTTTATTCCCGTAATATTTCCCTCACGTTTTAATAAATAGTATCTGTGTTTTATTCAGATAATGTTCTACTCGCTCCTTTATAAATTTTGGGTATTTTCTATTCCCGTAACTTTCCCCTCACTCCTTTGTAAACTGTATCTGTGTTTTATTCCCGTAACAGTTGCTCCCCCTATTTAAATTGTTTCTGTGTTTTATTCCCGTAATAATTCCGTTTTATTTCCGTAACTTTACCCTCACTCCTTTGTAAATTGTATCTGTGTTTTATTCCCGTAACATTTCCTCCCCCTATTTAAATTGTGACTGTGTTTTATTCCCGTAATATTTCCGTTTTATTCCCCTAACTTTCCCCTCACTCCTTTGTAAACTGTATCTGTGTTTTATTCCGCAACATTTCCTCCCCCCTGTTTAAATTGTGTCTGTGTTTTATTCCCGTAATATTTCCTTTTTATTCCCGTAACTTTCCCCTCACTCCTTTGTAAACTGTATCTGTGTTTTATTCCCGTAACATTTCCTCCCCCCTATTTAAATTGTGTCTGAGTTTTATTCCCGTAATATTTCCCTCACATTTTAATAAATAGTATCTGTGTTTTATTAAGATAATGTTCTACACGCTCGTTTATAAATTTTGGGTATTTTCTGTTCCCGTAACATTCCCCTCTCTCCTTTGTAAACTGTATCTGTTTTATTCCCGTAACATTTCCACCCCCCTGTTTAAATTGTGTCTGTGTTTTATTCCCGTAATATTTCCTTTTTATTCCCGTAACTTTCCCCTCAGTCCTTTGTAAACTGTATCTGTGTTTTATGTCCGTAACATTTCCTCCGCCCTATTTAAATTGTGTCTGTGTTTTATTCACGTAATATTTCCTTTTTTTCCCGTAACTTTCCCCTCACTCCTTTGTAAACTGCATCTGTGTTTTATTCACATAACATTTCCTCCCCACTTTATAAATTGTGTCTGTGTTTTATTCCCGTAATATTTCCTTTTTATTCCCGTAACTTTCCCCTCACTCCTTTGTAAACTGTATCTGTGTTTTATGTCCGTAAAATTTCCTCCGCCCTTTTTAAATTGTGTCTGACTTTTATTCCCGTAATATTTCCCTCACGTTTTAATAAATAGTATCTGTGTTTTATTAAGATAATGTTCTACACGCTCGTTTATAAATTTTGGGTATTTTCTATTCCCGTAACATTCCCCTCTCTCCTTTGTAAACTGTATCTGTTTTATTCCCGTAAAATTTCCTCCCCCCATTCAAATTGTGTCTGAGTTTTATTCCCGTAATATTTCCCTCACGTTTTAATAAATAGTATCTGTGTTTTATTCAGATAATGTTCTACTCGCTCCTTTATAAATTTTGGGTATTTTCTATTCCCGGTAACTTTCTCCTCACTCCTTTGTAAACTGTATCTGTGTTTTATTCCCGTAACATTTCCTCCCCCCTATGTAAATTGTGTTTGTGTTTTATTCCCGTTATATTTCCGTTTTATACCCCTAACCTTCCCCTCACTCCTTTGTAAACTGTATCTGTGTTTTATTCCGCAACATTTCCTCCGCCCTGTTTAAATTGTGTCTGTGTTTTATTCCCGTAATATTTCCTTTTTATTCCCGTAACTTTCCCCTCAGTCTTTTGTAAACTGTATCTGTGTTTTATTCCGCAACATTTCATCCCCACTGTTTAAATTGTGTCAATGTTTTATTCCCATAATATTTCCTTTTTATTCCCGTAACTTTCCCATCACTCCTTTGTAAACTGTATCTGTGTTTTATTCCCATAACATTTCCACCACCCTATTTAAATTGTGTCTGAGTTTTATTCCCGTAATATTTCCCTCACGTTTTAATAAATAGTATCTGTGTTTTATTCAGATAATGTTCTACTCGCTCCTTTATAAATTTTGGGTATTTTCTATTCCCGTAACTTTCCCCTCACTCCTTTGTAAACTGTATCTGTGTTTTATTCCCGTAACAGTTGCTCCCCCTATTTAAATTGTTTCTGTGTTTTATTCCCGTAATAATTCCGTTTTATTCCCGTAACTTTACCCTCACTCCTTTGTAAATTGTATCTGTGTTTTATTCCCGTAACATTTCCTCCCCCTATTTAAATTGTGACTGTGTTTTATTCCCGTAATATTTCCGTTTTATTCCCCTAACTTTCCCCTCACTCCTTTGTAAACTGTATCTGTGTTTTATTCCGCAACATTTCCTCCCCCCTGTTTAAATTGTGTCTGTGTTTTATTCCCGTAATATTTCCTTTTTATTCCCGTAACTTTCCCCTCACTCCTTTGTAAACTGTATCTGTGTTTTATTCCCGTAACATTTCCTCCCCCCTATTTAAATTGTGTCTGAGTTTTATTCCCGTAATATTTCCCTCACATTTTAATAAATAGTATCTGTGTTTTATTAAGATAATGTTCTACACGCTCGTTTATAAATTTTGGGTATTTTCTGTTCCCGTAACATTCCCCTCTCTCCTTTGTAAACTGTATCTGTTTTATTCCCGTAACATTTCCACCCCCCTGTTTAAATTGTGTCTGTGTTTTATTCCCGTAATATTTCCTTTTTATTCCCCTAACTTTCTCCACACTCCTTTGTAAACTGTATCTGTGTTTTATTCCCGTAACATTTCCTCCCCCTGTTTAAATTGTGACTGTGTTTTATTCCCGTAATATTTCCTTTTTATTCCCGTAACTTTCCCCTCACTCCTTTGTAAACTGTATCTGTGTTTTATTCCCGTAACATTTCCTCCCCCCTATTTAAATTGTGTCTGAGTTTTATTCCCGTAATATTTCCCTCACGTTTTAATAAATAGTATCTGTGTTTTATTCAGATAATGTTCTACTCGCTCCTTTATAAATTTTGGGTATTTTTCTATTCCCGGTAACTTTCTCCTCACTCCTTTGTAAACTGTATCTGTGTTTTATTCCAGTAACATTTCCTCCCCCCTATGTAAATTGTGTTTGTGTTTTATTCCCGTTATATTTCCGTTTTATACCCCTAACTTTCCCCTCACTCCTTTGTAAACTGTATCTGTGTTTTATTCCGCAACATTTCCTCCGCCCTGTTTAAATTGTGTCTGTGTTTTATTCCCGTAATATTTCCTTTTTATTCCCGTAACTTTCCCCTCACTCCTTTGTAAACTGTATCTGTGTTTTATGTCCGTAACATTTCCTCCGCCCTATTTAAATTGTGTCTGTGTTTTATTCCCGTAATATTTCCTTTTTTTCCCGTAATTTTCCCCTCACTCCTTTGTAAACTGTATCTGTGTTTTATTCCCGTAACATTTCCTCCCCCTATTTAAATTGTGACTGTGTTTTATTCCCGTAATATTTCCTTTTTATTCCCGTTACTTTCCCCTCAGTCCTTTGTAAACTGTATCTGTGTTTTATTCCGCAACATTTCATCCCCACTGTTTAAATTGTGTCTATGTTTTATTTCCGTAATATTTCCTTTTTATTCCCGTAACTTTCCCATCACTCCTTTGTAAACTGTATCTGTGTTTTATTCCCATAACATTTCTACCCCCCTATTTAAATTGTGTCTGAGTTTTATTCCCGTAATATTTCCCTCACGTTTTAATAAATAGTATCTGTGTTTTATTCAGATAATGTTCTACTCGCTCCTTTATAAATTTTGGGTATTTTCTATTCCCGTAACTTTCCCCCCACTCCTTTGTAAACTGTAACTGTGTTTTATTCCCGTAACAGTTGCTCCCCCTATTTAAATCGTTTCTGTGTTTTATTCCCGTAATAATTCCGTTTTATTCCCGTAACTTTACCCTCACTCCTTTGTAAATTGTATCTGTGTTTTATTCCCGTAACATTTCCTCCCCCTATTTAAATTCTGACTGTGTTTTATTCCCGTAATATTTCCGTTTTATTCCCCTAACTTTCCCATCACTCCTTTGTAAACTGTATCTGTGTTTTATTCCGCAACATTCCCTCCCCCCTGTTTAAATTGTATCTGTGTTTTATTCCCGTAATATTTCCTTTTTATTCCCGTAACTTTCCCCTCACTCCTTTGTAAACTGTATCTGTGTTTTATTCCCGTATCATTTCCTCCCCCCTATTTAAATTGTGTCTGACTTTTATTCCCGTAATATTTCCCTCAGGTTTTAATAAATAGTATCTGTGTTTTATTAAGATAATGTTCTACACGCTCGTTTATAAATTTTGGGTATTTTCTATTCCCGTAACATTCCCCTCTCTCCTTTGTAAACTGTATCTGTTTTATTCCCGTAACATTTCCACCCCCCTGTTTAAATTGTGTCTGTGTTTTATTCCCGTAATATTTCCTTTTTATTCCCCTAACTTTCTCCACACTCCTTTGTAAACTGTATCTGTGTTTTATTCCCGTAACATTTCCTCCCCCTATTTAAATTGTGACTGTTTTTTATTCCCGTAATATTTCCTTTTTATTCCCGTAACTTTCCCATCACTCCTTTGTAAACTGTATCTGTGTTTTATTCCCATAACATTTCCACCCCCCTATTTAAATTGTGTCTGAGTTTTATTCCCGTAATATTTCCCACACGTTTTAATAAATAGTATCTGTGTTTTATTCAGATAATGTTCTACTCGCTCCTTTATAAATTTTGGGTATTTTCTATTCCCGTAACTTTCCCCTCACTCCTTTGTAAACTGTATCTGTGTATTATTCCCGTAACAGTTGCTCCCCCTATTTAAATTGTTTCTGTGTTTTATTCCCGTAATAATTCCGTTTTATTCCCGTAACTTTAACCTCATTCCTTTGTAAATTGTATCTGTGTTTTATTCCCGTAACATTTCCTCCCCCTATTTAAATTCTGACTGTGTTTTATTCCCGTAATATTTCCGTTTTATTCCCCTAACTTTCCCCTCACTCCTTTGTAAACTGTATCTGTGTTTTATTCCCGTAACATTTCCTCCCCCCCTATTTAAATTGTGTTTGTGTTTTATTCCCGTAATATTTCCTTTTTATTCCCGTAACTTTCCCCTCACTCCTTTGTAAACTGTATCTGTGTTTTTTTTCCCGTAAAATTTCCTCCCCCCATTCAAATTGTGTCTGAGTTTTATTCCCGTAATATTTCTCTCACGTTTTAATAAATAGTATCTGTGTTTTATTCAGATAATGTTCTACTCGCTCCTTTATAAATTTTGGGTATTTTCTATTCCCGGTAACTTTCTCCTCACTCCTTTTTAAACTGTATCTGTGTTTTATTCCCGTAACATTTCCTCCCCCCTATGTAAATTGTGTTTGTGTTTTATTCCCGTTATATTTCCGTTTTATACCCCTAACCTTCCCCTCACTCCTTTGTAAACTGTATCTGTGTTTTATTCCGCAACATTTCCTCCGCCCTGTTTAAATTGTGTCTGTGTTTTATTCCCGTAATATTTCCTTTTTATTCCCGTAACTTTCCCCTCACTCCTTTGTAAACTGTATCTGTGTTTTATGTCCGTAACATTTCCTCCGCCCTATTTAAATTGTGTCTGTGTTTTATTCACGTAATATTTCCTTTTTTTCCCGTAATTTTCCCCTCACTCCTTTGTAAACTGTATCAGTGTTTTATTCCCGTAATATATCCTCCCCCCTATTTAAATTGTGTCTGAGTTTTATTCCCGTAATATTTCCCTCACGTTTTAATAAATAGTATCTGTGTTTTATTCCGATAATGTTCTACACGCTCCTTTATAAATTTTGGGTGTTTTCTATTCCCGTAACATTCACCTCACTCCTTTGTAAACTGTATTTGTTTTATTCCAGTAACATTTCCACCCCCCTGTTTAAATTGTGTCTGTGTTTTATTCCCGTAATATTTCCTTTTTATTCCCCTAACTTTCTCCACACTCCTTTGAAAAATGTATCTGTGTTTTATTCCCGTTACATTTCCTCCCCCTATTTAAATTATGTCTGTGTTTTATTCCCGTAATATTTCCTTTTTATTCCCGTAACTTTCCCCTCACTCCTTTGTAAACTGCATCTGTGTTTTATTCACATAACATTTCCTCCCCACTTTATAAATTGTGTCTGTGTTTTATTCCCGTAATATTTCCTTTTTATTCCCGTAACTTTCCCCTCACTCCTTTGTGAACTGTATCTGTGTTTTATGTCCGTAAAATTTCCTCCGCCCTTTTTAAATTGTGTCTGACTTTTATTCCCGTAATATTTCCCTCACGTTTTAATAAATAGTATCTGTGTTTTATTAAGATAATGTTCTACACGCTCGTTTATAAATTTTGGGTATTTTCTATTCCCGTAACATTCCCCTCTCTCCTTTGTAAACTGTATCTGTTTTATTCCCTTAAAATTTCCTCCCCCCATTCAAATTGTGTCTGAGTTTTATTCCCGTAATATTTCCCTCACGTTTTAATAAATAGTATCTGTGTTTTATTCAGATAATGTTCTACTCGCTCCTTTATAAATTTTGGGTATTTTCTATTCCCGGTAACTTTCTCCTCACTCCTTTGTAAACTGTATCTGTGTTTTATTCCCGTAACATTTCCTCCCCCCTATGTAAATTGTGTTTGTGTTTTATTCCCGTTATATTTCCGTTTTATACCCCTAACCTTCCCCTCACTCCTTTGTAAACTGTATCTGTGTTTTATTCCGCAACATTTCCTCCGCCCTGTTTAAATTGTGTCTGTGTTTTATTCCCGTAATATTTCCTTTTTATTCCCGTAACTTTCCCCTCAGTCATTTGTAAACTGTATCTGTGTTTTATTCCGCAACATTTCATCCCCACTGTTTAAATTGTGTCAATGTTTTATTCCCGTAATATTTCCTTTTTATTCCCGTAACTTTCCCATCACTCCTTTGTAAACTGTATCTGTGTTTTATTCCCATAACATTTCCACCACCCTATTTAAATTGTGTCTGAGTTTTATTCCCGTAATATTTCCCTCACGTTTTAATAAATAGTATCTGTGTTTTATTCAGATAATGTTCTACTCGCTCCTTTATAAATTTTGGGTATTTTCTATTCCCGTAACTTTCCCCTCACTCCTTTGTAAACTGTATCTGTGTTTTATTCCCGTAACAGTTGCTCCCCCTATTTAAATTGTTTCTGTGTTTTATTCCCGTAATAATTCCGTTTTATTCCCGTAACTTTACCCTCACTCCTTTGTAAATTGTATCTGTGTTTTATTCCCGTAACATTTCCTCCCCCTATTTAAATTGTGACTGTGTTTTATTCCCGTAATATTTCCGTTTTATTCCCCTAACTTTCCCCTCACTCCTTTGTAAACTGTATCTGTGTTTTATTCCGCAACATTTCCTCCCCCCTGTTTAAATTGTGTCTGTGTTTTATTCCCGTAATATTTCCTTTTTATTCCCGTAACTTTCCCCTCACTCCTTTGTAAACTGTATCTGTGTTTTATTCCCGTAACATTTCCTCCCCCCTATTTAAATTGTGTCTGAGTTTTATTCCCGTAATATTTCCCTCACATTTTAATAAATAGTATCTGTGTTTTATTAAGATAATGTTCTACACGCTCGTTTATAAATTTTGGGTATTTTCTGTTCCCGTAACATTCCCCTCTCTCCTTTGTAAACTGTATCTGTTTTATTCCCGTAACATTTCCACCCCCCTGTTTAAATTGTGTCTGTGTTTTATTCCCGTAATATTTCCTTTTTATTCCCGTAACTTTCCCCTCAGTCCTTTGTAAACTGTATCTGTGTTTTATGTCCGTAACATTTCCTCCGCCCTATTTAAATTGTGACTGTGTTTTATTCCCGTAATATTTCCTTTTTATTCCCGTAACTTTCCCCTCAGTCCTTTGTAAACGGTATCTGTGTTTTATTCCGCAACATTTCATCCCCACTGTTTAAATTGTGTCTATGTTTTATTCCCGTAATATTTCCTTTTTATTCCCGTAACTTTCCCATCACTCCTTTGTAAACTGTATCTGTGTTTTATTCCCATAACATTTCCACCCCCCTATTTAAATTGTGTCTGAGTTTTATTCCCGTAATATTTCCCACACGTTTTAATAAATAGTATCTGTGTTTTATTCAGATAATGTTCTACTCGCTCCTTTATAAATTTTGGGTATTTTCTATTCCCGTAACTTTCCCCTCACTCCTTTGTAAACTGTATCTGTGTATTATTCCCGTAATAGTTGCTCCCCCTATTTAAATTGTTTCTGTGTTTTATTCCCGTAATAATTCCGTTTTATTCCCGTAACTTTACCCACATTCCTTTGTAAATTGTATCTGTGTTTTATTCCCGTAACATTTCCTCCCCCTATTTAAATTGTGACTGTGTTTTATTCCCGTAATATTTCCGTGTTATTCCCCTAACTTTCCCCTCACTCCTTTGTAAACTGTATCTGTGTTTTATTCCGCAACATTTCCTCCCCCCTGTTTAAATTGTCTGTGTTTTATTCCCGTAATATTTCCTTTTAATTCCCCTAACTTTCCCCTCACTCCTTTGTAAACTGTATCTGTGTTTTATTCCCGTAACATTTCCTCCCCCCTATTTAAATTGTGTCTGAGTTTTATTCCCGTAATATTTCCCTCACGTTTTAATAAATAGTATCTGTGTTTTATTCAGATAATGTTCTACTCGCTCCTTTATAAATTTTGGGTATTTTCTATTCCCGTAACTTTCCCCTCACTCCTTTGTAAACTGCATCTGTGTTTTATTCCCGTAACATTTCCTCCCCCCCCCTATTTAAATTGTGTTTGTGTTTTATTCCCGTAATATTTCCTTTTTATTCCCGTAACTTTCCCCTCACTCCTTTGTAAACTGTATCTGTGTTTTTTTTCCCGTAAAATTTCCTCCCCCCATTCAAATTGTGTCTGAGTTTTATTCCCGTAATATTTCCCTCACGTTTTAATAAATAGTATCTGTGTTTTATTCAGATAATGTTCTACTCGCTCCTTTATAAATTTTGGGTATTTTCTATTCCCGTAACTATGCCCTCACTCCTTTGTAAATTGTATCTGTGTTTTATTCCCGTAACAGTTGCTCCCCCTATTTAAATTGTTTCTGTGTTTTATTCCCGTAATAATTCCGTTTTATTCCCCTAACTTTCTCCACACTCCTTTGTAAACTGTATCTGTGTTTTATTCCCGTAACATTTCCTCCCCCTATTTAAATTGTGACTGTGTTTTATTCCCGTAATATTTCCTTTTTATTCCCGTAACTTTCCCCTCAGTCCTTTGTAAACTGTATCTGTGTTTTATTCCCATATCATTTCCACCCCCCTATTTAAATTGTGTCTGAGTTTTATTCCCGTAATATTTCCCTCACGTTTTAATAAATAGTATCTGTGTTTTATTCAGATAATGTTCTACTCGCTCCTTTATAAATTTTGGGTATTTTCTATTCCCGTAACTATGCCCTCACTCCTTTGTAAACTGTATCTGTGTTTTATTCCCGTAACAGTTGCTCCCCTATTTAAATTGTTTCTGTGTTTTATTCCCGTAATAATTCCGTTTTATTCCCGTAACTTTACCCTCACTCCTTTGTAAATTGTATCTGTGTTTTATTCCCGTAACATTTCCTCCCCCTATTTAAATTGTGACTGTGTTTTATTCCCGTAATATTTCCGTTTTATTCCCCTAACTTTCCCCTCACTCCTTTGTAAACTGTATCTGTGTTTTATTCCGCAACATTTCCTCCCCCCTGTTTAAATTGTGTCTGTGTTTTATTCCCGTAATATTTCCATTTTATTCCCGTAACTTTCCCCTCACTCCTTTGTAAACTGTATCTGTGTTTTATTCCCGTAACATTTCCTCCCCCCTATTTAAATTGTGTCTGAGTTTTATTCCCGTAATATTTCCCTCACGTTTTAATAAATAGTATCTGTGTTTTATTCAGATAATGTTCTACTCGCTCCTTTATAAATTTTGGGTATTTTCTATTCCCGTAACTTTCCCCTCACTCCTTTGTAAACTGTATCTCTGTTTTATTCCCGTAACATTTCCTCCCCCCCCTATTTAAATTGTGTTTGTGTTTTATTCCCGTAATATTTCCTTTTTATTCCCGTAACTTTCCCCTCACTCCTTTGTAAACTGTATCTGTGTTTTTCTCCCGTAAAATTTCCTCCCCCCATTCAAATTGTGTCTGAATTTTATTCCCGTAATATTTCCCTCACGTTTTAATAAATAGTATCTGTGTTTTATTCAGATAATGTTCTACTCGCTCCTTTATAAATTTTGGGTATTTTCTATTCCTGGTAACTTTCTCCTCACTCCTTCGTAAACTGTATCTGTGTTTCATTCCCGTAACATTTCCTCCCCCCTATGTAAATAGTGTTTGTGTTTTATTCCCGTTATATTTCCGTTTTATACCCCTAACTTTCCCCTCACTCCTTTGTAAACTGTATCTGTGTTTTATTTCGCAACATTTCCTCCACCCTGTTTAAATTGTGTCTGTGTTTTATTCCCGTAATATTTCCTTTTTATTCCCGTAACTTTCCCCTCACTCCTTTGTAAACTGTATCTGTGTTTTATGTCCGTAACATTTCCTCCGCCCTATTTAAATTGTGTCTGTGTTTTATTCCCGTAATATTTCCTTTTTTTCCCGTAATTTTCCCCTCACTCCTTTGTAAACTGTATCAGTGTTTTATTCTCGTAATATTTCCTCCCCCCTATTTAAATTGTGTCTGACTTTTATTCCCGTAATATTTCCCTCACGTTTTAATAAATAGTATCTGTGTTTTATTCAGATAATGTTCTACTCGCTCCTTTATAAATTTTGGGTATTTTCTATTCCCGGTAACTTTCTCCTCACTCCTTTGTAAACTGTATCTGTGTTTTATTCCCGTAACATTTCCTCCCCCCTATGTAAATTGTGTTTGTGTTTTATTCCCGTTATATTTCCGTTTTATACCCCTAACTTTCCCCTCACTCCTTTGTAAACTGTATCTGTGTTTTATTCCGCAACATTTCCTCCGCCCTGTTTAAATTGTGTCTGTGTTTTATTCCCGTAGTATTTCCTTTTTATTCCCGTAACTTTCCCCTCACTCCTTTGTAAACTGTATCTGTGTTTTATGTCCGTAACATTTCCTCCGCCCTATTTAAATTGTGTCTGTGTTTTATTCCCGTAATATTTCCTTTTTTTCCCGTAATTTTCCCCTCACTCCTTTGTAAACTGTATCTGTGTTTTATTCCCGTAACATTTCCTCCCCCTATTTAAATTGTGACTGTGTTTTATTCCCGTAATATTTCCTTTTTATTCCCGTTACTTTCCCCTCAGTCCTTTGTAAACTGTATCTGTGTTTTATTCCGCAACATTTCATCCCCACTGTTTAAATTGTGTCTATGTTTTATTTCCGTAATATTTCCTTTTTATTCCCGTAACTTTCCCATCACTCCTTTGTAAACTGTATCTGTGTTTTATTCCCATAACATTTCTACCCCCCTATTTAAATTGTGTCTGAGTTTTATTCCCGTAATATTTCCCTCACGTTTTAATAAATAGTATCTGTGTTTTAGTCAGATAATGTCCTACTCGCTCCTTTATAAATTTTGGGTATCTTCTATTCCCGTAACTTTCCCCCCACTCCTTTGTAAACTGTAACTGTGTTTTATTCCCGTAACAGTTGCTCCCCCTATTTAAATTGTTTCTGTGTTTTATTCCCGTAATAATTCCGTTTTATTCCCGTAACTTTACCCTCACTCCTTTGTAAATTGTATCTGTGTTTTATTCCCGTAACATTTCCTCCCCCTATTTAAAATCTGACTGTGTTTTATTCCCGTAATATTTCCGTTTTATTCCCCTAACTTTCCCCTCACTCCTTTGTAAACTGTATCTGTGTTTTATTCCGCAACATTCCCTCCCCCCTGTTTAAATTGTATCTGTGTTTTATTCCCGTAATATTTCCTTTTTATTCCCGTAACTTTCCCCTCACTCCTTTGTAAACTGTATCTGTGTTTTATTCCCGTATCATTTCCTCCCCCCTATTTAAATTGAGTCTGACTTTTATTCCCGTAATATTTCCCTCACGTTTTAATAAATAGTATCTGTGTTTTATTAAGATAATGTTCTACACGCTCGTTTATAAATTTTGGGTATTTTCTATTCCCGTAACATTCCCCTCTCTCCTTTGTAAACTGTATCTGTTTTATTCCCGTAACATTTCCTCCCCCCCCTATTTAAATTGTGTTTGTGTTTTATTCCCGTAATATTTCCTTTTTATTCCCGTAACTTTCCCCTCACTCCTTTGTAAACTGTATCTGTGTTTTTTTCCCGTAAAATTTCGTCCCCCCATTCAAATTGTGTCTGAATTTTATTCCCGTAATATTTCCCTCACGTTTTAATAAATAGTATCTGTGTTTTATTCAGATAATGTTCTACTCGCTCCTTTATAAATTTTGGGTATTTTCTATTCCCGGTAACTTTCTCCTCACTCCTTCGTAAACTGTATCTGTGTTTCATTCCCGTCACATTTCCTCCCCCCTATGTAAATAGTGTTTGTGTTTTATTCCCGTTATATTTCCGTTTTAAACCCCCCTATTTAAATTGTGTCTGAGTTTAATTCACGTAATATTTCCCTTACGTTTTAATAAATAGTATCTGTGTTTTATTCAGATAATGTTCTACTCGCTCCTTTATAAATTTTGGGTATTTTCTATTCCCGTAAGTTTCCCCTCACTCCTTTGTAAACTGTATCTGTGTTTTATTCCCGTAACAGTGGCTCCCCATATTTAAATTGTGTCTGTGTTTTATTCCCTTAATAATTCCGTTTTATTCCCGTAACTTTACCCTCACTCATTTGTAAACTGTATCGGTGTTTTATTCCCGTAACATTTCCTCACCCTATTTAAATTGTGACTGTGTTTTATTCCCGTAATATTTCCTTTTTATTCCCGTAACTTTCCCCTCACTCCTTTGTAAACTGTATCTGTGTTTTATTCCGCAACATTTCATCCCCCCTGTTTAAATTGTGTCTGTGTTTTATTCCCGTAATATTTCCCTCACGTTTTATTAAATAGTATCTGTGTTTTATTCAGATAATGTTCTAAACGCTCCTTTATAAATTTTGGGTATTTTCTATTCCCCTAACATTCCCCTCTCTCCTTTGTAAACTGTATCTGTTTTATTCCCGTAACGTTTCCACCCCCCTGTTTAAATTGTGTCTGTGTTTTATTCCCGTAATATTTCCTTTTTATTCCCGTAACTTTCCCCTCACTCCTTTGTAAACTGTATCTGTGTTTTATTCCCGTAACATTTCCTCACCCCCTATTTAAATTGTGTTTGTGTTTTATTCCCGTAATATTTCCTTTTTATTCCCGTAACTTTCCCCTCACTCCTTTGTAAACTGTATCTGTGTTTTTTTTTCCCGTAAAATTTCCTCCCCCCATTCAAATTGTGTCTGAGTTTTATTCCCGTAATATTTCCCTCACGTTTTAATAAATAGTATCTGTGTTTTATTCAGATAATGTTCTACTCGCTCCTTTATAAATTTTGGGTATTTTCTATTCCCGGTAACTTTCTCCTCACTCCTTTGTAAACTGTATCTGTGTTTTATTCCCGTAACATTTCCTCCCCCCTATTTAAATTGTGTTTGTGTTTTATTCCCGTTATATTGCCGTTTTATACCCCTAACTTTCCCCTCACTCCTTTGTAAACTGTATCTGTGTTTTATTCCGCAACATTTCCTCCGCCCTGTTTAAATTGTGTCTGTGTTTTATTCCCGTAATATTTCCTTTTTATTCCCGTAACTTTCCCCTCACTCATTTGTAAACTGTATCTGTGTTTTATTCCCGTAACAGTTGCTCCCCCTATTTAAATTGTGCTCACCCTTTTTAAATTGTGTCTGTGTTTTATTCCCGTAATAATTCCGTTTTATCCCGTAACTTTACCCTCACTCATTTGTAAACTGTATCTGTGTTTTATTCCCGTAACATTTCCTCCCCCTATTTAAATTGTGACTGTGTTTTATTTCCGTAATATTTCCTTTTTATTCCCGTAACTTTCCCCTCACTCCTTTGTAAACTGTATCTGTGTTTTATTCCGCAACATTTCATCCCCCCTGTTTAAATTGTGTCTGTGTTTTATTCCCGTAATATTTACTTTTTATTCCCGTAACTTTCCCATCACTCCTTTGTAAACTGTATCTGTGTTTTATTCCCATAACATTTCCACCCCCCTATTTAAATTGTGTCTGAGTTTTAGTCCCGTAATATTTCCCTCGCGTTTTAATAAATAGTATCTGTGTTTTATTCAGATAATGTTCTACTCGCTCCTTTATAAATTTTGGGTATTTTCTATTTCCGTAACTTTCCCCTCACTCCTTTGTAAACTGTAACTGTGTTTTATTCCAGTAACAGTTGATCCCCCTATTTAAATTGTGTCTGTGTTTTATTCCCGTAATAATTCCGTTTTATTCCCGTAACTTTACCCTCACTCCTTTGTAAATTGTATCTGTGTTTTATTCCCGTAACATTTCCTCCCCCTATTTAAATTGTGACTGTGTTTTATTCCCGTAATATTTCCGTTTTATTCCCCTAACTTTCCACTCACTCCTTTGTCAACTGTATCTGTGTTTTATTCCGGAACATTTCCTCCCCCCTGTTTAAATTGTGTCTGTGTTTTATTCCCGTAATATTTCCTTTTTATTCCCGTAACTTTCCCCGCACTCCTTTGTAAACTGTATCTGTGTTTTATTCCGCAACATTTCATCCCCACTGTTTAAATTCTGTCTGTGTTTTATTCCCGTAATATTTCCCTCATGTTTTAATAAATAGTATCTGTGTTTTATTCAGATAATGTTCTACTCGCTCCTTTATAAATTTTGGGTATTTTCTATTCCCGTAACTCTCCCCTCACTCCTTTGTAAACTGTATCTGTGTTTTATTCCCGTAACAGTTGCTCACCCTATTTAAATTATGTCTGTGTTTTATTCCCGTAATAATTCCGTTTTATTCCCGTAACTTTACCCTCACTCATTTGTAAACTGTATCGGTGTTTTATTCCCGTAACATTTCCTCACCCTATTTAAATTGTTACTGTGTTTTATTCCCGTAATATTTCCTTTTTATTCCCGTAATTTTCCCCTCACTCCTTTGTAAACTGTATCTGTGTTTTATTCCGCAACATTTCATCCCCCCTGTTTAAATTGTGTCTGTGTTTTATTCCCGTAATATTTCCCTCACGTTTTAATAAATAGTATCTGTGTTTTATTCAGATAATGTTCTACTCGCTCCTTTATAAATTTTGGGTGTTTTCCATTCCCGTAACTCTCCCCTCACTCCTTTGTAAACTGTATCTGTGTTTTATTCCCGTAACAGTTGCTCACCCTATTTAAATTGTGTCTGTGTTTTATTCCCGTAATAATTCCGTTTTATTCCCGTAACTTTACCCTCACTCATTTGTAAACTGTATCTGTGTTTTATTCCCGTAACATTTTCTCCCCCTATTTAAATTGTGACTGTGTTTTATTTCCGTAATATTTCCTTTTTATTCCCGTAACATTCCCCTCACTCCTTTGTAAACTCTATCTGTGTTTTATTCCGCAACGTTTCATCCCCCCTGTTTAAATTGTGTCTGTGTTTTATTCCCGTAATATTTCCTTTTTATTCCCGTAACTTTCCCATCACTCCTTTGTAAACTGTATCTGTGTTTTATTCCCATAACATTTCCACCCCCCTATTTGAATTGTGTCTGAGTTTAATTCACGTAATATTTCCCTTACGTTTTAATAAATAGTATCTGTGTTTTATTCAGATAATGTTCTACTCGCTCCTTTATACATTTTGGGTATTTTCTATTCCCGTAAGTTTCCCCTCACTCCTTTGTAAACTGTATCTGTGTTTTATTCCCGTAACAGTTGCTCCCCCTATTTAAATTGTGTCTGTGTTTTATTCCCTTAATAATTCCGTTTTATTCCCGTAACTTTACCCTCACTCATTTGTAAACTGTATCGGTGTTTTATTCCCGTAACATTTCCTCACCCTATTTAAATTGTGACTGTGTTTTATTCCCGTAATATTTCCTTTTTATTCCCGTAACTTTCCCCTCACTCCTTTGTAAACTGTATCTGTGTTTTATTCCGCAACATTTCATCCCCCCTGTTTAAATTGTGTCTGTGTATTATTCCCGTAATATTTCCCTCACGTTTTAATAAATAGTATCTGTGTTTTATTCAGATAATGTTCTAAACGCTCCTTTATAAATTTTGGGTATTTTCTATTCCCCTAACATTCCCCTCTCTCCTTTGTAAACTGTATCTGTTTTATTCCCGTAACGTTTCCACCCCCCTGTTTAAATTGTGTCTGTGTTTTATTCCCGTAATATTTCCTTTTTATTCCCGTAACTTTCCCCTCACTCCTTTGTAAACTGTATCTGTGTTTTATTCCCGTAACATTTCCTCACCCCCTATTTAAATTGTGTTTGTGTTTTATTCCCGTAATATTTCCTTTTTATTCCCGTAACTTTCCCCTCACTCCTTTGTAAACTGTATCTGTGTTTTTTTTTCCCATAAAATTTCCTCCAACCATTCAAATTGTGTCTGAGTTTTATTCCCGTACTATTTCCCTCACGTTTTAATAAATAGTATCTGTGTTTTATTCAGATAATGTTCTACTCGCTCCTTTATAAATTTTGGGTTTTTTCTATTCCCGGTAACTTTCTCTTCACTCCTTTGTAAACTGTATCTGTGTTTTATTCCCGTAACATTTCCTCCCCCTATTTAAATTGTGTCTGTGTTTTATTCCCGTAATATTTCCTTTTTATTCCCGTAACTTTCCCCTCACTCCTTTGTAAAGTGTATCTGTGTTTTATGTCCGTAACATTTCCTCCGCCCTTTTTAAATTGTGTCTGCGTTTTATTCCTCTAAATTTATCCTTGCTTTTTATAAATTGTATGTGTGTTTTATTCGCGTAACTTTTCCATTTTCCTTTATAAATTCTGTCTGTGGTTTATTCCGGTAATATTTCCCTTAAGCCTTTATAAATTTTGGGTAATTTTTATTCCTGTAACTTTCCCCTCATTCCTTTGTAAACTGTATCTGTGTTTTATCCCCGTAACATTTCCTCCCCCATTTATAAATTGTGTCTGTGTTTTATTCCCGTAATATTTCCTTTTTATTCCCGTAACTTACCCCTCACTCCTTTGTTAACTGTATCTGTGTTTTATTCCCGTAACATTTCCTCCCCCTATTTAAATTGTGTCTGTGTTTTATTCCCGTAATATTTCCGTTTTATTCCCCTAACTTTCCCCTCACTCGTTTGTAAACTGTATCTGTGTTTTATTCCCGTTACATTTCCTCCCCCTATTTAAATTATGTCTGTGTTTTATTCCCGTAATAATTCCGTTTTATTACCGTAACTTTACCCTCACTCATTTGTAAATTGTATCGGTGTTTTATTCCCGTAACATTTCCTCACCCTATTTAAATTGTGACTGTGTTTTATTCCCGTAATATTTCCTTTTTATTCCCGTAACTTTCCCCTCACTCCTTTGTAAACTGTATCTGTGTTTTATTCCGCAACATTTCATCCCCACAGTTTAAATTGTGTCTGTGTTTTATTCCCGTAATATTTCCTTTCTATTCCCGTAACTCTCCCCTCACTCCTTTGTAAACTGTATCTGTGTTTTATTCCCGTAACAGTTGCTCCCCCTATTTAAATTGTGCTCACCCTATTTAAATTGTGTCTGTGTTTTATTCCCGTAATAATTCCGTTTTATTCCCGTAACTTTACCCTCACTCATTTGTAAACTGTATCGGTGTTTTATTCCCGTAACATTTCCTCACCCTATTTAAATTGTTACTGTGTTTTATTCCCGTAATATTTCCTTTTTATTCCCGTAACTTTCCCCTCACTCCTTTGTAAACTGTATCTGTGTTTTATTCCGCAACATTTCATCCCCCCTGTTTAAATTGTGTCTGTGTTTTTTTCCCGTAATATTTCCCTCACGTTTTAATAAATAGTATCTGTGTTTTATTCAGATAATGTTCTACTCGCTCCTTTATAAATTTTGGGTGTTTTCCATTCCCGTAACTCTCCCCTCACTCCTTTGTAAACTGTATCTGTGTTTTATTCCCGTAACAGTTGCTCACCCTATTTAAATTGTGTCTGTGTTTTATTCCCGTAATAATTCCGTTTTATTCCCGTAACTTTACCCTCACTCATTTGTAAACTGTATCTGTGTTTTATTCCCGTAACATTTTCTCCCCCTATTTAAATTGTGACTGTGTTTTATTTCCGTAATATTTCCTTTTTATTCCCGTAACTTTCCCCTCACTCCTTTGTAAACTCTATCTGTGTTTTATTCCGCAACGTTTCATCCCCCCTGTTTAAATTGTGTCTGTGTTTTATTCCCGTAATATTTCCTTTTTATTCCCGTAACTTTCCCATCACTCCTTTGTAAACTGTATCTGTGTTTTATTCCCATAACATTTCCACCCCCCTATTTGAATTGTGTCTGAGTTGAATTCACGTAATATTTCCCTTACGTTTTAATAAATAGTATCTGTGTTTTATTCAGATAATGTTCTACTCGCTCCTTTATACATTTTGGGTATTTTCTATTCCCGTAAGTTTCCCCTCACTCCTTTGTAAACTGTATCTGTGTTTTATTCCCGTAACAGTTGCTCCCCCTATTTAAATTGTGTCTGTGTTTTATTCCCTTAATAATTCCGTTTTATTCCCGTAACTTTACCCTCACTCATTTGTAAACTGTATCGGTGTTTTATTCCCGTAACATTTCCTGACCCTATTTAAATTGTGACTGTGTTTTATTCCCGTAATATTTCCTTTTTATTCCCGTAACTTTCCCCTCACTCCTTTGTAAACTGTATCTGTGTTTTATTCCGCAACATTTCATCCCCCCTGTTTAAATTGTGTCTGTGTATTATTCCCGTAATATTTCCCTCACGTTTTAATAAATAGTATCTGTGTTTTATTCAGATAATGTTCTAAACGCTCCTTTATAAATTTTGGGTATTTTCTATTCCCCTAACATTCCCCTCTCTCCTTTGTAAACTGTATCTGTTTTATTCCCGTAACGTTTCCACCCCCCTGTTTAAATTGTGTCTGTGTTTTATTCCCGTAATATTTCCTTTTTATTCCCGTAACTTTCCCCTCACTCCTTTGTAAACTGTATCTGTGTTTTATTCCCGTAACATTTCCTCACCCCCTATTTAAATTGTGTTTGTGTTTTATTCCCGTAATATTTCCTTTTTATTCCCGTAACTTTCCCCTCACTCCTTTGTAAACTGTATCTGTGTTTTTTTTTCCCATAAAATTTCCTCCCCCCATTCAAATTGTGTCTGAGTTTTATTCCCGTACTATTTCCCTCACGTTTTAATAAATAGTATCTGTGTTTTATTCAGATAATGTTCTACTCGCTCCTTTATAAATTTTGGGTTTTTTCTATTCCCGGTAACTTTCTCCTCACTCCTTTGTAAACTGTATCCGTGTTTTATTCCCGTAACGTTTCCTCCCCCCTATTTAAATTGTGTTTGTGTTTTATTCCCGTTATATTTCCGTTTTATACCCGTAACTTTCCCCTCACTCCTTTGTAAACTGTATCTGTGTTTTATTCACGTAACATTTCCTCCCCCCTATTTAAATTGTGTCTGAGTTTTATTCCCGTAATATTTCCTTTTTATTCCCGTAACTTTCCCCTCACTCATTTGTAAACTGTATCTGTGTTTTATTCCCGTAACAGTTGCTCCCCCTATTTAAATTGTGCTCACCCTTTTTAAATTGTGTCTGTGTTTTATTCCCGTAATAATTCCGTTTTATCCCGTAACTTTACCCTCACTCATTTGTAAACTGTATCTGTGTTTTATTCCCGTAACATTTCCTCCCCCTATTTAAATTGTGACTGTGTTTTATTTCCGTAATATTTCCTTTTTATTCCCGTAACTTTCCCCTCACTCCTTTGTAAACTGTATCTGTGTTTTATTCCGCAACATTTCATCCCCCCTGTTTAAATTGTGTCTGTGTTTTATTCCCGTAATATTTACTTTTTATTCCCGTAACTTTCCCATCACTCCTTTGTAAACTGTATCTGTGTTTTATTCCCATAACATTTCCACCCCCCTATTTAAATTGTGTCTGAGTTTTAGTCCCGTAATATTTCCCTCGCGTTTTAATAAATAGTATCTGTGTTTTATTCAGATAATGTTCTACTCGCTCCTTTATAAATTTTGGGTATTTTCTATTTCCGTAACTTTCCCCTCACTCCTTTGTAAACTGTAACTGTGTTTTATTCCAGTAACAGTTGATCCCCCTATTTAAATTGTGTCTGTGTTTTATTCCCGTAATAATTCCGTTTTATTCCCGTAACTTTACCCTCACTCCTTTGTAAATTGTATCTGTGTTTTATTCCCGTAACATTTCCTCCCCCTATTTAAATTGTGACTGTGTTTTATTCCCGTAATATTTCCGTTTTATTCCCCTAACTTTCCACTCACTCCTTTGTCAACTGTATCTGTGTTTTATTCCGGAACATTTCCTCCCCCCTGTTTAAATTGTGTCTGTGTTTTATTCCCGTAATATTTCCTTTTTATTCCCGTAACTTTCCCCGCACTCCTTTGTAAACTGTATCTGTGTTTTATTCCGCAACATTTCATCCCCACTGTTTAAATTCTGTCTGTGTTTTATTCCCGTAATATTTCCCTCATGTTTTAATAAATAGTATCTGTGTTTTATTCAGATAATGTTCTACTCGCTCCTTTATAAATTTTGGGTATTTTCTATTCCCGTAACTCTCCCCTCACTCCTTTGTAAACTGTATCTGTGTTTTATTCCCGTAACAGTTGCTCACCCTATTTAAATTATGTCTGTGTTTTATTCCCGTAATAATTCCGTTTTATTCCCGTAACTTTACCCTCACTCATTTGTAAACTGTATCGGTGTTTTATTCCCGTAACATTTCCTCACCCTATTTAAATTGTTACTGTGTTTTATTCCCGTAATATTTCCTTTTTATTCCCGTAATTTTCCCCTCACTCCTTTGTAAACTGTATCTGTGTTTTATTCCGCAACATTTCATCCCCCCTGTTTAAATTGTGTCTGTGTTTTATTCCCGTAATATTTCCCTCACGTTTTAATAAATAGTATCTGTGTTTTATTCAGATAATGTTCTACTCGCTCCTTTATAAATTTTGGGTGTTTTCCATTCCCGTAACTCTCCCCTCACTCCTTTGTAAACTGTATCTGTGTTTTATTCCCGTAACAGTTGCTCACCCTATTTAAATTGTGTCTGTGTTTTATTCCCGTAATAATTCCGTTTTATTCCCGTAACTTTACCCTCACTCATTTGTAAACTGTATCTGTGTTTTATTCCCGTAACATTTTCTCCCCCTATTTAAATTGTGACTGTGTTTTATTTCCGTAATATTTCCTTTTTATTCCCGTAACATTCCCCTCACTCCTTTGTAAACTCTATCTGTGTTTTATTCCGCAACGTTTCATCCCCCCTGTTTAAATTGTGTCTGTGTTTTATTCCCGTAATATTTCCTTTTTATTCCCGTAACTTTCCCATCACTCCTTTGTAAACTGTATCTGTGTTTTATTCCCATAACATTTCCACCCCCCTATTTGAATTGTGTCTGAGTTTAATTCACGTAATATTTCCCTTACGTTTTAATAAATAGTATCTGTGTTTTATTCAGATAATGTTCTACTCGCTCCTTTATACATTTTGGGTATTTTCTATTCCCGTAAGTTTCCCCTCACTCCTTTGTAAACTGTATCTGTGTTTTATTCCCGTAACAGTTGCTCCCCCTATTTAAATTGTGTCTGTGTTTTATTCCCTTAATAATTCCGTTTTATTCCCGTAACTTTACCCTCACTCATTTGTAAACTGTATCGGTGTTTTATTCCCGTAACATTTCCTCACCCTATTTAAATTGTGACTGTGTTTTATTCCCGTAATATTTCCTTTTTATTCCCGTAACTTTCCCCTCACTCCTTTGTAAACTGTATCTGTGTTTTATTCCGCAACATTTCATCCCCCCTGTTTAAATTGTGTCTGTGTATTATTCCCGTAATATTTCCCTCACGTTTTAATAAATAGTATCTGTGTTTTATTCAGATAATGTTCTAAACGCTCCTTTATAAATTTTGGGTATTTTCTATTCCCCTAACATTCCCCTCTCTCCTTTGTAAACTGTATCTGTTTTATTCCCGTAACGTTTCCACCCCCCTGTTTAAATTGTGTCTGTGTTTTATTCCCGTAATATTTCCTTTTTATTCCCGTAACTTTCCCCTCACTCCTTTGTAAACTGTATCTGTGTTTTATTCCCGTAACATTTCCTCACCCCCTATTTAAATTGTGTTTGTGTTTTATTCCCGTAATATTTCCTTTTTATTCCCGTAACTTTCCCCTCACTCCTTTGTAAACTGTATCTGTGTTTTTTTTTCCCATAAAATTTCCTCCAACCATTCAAATTGTGTCTGAGTTTTATTCCCGTACTATTTCCCTCACGTTTTAATAAATAGTATCTGTGTTTTATTCAGATAATGTTCTACTCGCTCCTTTATAAATTTTGGGTTTTTTCTATTCCCGGTAACTTTCTCTTCACTCCTTTGTAAACTGTATCTGTGTTTTATTCCCGTAACATTTCCTCCCCCTATTTAAATTGTGTCTGTGTTTTATTCCCGTAATATTTCCTTTTTATTCCCGTAACTTTCCCCTCACTCCTTTGTAAAGTGTATCTGTGTTTTATGTCCGTAACATTTCCTCCGCCCTTTTTAAATTGTGTCTGCGTTTTATTCCTCTAAATTTATCCTTGCTTTTTATAAATTGTATGTGTGTTTTATTCGCGTAACTTTTCCATTTTCCTTTATAAATTCTGTCTGTGGTTTATTCCGGTAATATTTCCCTTAAGCCTTTATAAATTTTGGGTAATTTTTATTCCTGTAACTTTCCCCTCATTCCTTTGTAAACTGTATCTGTGTTTTATCCCCGTAACATTTCCTCCCCCATTTATAAATTGTGTCTGTGTTTTATTCCCGTAATATTTCCTTTTTATTCCCGTAACTTACCCCTCACTCCTTTGTTAACTGTATCTGTGTTTTATTCCCGTAACATTTCCTCCCCCTATTTAAATTGTGTCTGTGTTTTATTCCCGTAATATTTCCGTTTTATTCCCCTAACTTTCCCCTCACTCGTTTGTAAACTGTATCTGTGTTTTATTCCCGTTACATTTCCTCCCCCTATTTAAATTATGTCTGTGTTTTATTCCCGTAATAATTCCGTTTTATTACCGTAACTTTACCCTCACTCATTTGTAAATTGTATCGGTGTTTTATTCCCGTAACATTTCCTCACCCTATTTAAATTGTGACTGTGTTTTATTCCCGTAATATTTCCTTTTTATTCCCGTAACTTTCCCCTCACTCCTTTGTAAACTGTATCTGTGTTTTATTCCGCAACATTTCATCCCCACAGTTTAAATTGTGTCTGTGTTTTATTCCCGTAATATTTCCTTTCTATTCCCGTAACTCTCCCCTCACTCCTTTGTAAACTGTATCTGTGTTTTATTCCCGTAACAGTTGCTCCCCCTATTTAAATTGTGCTCACCCTATTTAAATTGTGTCTGTGTTTTATTCCCGTAATAATTCCGTTTTATTCCCGTAACTTTACCCTCACTCATTTGTAAACTGTATCGGTGTTTTATTCCCGTAACATTTCCTCACCCTATTTAAATTGTTACTGTGTTTTATTCCCGTAATATTTCCTTTTTATTCCCGTAACTTTCCCCTCACTCCTTTGTAAACTGTATCTGTGTTTTATTCCGCAACATTTCATCCCCCCTGTTTAAATTGTGTCTGTGTTTTTTTCCCGTAATATTTCCCTCACGTTTTAATAAATAGTATCTGTGTTTTATTCAGATAATGTTCTACTCGCTCCTTTATAAATTTTGGGTGTTTTCCATTCCCGTAACTCTCCCCTCACTCCTTTGTAAACTGTATCTGTGTTTTATTCCCGTAACAGTTGCTCACCCTATTTAAATTGTGTCTGTGTTTTATTCCCGTAATAATTCCGTTTTATTCCCGTAACTTTACCCTCACTCATTTGTAAACTGTATCTGTGTTTTATTCCCGTAACATTTTCTCCCCCTATTTAAATTGTGACTGTGTTTTATTTCCGTAATATTTCCTTTTTATTCCCGTAACTTTCCCCTCACTCCTTTGTAAACTCTATCTGTGTTTTATTCCGCAACGTTTCATCCCCCCTGTTTAAATTGTGTCTGTGTTTTATTCCCGTAATATTTCCTTTTTATTCCCGTAACTTTCCCATCACTCCTTTGTAAACTGTATCTGTGTTTTATTCCCATAACATTTCCACCCCCCTATTTGAATTGTGTCTGAGTTGAATTCACGTAATATTTCCCTTACGTTTTAATAAATAGTATCTGTGTTTTATTCAGATAATGTTCTACTCGCTCCTTTATACATTTTGGGTATTTTCTATTCCCGTAAGTTTCCCCTCACTCCTTTGTAAACTGTATCTGTGTTTTATTCCCGTAACAGTTGCTCCCCCTATTTAAATTGTGTCTGTGTTTTATTCCCTTAATAATTCCGTTTTATTCCCGTAACTTTACCCTCACTCATTTGTAAACTGTATCGGTGTTTTATTCCCGTAACATTTCCTGACCCTATTTAAATTGTGACTGTGTTTTATTCCCGTAATATTTCCTTTTTATTCCCGTAACTTTCCCCTCACTCCTTTGTAAACTGTATCTGTGTTTTATTCCGCAACATTTCATCCCCCCTGTTTAAATTGTGTCTGTGTATTATTCCCGTAATATTTCCCTCACGTTTTAATAAATAGTATCTGTGTTTTATTCAGATAATGTTCTAAACGCTCCTTTATAAATTTTGGGTATTTTCTATTCCCCTAACATTCCCCTCTCTCCTTTGTAAACTGTATCTGTTTTATTCCCGTAACGTTTCCACCCCCCTGTTTAAATTGTGTCTGTGTTTTATTCCCGTAATATTTCCTTTTTATTCCCGTAACTTTCCCCTCACTCCTTTGTAAACTGTATCTGTGTTTTATTCCCGTAACATTTCCTCACCCCCTATTTAAATTGTGTTTGTGTTTTATTCCCGTAATATTTCCTTTTTATTCCCGTAACTTTCCCCTCACTCCTTTGTAAACTGTATCTGTGTTTTTTTTTCCCATAAAATTTCCTCCCCCCATTCAAATTGTGTCTGAGTTTTATTCCCGTACTATTTCCCTCACGTTTTAATAAATAGTATCTGTGTTTTATTCAGATAATGTTCTACTCGCTCCTTTATAAATTTTGGGTTTTTTCTATTCCCGGTAACTTTCTCCTCACTCCTTTGTAAACTGTATCCGTGTTTTATTCCCGTAACGTTTCCTCCCCCCTATTTAAATTGTGTTTGTGTTTTATTCCCGTTATATTTCCGTTTTATACCCGTAACTTTCCCCTCACTCCTTTGTAAACTGTATCTGTGTTTTATTCACGTAACATTTCCTCCCCCCTATTTAAATTGTGTCTGAGTTTTATTCCCGTAATATTTCCCTCACGTTTTAATAAATAGTATCTGTGTTTTATTCCGATAATGTTCTACACGCTCCTTTATAAATTTTGGGTAATTTTTATTCCTGTAACTTTCCCCTCATTCCTTTGTAAACTGTATCTGTGTTTTATCCCCGTAACATTTCCTCCCCCCTTTATAAATTGTGTCTGTGTTTTATTCCCGTAATATTTCCTTTTCATTCCCGTAACTTACCCCTCACTCCTTTGTTAACTGTATCTGTGTTTTATTCCCGTAACATTTCCTCCCCCTATTTAAATTGTGTCTGTGTTTTATTCCCCTAATATTTCCGATTTATTCCCCTAACTTTCCCCTCACTCGTTTGTAAAGTGTATCTGTGTTTTATTCCCGTAACCTTTCCTCCCCCTATTTAGATTGTGTCTGTGTTTTATTCCCGTAATATTTCCTTTTTTTCCCGTAACTTTCCCCTCACTCCTTTGTAAACTGTATCTGTGTTTTATTCCGCAACATTTCATCCCCACAGTTTAAATTGTGTCTGTGTTTTATTCCCGTAATATTTCCTTTCTATTCCCGTAACTCTCCCCTCACTCCTTTGTAAACTGTATCTGTGTTTTATTCCCGTAACAGTTGCTCCCCCTATTTAAATTGTGCTCACCCTATTTAAATTGTGTCTGTGTTTTATTCCCGTAATAATTCCGTTTTATTCCCGTAACTTTACCCTCACTCATTTGTAAACTGTATCGGTGTTTTATTCCCGTAACATTTCCTCACCCTATTTAAATTGTTACTGTGTTTTATTCCCGTAATATTTCCTTTTTATTCCCGTAACTTTCCCCTCACTCCTTTGTAAACTGTATCTGTGTTTTATTCCGCAACATTTCATCCCCCCTGTTTAAATTGTGTCTGTGTTTTTTTCCCGTAATATTTCCCTCACGTTTTAATAAATAGTATCTGTGTTTTATTCAGATAATGTTCTACTCGCTCCTTTATAAATTTTGGGTGTTTTCCATTCCCGTAACTCTCCCCTCACTCCTTTGTAAACTGTATCTGTGTTTTATTCCCGTAACAGTTGCTCACCCTATTTAAATTGTGTCTGTGTTTTATTCCCGTAATAATTCCGTTTTATTCCCGTAACTTTACCCTCACTCATTTGTAAACTGTATCTGTGTTTTATTCCCGTAGCATTTTCTCCCCCTATTTAAATTGTGACTGTGTTTTATTTCCGTAATATTTCCTTTTTATTCCCGTAACTTTCCCCTCACTCCTTTGTAAACTCTATCTGTGTTTTATTCCGCAACGTTTCATCCCCCCTGTTTAAATTGTGTCTGTGTTTTATTCCCGTAATATTTCCTTTTTATTCCCGTAACTTTCCCATCACTCCTTTGTAAACTGTATCTGTGTTTTATTCCCATAACATTTCCACCCCCCTATTTGAATTGTGTCTGAGTTGAATTCACGTAATATTTCCCTTACGTTTTAATAAATAGTATCTGTGTTTTATTCAGATAATGTTCTACTCGCTCCTTTATACATTTTGGGTATTTTCTATTCCCGTAAGTTTCCCCTCACTCCTTTGTAAACTGTATCTGTGTTTTATTCCCGTAACAGTTGCTCCCCCTATTTAAATTGTGTCTGTGTTTTATTCCCTTAATAATTCCGTTTTATTCCCGTAACTTTACCCTCACTCATTTGTAAACTGTATCGGTGTTTTATTCCCGTAACATTTCCTGACCCTATTTAAATTGTGACTGTGTTTTATTCCCGTAATATTTCCTTTTTATTCCCGTAACTTTCCCCTCACTCCTTTGTAAACTGTATCTGTGTTTTATTCCGCAACATTTCATCCCCCCTGTTTAAATTGTGTCTGTGTATTATTCCCGTAATATTTCCCTCACGTTTTAATAAATAGTATCTGTGTTTTATTCAGATAATGTTCTAAACGCTCCTTTATAAATTTTGGGTATTTTCTATTCCCCTAACATTCCCCTCTCTCCTTTGTAAACTGTATCTGTTTTATTCCCGTAACGTTTCCACCCCCCTGTTTAAATTGTGTCTGTGTTTTATTCCCGTAATATTTCCTTTTTATTCCCGTAACTTTCCCCTCACTCCTTTGTAAACTGTATCTGTGTTTTATTCCCGTAACATTTCCTCACCCCCTATTTAAATTGTGTTTGTGTTTTATTCCCGTAATATTTCCTTTTTATTCCCGTAACTTTCCCCTCACTCCTTTGTAAACTGTATCTGTGTTTTTTTTTCCCATAAAATTTCCTCCCCCCATTCAAATTGTGTCTGAGTTTTATTCCCGTACTATTTCCCTCACGTTTTAATAAATAGTATCTGTGTTTTATTCAGATAATGTTCTACTCGCTCCTTTATAAATTTTGGGTTTTTTCTATTCCCGGTAACTTTCTCCTCACTCCTTTGTAAACTGTATCCGTGTTTTATTCCCGTAACGTTTCCTCCCCCCTATTTAAATTGTGTTTGTGTTTTATTCCCGTTATATTTCCGTTTTATACCCGTAACTTTCCCCTCACTCCTTTGTAAACTGTATCTGTGTTTTATTCACGTAACATTTCCTCCCCCCTATTTAAATTGTGTCTGAGTTTTATTCCCGTAATATTTCCCTCACGTTTTAATAAATAGTATCTGTGTTTTATTCCGATAATATTCTACACGCTCCTTTATAAATTTTGGGTAATTTTTATTCCTGTAACTTTCCCCTCATTCCTTTGTAAACTGTATCTGTGTTTTATCCCCGTAACATTTCCTCCCCCCTTTATAAATTGTGTCTGTGTTTTATTCCCGTAATATTTCCTTTTCATTCCCGTAACTTACCCCTCACTCCTTTGTTAACTGTATCTGTGTTTTATTCCCGTAACATTTCCTCCCCCTATTTAAATTGTGTCTGTGTTTTATTCCCCTAATATTTCCGATTTATTCCCCTAACTTTCCCCTCACTCGTTTGTAAAGTGTATCTGTGTTTTATTCCCGTAACCTTTCCTCCCCCTATTTAGATTGTGTCTGTGTTTTATTCCCGTAATATTTCCTTTTTTTCCCGTAACTTTCCCCTCACTACTTTGTAAACTGTATCTGTGTTTTATTCCCGTAACATTTCCTCACCCCCTATTTAAATTGTGTTTGTGTTTTATTCCCGTAATATTTCCTTTTTATTCCCGTAACTTTCCCCTCACTCCTTTGTAAACTGTATCTGTGTTTTTTTTTCCCATAAAATTTCCTCCCCCCATTCAAATTGTGTCTGAGTTTTATTCCCGTACTATTTCCCTCACGTTTTAATAAATAGTATCTGTGTTTTATTCAGATAATGTTCTACTCGCTCCTTTATAAATTTTGGGTTTTTTCTATTCCCGGTAACTTTCTCTTCACTCCTTTGTAAACTGTATCTGTGTTTTATTCCCGTAACATTTCCTCCCCCTATTTAAATTGTGTCTGTGTTTTATTCCCGTAATATTTCCTTTTTATTCCCGTAACTTTCCCCTCACTCCTTTGTAAAGTGTATCTGTGTTTTATGTCCGTAACATTTCCTCCGCCCTTTTTAAATTGTGTCTGCGTTTTATTCCTCTAAATTTATCCTTGCTTTTTATAAATTGTATGTGTGTTTTATTCGCGTAACTTTTCCATTTTCCTTTATAAATTCTGTCTGTGGTTTATTCCGGTAATATTTCCCTTAAGCCTTTATAAATTTTGGGTAATTTTTATTCCTGTAACTTTCCCCTCATTCCTTTGTAAACTGTATCTGTGTTTTATCCCCGTAACATTTCCTCCCCCATTTATAAATTGTGTCTGTGTTTTATTCCCGTAATATTTCCTTTTTATTCCCGTAACTTACCCCTCACTCCTTTGTTAACTGTATCTGTGTTTTATTCCCGTAACATTTCCTCCCCCTATTTAAATTGTGTCTGTGTTTTATTCCCGTAATATTTCCGTTTTATTCCCCTAACTTTCCCCTCACTCGTTTGTAAACTGTATCTGTGTTTTATTCCCGTTACATTTCCTCCCCCTATTTAAATTATGTCTGTGTTTTATTCCCGTAATAATTCCGTTTTATTACCGTAACTTTACCCTCACTCATTTGTAAATTGTATCGGTGTTTTATTCCCGTAACATTTCCTCACCCTATTTAAATTGTGACTGTGTTTTATTCCCGTAATATTTCCTTTTTATTCCCGTAACTTTCCCCTCACTCCTTTGTAAACTGTATCTGTGTTTTATTCCGCAACATTTCATCCCCACAGTTTAAATTGTGTCTGTGTTTTATTCCCGTAATATTTCCTTTCTATTCCCGTAACTCTCCCCTCACTCCTTTGTAAACTGTATCTGTGTTTTATTCCCGTAACAGTTGCTCCCCCTATTTAAATTGTGCTCACCCTATTTAAATTGTGTCTGTGTTTTATTCCCGTAATAATTCCGTTTTATTCCCGTAACTTTACCCTCACTCATTTGTAAACTGTATCGGTGTTTTATTCCCGTAACATTTCCTCACCCTATTTAAATTGTTACTGTGTTTTATTCCCGTAATATTTCCTTTTTATTCCCGTAACTTTCCCCTCACTCCTTTGTAAACTGTATCTGTGTTTTATTCCGCAACATTTCATCCCCCCTGTTTAAATTGTGTCTGTGTTTTTTTCCCGTAATATTTCCCTCACGTTTTAATAAATAGTATCTGTGTTTTATTCAGATAATGTTCTACTCGCTCCTTTATAAATTTTGGGTGTTTTCCATTCCCGTAACTCTCCCCTCACTCCTTTGTAAACTGTATCTGTGTTTTATTCCCGTAACAGTTGCTCACCCTATTTAAATTGTGTCTGTGTTTTATTCCCGTAATAATTCCGTTTTATTCCCGTAACTTTACCCTCACTCATTTGTAAACTGTATCTGTGTTTTATTCCCGTAACATTTTCTCCCCCTATTTAAATTGTGACTGTGTTTTATTTCCGTAATATTTCCTTTTTATTCCCGTAACTTTCCCCTCACTCCTTTGTAAACTCTATCTGTGTTTTATTCCGCAACGTTTCATCCCCCCTGTTTAAATTGTGTCTGTGTTTTATTCCCGTAATATTTCCTTTTTATTCCCGTAACTTTCCCATCACTCCTTTGTAAACTGTATCTGTGTTTTATTCCCATAACATTTCCACCCCCCTATTTGAATTGTGTCTGAGTTGAATTCACGTAATATTTCCCTTACGTTTTAATAAATAGTATCTGTGTTTTATTCAGATAATGTTCTACTCGCTCCTTTATACATTTTGGGTATTTTCTATTCCCGTAAGTTTCCCCTCACTCCTTTGTAAACTGTATCTGTGTTTTATTCCCGTAACAGTTGCTCCCCCTATTTAAATTGTGTCTGTGTTTTATTCCCTTAATAATTCCGTTTTATTCCCGTAACTTTACCCTCACTCATTTGTAAACTGTATCGGTGTTTTATTCCCGTAACATTTCCTGACCCTATTTAAATTGTGACTGTGTTTTATTCCCGTAATATTTCCTTTTTATTCCCGTAACTTTCCCCTCACTCCTTTGTAAACTGTATCTGTGTTTTATTCCGCAACATTTCATCCCCCCTGTTTAAATTGTGTCTGTGTATTATTCCCGTAATATTTCCCTCACGTTTTAATAAATAGTATCTGTGTTTTATTCAGATAATGTTCTAAACGCTCCTTTATAAATTTTGGGTATTTTCTATTCCCCTAACATTCCCCTCTCTCCTTTGTAAACTGTATCTGTTTTATTCCCGTAACGTTTCCACCCCCCTGTTTAAATTGTGTCTGTGTTTTATTCCCGTAATATTTCCTTTTTATTCCCGTAACTTTCCCCTCACTCCTTTGTAAACTGTATCTGTGTTTTATTCCCGTAACATTTCCTCACCCCCTATTTAAATTGTGTTTGTGTTTTATTCCCGTAATATTTCCTTTTTATTCCCGTAACTTTCCCCTCACTCCTTTGTAAACTGTATCTGTGTTTTTTTTTCCCATAAAATTTCCTCCCCCCATTCAAATTGTGTCTGAGTTTTATTCCCGTACTATTTCCCTCACGTTTTAATAAATAGTATCTGTGTTTTATTCAGATAATGTTCTACTCGCTCCTTTATAAATTTTGGGTTTTTTCTATTCCCGGTAACTTTCTCCTCACTCCTTTGTAAACTGTATCCGTGTTTTATTCCCGTAACGTTTCCTCCCCCCTATTTAAATTGTGTTTGTGTTTTATTCCCGTTATATTTCCGTTTTATACCCGTAACTTTCCCCTCACTCCTTTGTAAACTGTATCTGTGTTTTATTCACGTAACATTTCCTCCCCCCTATTTAAATTGTGTCTGAGTTTTATTCCCGTAATATTTCCCTCACGTTTTAATAAATAGTATCTGTGTTTTATTCCGATAATGTTCTACACGCTCCTTTATAAATTTTGGGTAATTTTTATTCCTGTAACTTTCCCCTCATTCCTTTGTAAACTGTATCTGTGTTTTATCCCCGTAACATTTCCTCCCCCCTTTATAAATTGTGTCTGTGTTTTATTCCCGTAATATTTCCTTTTCATTCCCGTAACTTACCCCTCACTCCTTTGTTAACTGTATCTGTGTTTTATTCCCGTAACATTTCCTCCCCCTATTTAAATTGTGTCTGTGTTTTATTCCCCTAATATTTCCGATTTATTCCCCTAACTTTCCCCTCACTCGTTTGTAAAGTGTATCTGTGTTTTATTCCCGTAACCTTTCCTCCCCCTATTTAGATTGTGTCTGTGTTTTATTCCCGTAATATTTCCTTTTTTTCCCGTAACTTTCCCCTCACTACTTTGTAAACTGTATCAGTGTTTTATTCTCGTAACATTTCCACCCCCCTATTTAAATTGTGTCTGAGATTTATTCCCGTAATATTTCCCTCACGTTTTAATAAATAGTATCTGTGTTTTATTCAGATAATGTTCTACTCGCTCCTTCATAAATTTTGGGTATTTTCTATTCCCGTAACTCTCCCCTCACTCCTTTGTAAACTGTATCTGTGTTTTATTCCCGTAACAGTTGCTCCCCCTATTTAAATTGTGCTCACCCTATTTAAATTGTGTCTGTGTTTTATTCCCGTAATAATTCCGTTTTATTCCCGTAACTTTACCCTCACTCATTTGTAAACTGTATCTGTGTTTTATTCCCGTAACATTTCCTCCCCCTATTTAAATTGTGACTGTGTTTTATTTCCGTAATATTTCCTTTTTATTCCCGTAACTTTCCCCTCACTCCTTTGTAAACTGTATCTGTGTTTTATTCCGCAACATTTCATCCCCCCTGTTTAAATTGTGTCTGTGTTTTATTCCCGTAATATTTCCTTTTTATTCCCGTAACTTTCCCATCACTCCTTTGTAAACTGTATCTGTGTTTTATTCCCATAACATTTCCACCCCCCTATTTAAATTGTGTCTGAGTTTTATTCCCGTAATATTTCCGTTTTATTCCCGTAACTTTACCCTCACTCATTTGTAAACTGTATCTGTGTTTTATTCCCGTAACATTTCCTCCCCCTATTTAAATTGTGACTGTGTTTTATTTCCGTAATATTTCCTTTTTATTCCCGTAACTTTCGCCTCACTCCTTTGTAAACTCTATCTGTGTTTTATTCCGCAACGTTTCATCCCCCCTGTTTAAATTGTGTCTGTGTTTTATTCCCGTAATATTTCCTTTTTATTCCCGTAACTTTCCCATCACTCCTTTGTAAACTGTATCTGTGTTTTATTCCCATAACATTTCCAACCCCCCTATTTAAATTGTGTCTGAGTTTAATTCACGTAATATTTCCCTTACGTTTTAATAAATAGTATCTGTGTTTTATTCAGATAATGTTCTACTCGCTCCTTTATAAATTTTGGGTATTTTCTATTCCCGTAAGTTTCCCCTCACTCCTTTGTAAACTGTATCTGTGTTTTATTCCCGTAACAGTTGCTCCCCCTATTTAAATTGTGTCTGTGTTTTATTCCCTTAATAATTCCGTTTTATTCCCGTAACTTTACCCTCACTCATTTGTAAACTGTATCGGTGTTTTATTCCCGTGACATTTCCTCACCCTATTTAAATTGTGACTGTGTTTTATTCCCGTAATATTTCCTTTTTATTCCCGTAACTTTCCCCTCACTCCTTTGTAAACTGTATCTGTGTTTTATTCCGCAACATTTCATCCCCCCTGTTTAAATTGTGTCTGTGTTTTATTCCCGTAATATTTCCCTCACGTTTTATTAAATAGTATCTGTGTTTTATTCAGATAATGTTCTAAACGCTCCTTTATAAATTTTGGGTATTTTCTATTCCCCTAACATTCCCCTCTCTCCTTTGTAAACTGTATCTGTTTTATTCCCGTAACGTTTCCACCCCCCTGTTTAAATTGTGTCTGTGTTTTATTCCCGTAATATTTCCTTTTTATTCCCGTAACTTTCCCCTCACTCCTTTGTAAACTGTATCTGTGTTTTATTCCCGTAACATTTCCTCACCCCCTATTTAAATTGTGTTTGTGTTTTATTCCCGTAATATTTCCTTTTTATTCCCGTAACTTTCCCCTCACTCCTTTGTAAACTGTATCTGTGTTTTTTTTTCCCGTAAAATTTCCTCCCCCCATTCAAATTGTGTCTGAGTTTTATTCCCGTAATATTTCCCTCACGTTTTAATAAATAGTATCTGTGTTTTATTCAGATAATGTTCTACTCGCTCCTTTATAAATTTTGGGTGTTTTCTATTCCCGGTAACTTTCTCCTCACTCCTTTGTAAACTGTATCTGTGTTTTATTCCCGTAACATTTCCTCCCCCCTATTTAAATTGTGTTTGTGTTTTATTCCCGTTATATTTCCGTTTTATACCCCTAACTTTCCCCTCACTCCTTTGTAAACTGTATCTGTGTTTTATTCCGCAACATTTCCTCCGCCCTGTTTAAATTGTGTCTGTGTTTTATTCCCGTAATATTTCCTTTTTATTCCCGTAACTTTCCCCTCACTCATTTGTAAACTGTATCTGTGTTTTATTCCCGTAACAGTTGCTCCCCCTATTTAAATTGTGCTCACCCTTTTTAAATTGTGTCTGTGTTTTATTCCCGTAATAATTCCGTTTTAACCCGTAACTTTACCCTCACTCATTTGTAAACTGTATCTGTGTTTTATTCCCGTAACATTTCCTCCCCCTATTTAAATTGTGACTGTGTTTTATTTCCGTAATATTTCCTTTTTATTCCCGTAACTTTCCCCTCACTCCTTTGTAAACTGTATCTGTGTTTTATTCCGCAACATTTCATCCCCCCTGTTTAAATTGTGTCTGTGTTTTATTCCCGTAATATTTACTTTTTATTCCCGTAACTTTCCCATCACTCCTTTGTAAACTGTATCTGTGTTTTATTCCCATAACATTTCCACCCCCCTATTTAAATTGTGTCTGAGTTTTAGTCCCGTAATATTTCCCTCGCGTTTCAATAAATAGTATCTGTGTTTTATTCAGATAATGTTCTACTCGCTCCTTTATAAATTTTGGGTATTTTCTATTTCCGTAACTTTCCCCTCACTCCTTTGTAAACTGTAACTGTGTTTTATTCCAGGAACAGTTGCTCCCCCTATTTAAATTGTGTCTGTGTTTTATTCCCGTAATCATTCCGTTTTATTCCCGTAACTTTACCCTCACTCCTTTGTAAATTGTATCTGTGTTTTATTCCCGTAACATTTCCTCCCCCTATTTAAATTGTGACTGTGTTTTATTCCCGTAATATTTCCGTTTTATTCCCCTAACTTTCCACTCACTCCTTTGTCAACTGTATCTGTGTTTTATTCCGGAACATTTCCTCCCCCCTGTTTAAATTGTGTCTGTGTTTTATTCCCGTAATATTTCCTTTTTATTCCCGTAACTTTCCCCTCACTCCTTTGTAAACTGTATCTGTGTTTTATTCCGCAACATTTCATCCCCACTGTTTAAATTCTGTCTGTGTTTTATTCCCGTAATATTTCCCTCATGTTTTAATAAATAGTATCTGTGTTTTATTCAGATAATGTTCTACTCGCTCCTTTATAAATTTTGGGTATTTTCTATTCCCGTAACTCTCCCCTCACTCCTTTGTAAACTGTATCTGTGTTTTATTCCCGTAACAGTTGCTCACCCTATTTAAATTATGTCTGTGTTTTATTCCCGTAATAATTCCGTTTTATTCCCGTAACTTTACCCTCACTAATTTGTAAACTGTATCTGTGTTTTATTCCCGTAACATTTCCTCCCCCTATTTAAATTGTGACTGTGTTTTATTCCCGTAATATTTCCGTTTTATTCCCCTAACTTTCCACTCACTCCTTTGTCAACTGTATCTGTGTTTTATTCCGGAACATTTCCTCCCCCCTGTTTAAATTGTGTCTGTGTTTTATTCCCGTAATATTTCCTTTTTATTCCCGTAACTTTCCCCTCACTCCTTTGTAAACTGTATCTGTGTTTTATTCCGCAACATTTCATCCCCACTGTTTAAATTCTGTCTGTGTTTTATTCCCGTAATATTTCCGTTTTATTCCCCTAACTTTCCACTCACTCCTTTGTCAACTGTATCTGTGTTTTATTCCGGAACATTTCCTCCCCCCTGTTTAAATTGTGTCTGTGTTTTATTCCCGTAATATTTCCTTTTTATTCCCGTAACTTTCCCCTCACTCCTTTGTAAACTGTATCTGTGTTTTATTCCGCAACATTTCATCCCCACTGTTTAAATTCTGTCTGTGTTTTATTCCCGTAATATTTCCCTCATGTTTTAATAAATAGTATCTGTGTTTTATTCAGATAATGTTCTACTCGCTCCTTTATAAATTTTGGGTATTTTCTATTCCCGTAACTCTCCCCTCACTCCTTTGTAAACTGTATCTGTGTTTTATTCCCGTAACAGTTGCTCACCCTATTTAAATTATGTCTGTGTTTTATTCCCGTAATAATTCCGTTTTATTCCCGTAACTTTACCCTCACTAATTTGTAAACTGTATCGGTGTTTTATTCCCGTAACATTTCCTCACCCTATTTAAATTGTTACTGTGTTTTATTCCCGTAATATTTCCTTTTTATTCCCGTAACTTTCCCCTCACTCCTTTGTAAACTGTATCTGTGTTTTATTCCGCAACATTTCATCCCCCCTGTTTAAATTGTGTCTGTGTTTTATTCCCGTAATATTTCCCTCACGTTTTAATAAATAGTATCTGTGTTTTATTCAGATAATGTTCTACTCGCTCCTTTATAAATTTTGGGTGTTTTCCATTCCCGTAACTCTCCCCTCACTCCTTTGTAAACTGTATCTGTGTTTTATTCCCGTAACAGTTGCTCACCCTATTTAAATTGTGTCTGTGTTTTATTCCCGTAATAATTCCGTTTTATTCCCGTAACTTTTCCCTCACTCATTTGTAAACTGTATCTGTGTTTTATTCCCGTAACATTTTCTCCCCCTATTTAAATTGTGACTGTGTTTTATTTCCGTAATATTTCCTTTTTATTCCCGTAACATTCCCCTCACTCCTTTGTAAACTCTATCTGTGTTTTATTCCGCAACGTTTCATCCCCCCTGTTTAAATTGTGTCTGTGTTTTATTCCCGTAATATTTCCTTTTTATTCCCGTAACTTTCCCATCACTCATTTGTAAACTGTATCTGTGTTTTATTCCCATCACATTTCCACCCCCCTATTTGAATTGTGTCTGAGTTTAATTCACGTAATATTTCCCTTACGTTTTAATAAATAGTATCTGTGTTTTATTCAGATAATGTTCTACTCGCTCCTTTATACATTTTGGGTATTTTCTATTCCCGTAAGTTTCCCCTCACTCCTTTGTAAACTGTATCTGTGTTTTATTCCCGTAACAGTTGCTCCCCCTATTTAAATTGTGTCTGTGTTTTATTCCCTTAATAATTCCGTTTTATTCGCGTAACTTTACCCTCACTCATTTGTAAACTGTATCGGTGTTTTATTCCCGTAACATTTCCTCACCCTATTTAAATTGTGACTGTGTTTTATTCCCGTAATATTTCCTTTTTATTCCCGTAACTTTCCCCTCACTCCTTTGTAAACTGTATCTGTGTTTTATTCCGCAACATTTCATCCCCCCTGTTTAAATTGTGTCTGTGTATTATTCCCGTAATATTTCCCTCACGTTTTAATAAATAGTATCTGTGTTTTATTCAGATAATGTTCTAAACGCTCCTTTATAAATTTTGGGTATTTTCTATTCCCCTAACATTCCCCTCTCTCCTTTGTAAACTGTATCTGTTTTATTCCCGTTACGTTTCCACCCCCCTGTTTAAATTGTGTCTGTGTTTTATTCCCGTAATATTTCCTTTTTATTCCCGTAACTTTCCCCTCACTCCTTTGTAAACTGTATCTGTGTTTTATTCCCGTAACATTTCCTCAATCCCTATTTAAATTGTGTTTGTGTTTTATTCCCGTAATATTTCCTTTTTATTCCCGTAACTTTCCCCTCACTCCTTTGTAAACTGTATCTGTGTTTTTTTTTCCCATAAAATTTCCTCCCCCCATTCAAATTGTGTCTGAGTTTTATTCCCGTACTATTTCCCTCACGTTTTAATAAATAGTATCTGTGTTTTATTCAGATAATGTTCTACTCGCTCCTTTATAAATTTTGGGTTTTTTCTATTCCCGGTAACTTTCTCCTCACTCCTTTGTAAACTGTATCTGTGTTTTATTCCCGTAACATTTCCTCCCCCCTATTTAAATTGTGTTTGTGTTTTATTCCCGTTATATTTCCGTTTTATACCCCTAACTTTCCCCTCACTCCTTTGTAAACTGTATCTGTGTTTTATTCCGCAACATTTCCTCCGCCCTGTTTAAATTGTGTCTGTGTTTTATTCCCGTAATATTTCCTTTTTATTCCCGTAACTTTCCCCTCACTCCTTTGTAAACTGTATCTGTGTTTTATTCACGTAACATTTCCTCCCCCCTATTTAAATTGTGTCTGAGTTTTATTCCCGTAATATTTCCCTCACGTTTTAATAAATAGTATCTGTGTTTTATTCCGATAATGTTCTACACGCTCCTTTATAAATTTTGGGTAATTTTTATTCCTGTAACTTTCCCCTCATTCCTTTGTAAACTGTATCTGTGTTTTATCCCCGTAACATTTCCTCCCCCCTTTATAAATTGTGTCTGTGTTTTATTCCCGTAATATTTCCTTTTCATTCCCGTAACTTACCCCTCACTCCTTTGTTAACTGTATCTGTGTTTTATTCCCGTAACATTTCCTCCCCCTATTTAAATTGTGTCTGTGTTTTATTCCCCTAATATTTCCGATTTATTCCCCTAACTTTCCCCTCACTCGTTTGTAAACTGTATCTGTGTTTTATTCCCGTAACCTTTCCTCCCCCTATTTAGATTGTGTCTGTGTTTTATTCCCGTAATATTTCCCTCACGTTTTAATAAATAGTATCTGTGTTTTATTCAGATAATGTTCTACTCGCTCCTTCATAAATTTTGGGTATTTTCTATTCCCGTAACTCTCCCCTCACTCCTTTGTAAACTGTATCTGTGTTTTATTCCCGTAACAGTTGCTCCCCCTATTTAAATTGAGCTCACCCTATTTAAATTGTGTCTGTGTTTTATTCCCGTAATAATTCCGTTTTATTCCCGTAACTTTACCCTCACTCATTTGTAAACTGTATCTGTGTTTTATTCCCGTAACATTTCCTCCCCCTATTTAAATTGTGACTGTGTTTTATTTCCGTAATATTTCCTTTTTATTCCCGTAACTTTCCCCTCACTCCTTTGTAAACTGTATCTGTGTTTTATTCCGCAACATTTCATCCCCCCTGTTTAAATTGTGTCTGTGTTTTATTCCCGTAATATTTCCTTTTTATTCCCGTAACTTTCCCATCACTCCTTTGTAAACTGTATCTGTGTTTTATTCCCATAACATTTCCACCCCCCTATTTAAATTGTGTCTGAGTTTTATTCCCGTAATATTTCCGTTTTATTCCCGTAACTTTACCCTCACTCATTTGTAAACTGTATCTGTGTTTTATTCCCGTAACATTTCCTCCCCCTATTTAAATTGTGACTGTGTTTTATTTCCGTAATATTTCCTTTTTATTCCCGTAACTTTCCCCTCACTCCTTTGTAAACTCTATCTGTGTTTTATTCCGCAACGTTTCATCCCTTCTGTTTAAATTGTGTCTGTGTTTTATTCCCGTAATATTTCCTTTTTATTCCCGTAACTTTCCCATCACTCCTTTGTAAACTGTATCTGTGTTTTATTCCCATAACATTTCCACCCCCCTATTTAAATTGTGTCTGAGTTTAATTCACGTAATATTTCCCTTACGTTTTAATAAATAGTATCTGTGTTTTATTCAGATAATGTTCTACTCGCTCCTTTATAAATTTTGGGTATTTTCTATTCCCGTAAGTTTCCCCTCACTCCTTTGTAAACTGTATCTGTGTTTTATTCCCGTAACAGTTGCTCCCCCTATTTAAATTGTGTCTGTGTTTTATTCCCTTAATAATTCCGTTTTATTCCCGTAACTTTACCCTCACTCATTTGTAAACTGTATCGGTGTTTTATTCCCGTAACATTTCCTCACCCTATTTAAATTGTGACTGTGTTTTATTCCCGTAATATTTCCTTTTTATTCCCGTAACTTTCCCCTCACTCCTTTGTAAACTGTATCTGTGTTTTATTCCGCAACATTTCATCCCCCCTGTTTAAATTGTGTCTGTGTTTTATTCCCGTAATATTTCCTTTTTATTCCCGTAACTATCCCATCACTCCTTTGTAAACTGTATCTGTGTTTTATTCCCATAACATTTCCACCCCCCTATTTAAATTGTGTCTGAGTTTTATTCCCGTAATATTTCCGTTTTATTCCCGTAACTTTACCCTCACTCATTTGTAAACTGTATCTGTGTTTTATTCCCGTAACATTTCCTCCCCCTATTTAAATTGTGACTGTGTTTTATTTCCGTAATATTTCCTTTTTATTCCCGTAACTTTCCCCTCACTCCTTTGTAAACTCTATCTGTGTTTTATTCCGCAACATTTCATCCCCTCTGTTTAAATTGTGTCTGTGTTTTATTCCCGTAATATTTCCTTTTTATTCCCGTAACTTTCCCATCACTCCTTTGTAAACTGTATCTGTGTTTTATTCCCATAACATTTCCACCCCCCTATTTAAATTGTGTCTGAGTTTAATTCACGTAATATTTCCCTTACGTTTTAATAAATAGTATCTGTGTTTTATTCAGATAATGTTCTACTCGCTCCTTTATAAATTTTGGGTATTTTCTATTCCCGTAAGTTTCCCCTCACTCCTTTGTAAACTGTATCTGTGTTTTATTCCCGTAACAGTTGCTCCCCCTATTTAAATTGTGTCTGTGTTTTATTCCCTTAATAATTCCGTTTTATTCCCGTAACTTTACCCTCACTCATTTGTAAACTGTATCGGTGTTTTATTCCCGTAACATTTCCTCACCCTATTTAAATTGTGACTGTGTTTTATTCCCGTAATATTTCCTTTTTATTCCCGTAACTTTCCCCTCACTCCTTTGTAAACTGTATCTGTGTTTTATTCCGCAACATTTCATCCCCCCTGTTTAAATTGTGTCTGTGTTTTATTCCCGTAATATTTCCCTCACGTTTTATTAAATAGTATCTGTGTTTTATTCAGATAATGTTCTAAACGCTCCTTTATAAATTTTGGGTATTTTCTATTCCCCTAACATTCCCCTCTCTCCTTTGTAAACTGTATCTGTTTTATTCCCGTAACGTTTCCACCCCCCTGTTTAAATTGTGTCTGTGTTTTATTCCCGTAATATTTCCTTTTTATTCCCGTAACTTTCCCCTCACTCCTTTGTAAACTGTATCTGTGTTTTATTCCCGTAACATTTCCTCATCCCCTATTTAAATTGTGTTTGTGTTTTATTCCCGTAATATTTCCTTTTTATTCCCGTAACTTTCCCCTCACTCCTTTGTAAACTGTATCTGTGTTTTTTTTTCCCGTAAAATTTCCTCCCCCCATTCAAATTGTGTCTGAGTTTTATTCCCGTAATATTTCCCTCACGTTTTAATAAATAGTATCTGTGTTTTATTCAGATAATGTTCTACTCGCTCCTTTATAAATTTTGGGTATTTTCTATTCCCGGTAACTTTCTCCTCACTCCTTTGTAAACTGTATCTGTGTTTTATTCCCGTAACATTTCCTCCCCCCTATTTAAATTGTGTTTGTGTTTTATTCCCGTTATATTTCCCTCACGTTTTAATAAATAGTATCTGTGTTTTATTCAGATAATGTTCTACTCGCTCCTTTATAAATTTTGGGTGTTTTCTATTCCCGTAACTCTCCCCTCACTCCTTTGTAAACTGTATCTGTGTTTTATTCCCGTAACAGTTGCTCACCCTATTTAAATTGTGTCTGTGTTTTATTCCCGTAATAATTCCGTTTTATTCCCGTAACTTTACCCTCACTCATTTGTAAACTGTATCTGTGTTTTATTCCCGTAACATTTCCTCCCCCTATTTAAATTGTGACTGTGTTTTATTTCCGTAATATTTCCTTTTTATTCCCGTAACTTTCCCCTCACTCCTTTGTAAACTCTATCTGTGTTTTATTCCGCAACGTTTCATCCCCCCTGTTTAAATTGTGTCTGTGTTTTATTCCCGTAATATTTCCTTTTTATTCCCGTAACTTTCCCATCACTCCTTTGAAACTGTATCTGTGTTTTATTCCCATAACATTTCCACCTCCCTATTTAAATTGTGTCTGAGTTTAATTCACGTAATATTTCCCTTACGTTTCAATAAATAGTATCTGTGTTTTATTCAGATAATGTTCTACTCGCTCCTTTATAAATTTTGGGTATTTTCTATTCCCGTAACTCTCCCCTCACTCCTTTGTAAACTGTATCTGTGTTTTATTCCCGTAACAGTTGCTCCCCCTATTTAAATTGTGCTCACCCTATTTAAATTGTGTCTGTGTTTTATTCCCGTAATAATTCCGTTTTATCCCGTAACTTTACCCTCACTCATTTGTAAACTGTATCTGTGTTTTATTCCCGTAACATTTCCTCCCCCTATTTAAATTGTGACTGTGTTTTATTTCCGTAATATTTCCTTTTTATTCCCGTAACTTTCCCCTCACTCCTTTGTAAACTGTATCTGTGTTTTATTCCGCAACATTTCATCCCCCCTGTTTAAATTGTGTCTGTGTTTTATTCCCGTAATATTTCCTTTTTATTCCCGTAACTTTCCCATCACTCCTTTGTAAACTGTATCTGTGTTTTATTCCCATAACATTTCCACCCGCCTATTTAAATTGTGTCTGAGTTTTAGTCCCGTAATATTTCCCTCGCGTTTTAATAAATAGTATCTGTGTTTTATTCAGATAATGTTCTACTCGCTCCTTTACAAATTTTGGGTATTTTCTATTTCCGTAACTTTCCCCTCACTCCTTTGTAAACTGTAACTGTGTTTTATTCCAGTAACAGTTGCTCCCCCTATTTAAATTGTGTCTGTGTTTTATTCCCGTAATAATTCCGTTTTATTCCCGTAACTTTCCCCTCACTCCTTTGTAAACTGTATCTGTGTTTTATTCCGCAACATTTCATCCCCACTGTTTAAATTGTGTCTGTGTTTTATTCCCGTAATATTTCCCTCACGTTTTAATAAATAGTATCTGTGTTTTATTCAGATAATGTTCTACTCGCTCCTTTATAAATTTTGGGTATTTTCTATTCCCGTAACTCTCCCCTCACTCCTTTGTAAACTGTATCTGTGTTTTATTCCCGTAACAGTTGCTCCCCCTATTTAAATTGTGCTCACCCTATTTAAATTGTGTCTGTGTTTTATTCCCGTAATAATTCCGTTTTATTCCCGTAACTTTACCCTCACTCATTTGTAAACTGTATCTGTGTTTTATTCCGCAACATTTCATCCCCCCTGTTTAAATTGTGTCTGTGTTTTATTCCCGTAATATTTCCCTCACGTTTTAATAAATAGTATCTGTGTTTTATTCAGATAATGTTCTACTCGCTCCTTTATAAATTTTGGGTGTTTTCCATTCCCGTAACATTCACCTCACTCCTTTTTAAACTGTATTTGTTTTATTCCAGTAACATTTCCACCCCCCTGTTTAAATTGTGCCTGTGTTTAATTCCCGTAATATTTCCTTTTTATTCCCCTTACTTTCTCCACACTCCTTTGAAAAATGTATCTGTGTTTTATTCCCGTTACATTTCCCCCCCCTATTTAAATTATGTCTGTGTTTTATTCCCGTAATATTTCCTTTTTATTCCCGTAACTTTCCCCTCACTCCTTTATAAACTGCATCTGTGTTTTATTCCCATAACATTTCCTCCCCACTTTATAAATTGTGTCTGTGTTTTATTCCCGTAATATTTCCTTTTTATTCCCGTAACTTTCCCCTCACTCCTTTGTAAAGTGTATCTGTGTTTTATGTCCGTAACATTTCCTCCGCCCTTTTTAAATTGTGTCTGCGTTTTATTCCTCTAAATTTATCCTTGCTTTTTATAAATTGTATGTGTGTTTTATTCGCGTAACTTTTCCATTTTCCTTTATAAATTCTGTCTGTGGTTTATTCCGGTAATATTTCCCTCAAGCCTTTATAAATTTTGGGTAATTTTTATTCCTGTAACTTTCCCCTCATTCCTTTGTAAACTGTATCTGTGTTTTATCCCCGTAACATTTCCTCCCCCCTTTATAAATTGTGTCTGTGTTTTATTCCCGTAATATTTCCTTTTCATTCCCGTAACTTACCCCTCACTGCTTTGTTAACTGTATCTGTGTTTTATTCCCGTAACCTTTCCTCCCCCTATTTAGATTGTGTCTGTGTTTTATTCCCGTAATATTTCCTTTTTTTCCCGTAACTTTCCCCTCACTCGTTTGTAAACTGTATCAGTGTTTTATTCTCGTAACATTTCCACCCCCCTATTTAAATTGTGTCTGAGTTTTATTCCCGTAATATTTCCCTCACGTTTTAATAAATAGTATCTGTGTTTTATTCAGATAATGTTCTACTCGCTCCTTTATAAATTTTGGGTATTTTCTATTCCCGTAACTCTCCCCTCACTCCTTTGTAAACTGTATCTGTGTTTTATTCCCGTAACAGTTGCTCCCCCTATTTAAATTGTGCTCACCCTATTTAAATTGTGTCTGTGTTTTATTCCCGTAATAATTCCGTTTTATTCCCGTAACTTTACCCTCACTCATTTGTAAACTGTATCTGTGTTTTATTCCCCTAACATTTCCTCCCCCTATTTAAATTGTGACTGTGTTTTATTTCCGTAATATTTCCTTTTTATTCCCGTAACTTTCCCCTCACTCCTTTGTAAACTGTATCTGTGTTTTATTCCGCAACATTTCATCCCCCCTGTTTAAATTGTGTCTGTGTTTTATTCCCGTAATATTTCCTTTTTATTCCCGTAACTTTCCCATCACTCCTTTGTAAACTGTATCTGTGTTTTATTCCCATAACATTTCCACCCCCCTATTTAAATTGTGTCTGAGTTTTATTCCCGTAATATTTCCCTCGCGTTTTAATAAATAGTATCTGTGTTTTATTCAGATAATGTTCTACTCGCTCCTTTATAAATTTTGGGTATTTTCTATTTCCGTAACTTTCCCCTCATTCCTTTGTAAACTGTATCTGTGTTTTATCCCCGTAACATTTCCTCCCCCCTTTATAAATTGTGTCTGTGTTTTATTCCCGTAATATTTCCTTTTCATTCCCGTAACTTACCCCTCACTGCTTTGTTAACTGTATCTGTGTTTTATTCCCGTAACCTTTCCTCCCCCTATTTAGATTGTGTCTGTGTTTTATTCCCGTAATATTTCCTTTTTTTCCCGTAACTTTCCCCTCACTCGTTTGTAAACTGTATCAGTGTTTTATTCCCGTAACATTTCCGCCCCCTATTTAAATTGTGACTGTGTTTTATTCCCGTAATATTTCCGTTTTATTCCCCTAACTTTCCACTCACTCCTTTGTAAACTGTATCTGTGTTTTATTCCGGAACATTTCCTCCCCCCTGTTTAAATTGTGTCTGTGTTTTATTCCCGTAATATTTCCTTTTTATTCCCGTAACTTTCCCCTCACTCCTTTGTAAACTGTATCTGTGTTTTATTCCCGTAACATTTCTTCCCCCCTATTTAAATTGTGTCTGAGTTTTATTCCCGTAATATTTCCCTCACGTTTTAATAAATAGTATCTGTGTTTTATTCAGATAATGTTCTACTCGCTCCTTTATAAATTTTGGGTATTTTCTATTCCCGTAACTTTCCCCTCCCTCCTTTGTAAACTGTATCTGTGTTTTATTCCCGTAACATTTCCTCCCCCCCTATTTAAATTGTGTTTGTGTTTTATTCCCGTAATATTTCCTTTTTATTCCCGTAACTTTCCCCTCACTCCTTTGTAAACTGTATCTGTGTTTTTTTTTCCGTAAAATTTCCTCCCCCCATTCCAATTGTGTCTGAGTTTTATTCCCGTACTATTTCCCTCACGTTTTAAAAAATAGTATCTGTGTTTTATTCAGATAATGTTTTACTCGCTCCTTTATAAATTTTGGGTATTTTCTATTCCCGGTAACTTTCTCCTCACTCCTTTGTAAACTGTATCTGTGTTTATTCCCGTAACATTTCCTCCCCCCTATTTAAATTGTGTTTGTGTTTTATTCCCGTTATATTTCCGTTTTGTACCCCTAACTTTCCCCTCACTCCTTTGTAAACTGTATCTGTGTTTTATTCCGCAACATTTCCTCCGCCCTGTTTAAATTGTGTCTGTGTTTTATTCCCGTAATATTTCCTTTTTATTCCCGTAACTTTCCCCTCACTCCTTTGTAAACTGTATCTGTGTTTTATTCCGCAACATTTCATCCCCACTGTTTAAATTGTGTCTGTGTTTTATTCCCGTAATATTTCCCTCACGTTTTAATAAATAGTATCTGTGTTTTATTCAGATAATGTTCTACTCGCTCCTTTATAAATTTTGGGTATTTTCTATTCCCGTAACTCTCCCCTCACTCCTTTGTAAACTGTATCTGTGTTTTATTCCCGTAACAGTTGCTCACCCTATTTAAATTATGTCTGTGTTTTATTCCCGTAATAATTCCGTTTTATTCCCGTAACTTTACCCTCACTCATTTGTAAACTGTATCGGTGTTTTATTCCCTTAACATTTCCTCACCCTATTTAAATTGTTACTGTGTTTTATTCCCGTAATATTTCCTTTTTATTCCCGTAACTTTCCCCTCACTCCTTTGTAAACTGTATCTGTGTTTTATTCCGCAACATTTCGTCCCCCCTGTTTAAATTGTGTCTGTGTTTTATTCCCGTAATATTTCCCTCACGTTTTAATAAATAGTATCTGTGTTTTATTCAGATAATGTTCTACTCGCTCCTTTATAAATTTTGGGTGTTTTCCATTCCCGTAACTCTCCCCTCACTCCTTTGTAAACTGTATCTGTGTTTTATTCCCGTAACAGTTGCTCACCCTATTTAAATTGTGTCTGTGTTTTATTCCCGTAATAATTCCGTTTTATTCCCGTAACTTTACCCTCACTCATTTGTAAACTGTATCTGTGTTTTTTTCCCGTAACATTTTCTCCCCCTATTTAAATTGTGACTGTGTTTTATTTCCGTAATATTTCCTTTTTATTCCCGTAACTTTCCCCTCACTCCTTTGTAAACTCTATCTGTGTTTTATTCCGCAACGTTTCATCCCCCCTGTTTAAATTGTGTCTGTGTTTTATTCCCGTAATATTTCCTTTTTATTCCCGTAACTTTCCCATCACTCCTTTGTAAACTGTATCTGTGTTTTATTCCGCAACATTTCATCCCCACTGTTTAAATTGTGTCTGTGTTTTATTCCCGTAATATTTCCCTCACGTTTTAATAAATAGTATCTGTGTTTTATTCAGATAATGTTCTACTCGCTCCTTTATAAATTTTGGGTATTTTCTATTCCCGTAACTCTCCCCTCACTCCTTTGTAAACTGTATCAGTGTTTTATTCCGCAACATTTCCTCCGCCCTGTTTAAATTGTGTCTGTGTTTTATTCCCGTAATATTTCCTTTTTATTCCCGTAACTTTCCCCTCACTCCTTTGTAAACTGTATCTGTGTTTTATTCACGTAACATTTCCTCCCCCCTATTTAAATTGTGTCTGAGTTTTATTCCCGTAATATTTCCCTCACGTTTTAATAAATAGTATCTGTGTTTTATTCAGATAATGTTCTACTCGCTCCTTTATAAATTTTGGGTATTTTCTATTCCCGTAACTCTCCCCTCACTCCTTTGTAAACTGTATCTGTGTTTTATTCCCGTAACAGTTGCTCACCCTATTTAAATTATGTCTGTGTTTTATTCCCTGTAATAATTCCGTTTTATTCCCTTAACTTTACCCTCACTCATTTGTAAACTGTATCGGTGTTTTATTCCCGTAACATTTCCTCACCCTATTTAAATTGTGACTGTGTTTTATTCCCGTAATATTTCCTTTTTATTCCCGTAACTTTCCCCTCACTCCTTTGTAAACTGTATCTGTGCTTTATTCCGCAACATTTCATCCCCCCTGTTTAAATTGTGTCTGTGTTTTATTCCCGTAATATTTCCCTCACGTTTTAATAAATAGTATCTGTGTTTTATTCAGATAATGTTCTACTCGCTCCTTTATAAATTTTGGGTGTTTTCTATTCCCGTAACTCTCCCCTCACTCCTTTGTAAACTGTATCTGTGTTTTATTCCCGTAACAGTTGCTCACCCTATTTAAATTGTGTCTGTGTTTTATTCCCGTAATAATTCCGTTTTATTCCCGTAACTTTACCCTCACTCATTTGTAAACTGTATCTGTGTTTTATTCCCGTAACATTTCCTCCCCCTATTTAAATTGTGACTGTGTTTTATTTCCGTAATATTTCCTTTTTATTCCCGTAACTTTCCCCTCACTCCTTTGTAAACTCTATCTGTGTTTTATTCCGCAACGTTTCATCCCCCCTGTTTAAATTGTGTCTGTGTTTTATTCCCGTAATATTTCCTTTTTATTCCCGTAACTTTCCCATCACTCCTTTGTAAACTGTATCTGTGTTTTATTCCCATAACATTTCCACCTCCCTATTTAAATTGTGTCTGAGTTTAATTCACGTAATATTTCCCTTACGTTTCAATAAATAGTATCTGTGTTTTATTCAGATAATGTTCTTCTCGCTCCTTTATAAATTTTGGGTATTTTCTATTCCCGTAACTCTCCCCTCACTCCTTTGTAAACTGTATCTGTGTTTTATTCCCGTAACAGTTGCTCCCCCTATTTAAATTGTGCTCATCCTATTTAAATTGTGTCTGTGTTTTATTCCCGTAATAATTCCGTTTTATCCCGTAACTTTACCCTCACTCATTTGTAAACTGTATCTGTGTTTTATTCCCGTAACATTTCCTCCCCCTATTTAAATTGTGACTGTGTTTTATTTCCGTAATATTTCCTTTTTATTCCCGTAACTTTCCCCTCACTCCTTTGTAAACTGTATCTGTGTTTTATTCCGCAACATTTCATCCCCCCTGTTTAAA